>NC_137469.1:134384248-134839445 GCF_964235325.1 Thermobia domestica | reverse complement strand
AGGATGATGTAAATGAAATCTTTGAGTTTTACGTCCCACGGATATGCCGATTAGGCTAAAGGAGACGGTGATGATGAGTAATGGATGAAATGGTGAAATGAAGATAGTGGGAGGAAACGGGAGAACCCCGAGAAAACCCATGCACACGGTGTTTGTCCACCACAAAGTTCACTTGGCGGGGGCTGGGATCCAACCCGGGACCCCAAGCACCAGAGGTAGGTGAACGCTCTACCACTGAGCCACCGCGGCCCCCAGGATGATGTACTCCGCACATATGCTCTGCCTGATTTCTATATTTCTTTGCCTTTGTTATTAATGTTTCGGCATAAAATGGCCTTTCGGCTCCATTTGACATTTCGTTTTCTAAAATAAATATTAATTAATGCATTTAAATTTACTCCCCAGTTGTGTGTGTGTCTAACACAGCAGCGGTCTATTTCTCAAAACTACTCGTCTTGTAATGTTTTTTGAGAATCCATCAAATATCATGACGCAGAAATACTAGAATAATAGTAAAATTCATTTCTAAGTACTATTGCTGACAATTTTAATTTGCCGCTTTTTTACAGTATATACAAGTGTAAAATATTTGATTTTGAGAAGTTTCACTAGCATTACAAGACTAGTAGTTTTGAGGCGTAGGCCCCTGTAGTCTCAAGTTTGATTTTTTAAAAAGGAAAAGAATTGGGTTCTCGATGTCATTCAAAACGCAGATATGTAAATAAAATATATATAGTAAAAGAATCGTACGGACCGTTCTTTATTTTTACTCATTTCTAGATTTATTAGAAAATTTTGATATAAATATACCTAACAGACAGTAAGTACCAGCATTTAGTATGTCGTCCGTTTTTCCTAAGACTTCTCTTTGATCTGTATGTAAACTTTTGTCAGTTGATGCAACAAATAAGCGAGTTTGCTCTACGCTCTACAGTTCGAAACTCATTTTATAAGATGAATAGACTTCCCTCACTTGAAAACAACATAGACAGATTTTCTGAAACTGTCGTACCTTGTTAGCTGCAATATTCTTGTACAGGTAATTATTCGCGGAGATGTTTACGTAGTTTTTATAAAATTTTGGAAAGAAATATGCTATGTTATTATATATATAATGTTCCCCTCGCGTTCCCCCTCAGTTTTACCCCTACCAGGCACGTAGCCAAGGGGGGGGGTCCGGACCCCCCTTCGAGACCAGAAATGAAAAAATTAAGGAAGGATAAAACAAAATGAAATGACAAAAAGAAGGATCAGCGTTAAAAATTAAAAGAAAACTACAGGAATCTTTTGCTTACTCTTTCTTATGAGGACCTTTGTATTACTTGCAATATGGTGGCGAGGTAAGCGAGGTATTCTGGAGGAGTCAGGGAATTTGAAATTTCAAGAAAAGTTATAGAATTCTCAGAATTCCTGCTACTAGTCAGGGAGAGTTCAAGCTTTCGAAAGCATAAGTGCCGTTGTGTAACAGCGTGGACATTTTAAATCATAACTTTTCGTCATCGCATCCTTACAGTATCAAACATGTTATTTCAAGGACAATTTTCTGTTGATCCTTTAACCTGTCATTTGGAACCGACAGTAGTTGACGGAATAATAAAAACAAAAAATATGTTGAAAGAAAGTTTTGTTAGCATTTGATTCAACAGAGAAAGGAACGCATATATTGTAAAACTAGTTGAATATACACATGCTTCGCACAGGGGCTGTATTTGGAAGTCAACGCCTGTGGGAGTATCACCATTGATCTCAGCGACCGCGAAAACTATGTATTTGATACTAATATCGGTCATTTTGGACTATTTCTTTACATGTGTCGGTATCCACCCCCCGCTGACTCCCGGCCCCCATACTTGCAAGTCATTGCTAATGGAAGTGTCACCATTGATTTCAGCGACCGCGAAAACTATGGGTTTGACACTAATATCGGTCATTTTGGATTACTTTTACATGTCTTGGTATCTCACCCCCCTCCGGTGACCCCCGGCCCGGAGCCGCATAGCGTGAATTTAGAAGTTAATGCGACTGGAGTTTCCCCATTGATTTCAGCGACCGCGAAAATATGAATTCGACACTAATAGCTCAAGTGGTAGAGCGTTGGCTTCGCATTCGGGAGGTCGTGGCTTCGAATCCCGCTGCCTACCATCCTGACAGGTTTTCCAGAGTTTCCCTCAGTCCTACCAGGCAAATGCCGGGATGGCACCTACTAAACAGGCCCTGGTCGATACCTTCAAAAATCCTTTCCATTGTGATTGTTGTTGGATATTCAATGTAAAATGGCCTCTGAGCTGTATCTGGTGATTGTTAAATAAATAAATATCGGTCATTTTCTACTACTTTTACATGTCCCGGTAAACGTCCCCCTGAGACCCCCCTGGTTTGAATTTGGACAAAAACGTTTAACTCTGGTCTGGAGCCTGGACCAAGGTATTCGTGACTAAAATTTGGTAACTCTCGGACAATTTGTCTGGTTCCCAAGCCGGTTCCGGTAAACGCTCCCCCTGATACCCCACTGTTTCGAAATTTAAAAAAACGCTTCGTCTTGATCTGGGGCCTGGGCCAAGGTACCCCTGACCAAAATTTGGTAACTCTCGGTCCACTCGCCTGGTCCCCAGGTCGAACACTAGACAGACAGACAGACAAACACACAAACAAACTCTTTATTTTATTTATATTAGAAGATAGTTTACAAGACAGTATTCAGTGTGTACTTTTTATACTAATTGAGGTCATAACGAAAGGAAAATTGTTAGATTTGAATAAACAGGAGAAGGTCGTAAATATTGCAAAATCTTTTTCAATCCTTTTTTTTTATTATTATTTTGCTCGAAATTTCTTCATAGTTTGTTATTAAAATACTTGCCAACATATTGTTTTGTTAGGACAATAAAATGAGGATATATTTTGATAGTAAAGTAGTTTAGATTGATCGAGCTCCTGGACCTTCAGAATTTCATGCCACTCCCCCTCCCCCCCGTTACGAAATCCTGGCTAAACGAACCAATATATGTTCCAGTAAAATAGTTTAGAGTGATCGAGCCCCTTTTGTGATGACCACACTATTTCATGTCACGGACCCCAACGTTACGAAATCCTGGCTACGTGCCTGCCCCTACTATATATGAGAATTAACATTACCCTTTATACTTATTATGGAAATAACAAAATGGATACTCAGAACAGTTTTGGTTTTCAAACACTTAATGCCAAGAAGCAAGCATATCTCCATGAAACAAGCATATCGCTTTGTTTGTTTATTCTTTCTTGACTCCTCTAGTCGATCGCCTGAAGTCAAAACATCGTACAGCAAACAAGCTGATTCGACACGTGCCAACGACAGAACAAACGTCTTGATTTTAGTACTTTAGTACACTCAGGCAAAAAAACAAAATGCCAGCAGGCTTCTGTGCCTTGAAACATTGTGCTAAAAAAAAACAGACAGAAGGTCAGTTGTGAGTTCCTTACTTCTTTCTAAAACACCTAATAATACTTTTATACAAATCGTTGTTGTTTGAAGCCTCTTTATTCCTCATAAAAACAATACATCCAGATTCGCGAAAGCCCACAGGGATTGTATTAGAAAGTTAAAAAAATATATTTATCATTCAGATCCTTTATTATTATTATTATTATTATTATTATTAGTAGTAGTAGTAGTAGTAGTAGTAGTAGTAGTAGTAGTAGTAGTAGTAGTACCACATAACATTTTTCGTTACTCCTTACAGCAATTAATACTTAGCAGCAGAGGTAAAAGTGCTTGGGAATGCAGGGGACGCTGTCCCCCACCTCCAAAACATGTGTACGGCGTCCCCCCAGTTCATAAGAAATTACAATGAGCAAAGATAGGCATGGGGGACGGCGTGACGTCATGCCGCTACCTACCGTTCCCCTACCTTTTCAGATTCATTTTATCTTTGCTTAGCAGGAAATCGATACAAGAGTTAGTAGGACAGCTACTCTTTATTGATAAAAATCGTAATTTGGAGGTTATTAAAAACAATATATTTGTGTCTAGAGGTAGAAGAGAGGGGACCATGGAAGTTACTATTGCCACGTACAAAAATGAAACCTGTATTCAACACTGACTACGTATAATTCAAGGATTTTTTTTTTAAAAAAAGCAAAATGCTTACACCTTTTCAAAAGTAAAATTAAAATAATTACTAAGAAATACATTCATTGAAAAACTCAGAGGTGGCAAGTCCACCGTCTCAAATCCGCTTGAGGGGCCGCGGCGGCTCAGTGGTAGAGCGTTCACCTCTGGTGCTCGGGGTCCGGGTTCGATCTCAGCCCCGCCAAGTGAACTTTGTGGCGGGCAAACACCGTGTGCGTGGGTTTTCTCGGGGTTCTCCCGTTTCCTCCCACTTTCTTCATTCCAGGAGTCTTTTCTCCAGGAGTAGAGTTAAGCAAACATTAAGTTTAGTTATTTTTTTTGTTTTTTGTTCGTTTTATCTTTATTTTTTGTCCAATCCCTTGTTTTGGTTTCACGTCCTTTTCCCCTTCCCTTTCCTTCTTCAAAATTATGAAATAAATAAACCCAAAAGAGAAATCATTCGCAATGATGATACTTCGCCGGTTTTGAATGCTCAAGGCACCGGCTGACAGTAACGCGGCTGAGCGAATGAAAAAAAAAACTTTCTTCATTCCACCATATCATTCATTACTCATCATCACCGTCTCCTTTAGCCTAACCGGCATAACCGTAGGACGTAAAACTCAAAGATTTCATTTCATTTTTTCATTTTTTTTTCAAATCCGCTTGAGAGCGCTCGAGTCCAATTCAATAAAGTTAACACATGGAAGACCTAGGTTCGATTCCCGGTGGGAGTTCATGTGATTCGGATTCGACGTTAATTAGTAGGTCCACGTTTCATATAGCTTCGCTGCTGAAAGGGACGTTAAGCTCAAAATCAACTCAAGAAAAGTTATAACAATGAGAATGTTTTCTACTGTTTTGGCGTATGCAATTCTATGTTAAATAAAACTACATCATTATTTGATAATGGAAGCATTGTCAGAAATACAGTATCCAATAAATCAAACTTTTCGAGGAGGGTTTATCTGAAGATACATACAAATATTGAAAATAGTTTAAGAAGGTGCATAATGCAGAAATACTATTTTATCGCGTATGAACTTGAGACTTCTAGAACAGCAAGTTCTGACCAGATATTAACACCGCAGAACCAGGATATGATCAAGGGATGGGCTAAACCATAGTTTCCAACTTAACCCAGTGTAAATAAAGTAGGATTCAAACCCACTCTATCCAGTGTATACCTGAGCGTCATGGGGGGGGGGCTGTAGACCCTATAAAATTCCTCTTGGATCCGCGCCTATTGAAACCAATTCGTATTTCATAACTTCATACACGGCACAATCAAGCACTGAATCTATTGAAATTTTACTATGTAAAATAATTATCGAGTGTCTACACTTTTTCTATTAAAGCTCATAGTATATTCTATCATAACATAAATTGTCACTCATGTAGTGTGTGCTAATGTAACTAGGGATGCGCACGAGACAAGATTTGTGGCTGTCTCGTCTCGAAAATGTGCTGTAAAAGTGATGTCTCGACTCGAAAAATGTATATTCTCTATTGGAAGTGCCGTGTCTCGACTCGAATTTTGTCAGGAAAATCCTGTCTCGATTCGTCTCGTGCGCATCCCTAAATGTAACTCATGACAAAAATGTTTCGTTTTAAAACAAAATGAAACGGTTGAGGTGGACTCTGCCGAGTAGAAGACATCCAATTTATTAAATCGCCTCGCAACCCACTTGGCCGCACACTTAGGTTACAGTTTTCACCTTTATCCCATGCTATCTAAAGTATTGGCTAATCTTAAATTCGCATTGCCGACTCGGGTTTTCTAACAAAAATTATTATGTTCCAACTTAATTTGGATGTGAAATCCTTACTAAATTAGCATTTAAAAACTTCGCAGCGTGCATTAAAATCATGACAGAAATATAGTTAAATCTCTGTTTTAATTTTCATGTCTACCTTGCATCCAAATACTTGTGCTGTCATTTCTTTCAATGTTGGTAAGAGCCGAAAGTTTCAATTGATCCCAATTTTTCGCTTTAATTCCCTCTATTTGTTCATACAATTTAAAAGAAATATTATTATTAACAAGCAACACTTCTGAAATGTAACACTCCGATTTTGGTAAAATTTGGAAGGTAGATACTACACATGAAATAAACGAATACGTGTTTCTTATTTTCTACGGAAAAACGGTTTTAAAGCGCAAAAGACCCCACCCACAATTTTGAAAGTTGACGCCCCAAAGGCAAAAACCAAGGAAACCGAAGTAAACGAAATTTTACACACATATTGCAGACATAAAATGAGGGAACACGTGTTTCGTATTTTCCTGGAAAAAACGGTTAGGTGGGGATCGGACCCCTCCAAAACTTTCATCACGAAATAAAATTGAAAGTGATAATAACAATATGACAAATGTGTGTAAAGGACACAAAGAAATGCAACGAAACTTTGTGTATGAAGAACATACCAAAAAATAAAGGAACACGGGTTTTTTATTTTGTGCTGAAAAACGGTTTCAGGGGGCAAAAGCTATCACCCAAAATTTTGAAAGTTAAGGCCCGAAGGCCAGAGGAAGTGAACAGAAGTGAATGAAATTGTGCACAGATATTGTAGACATAAAATGAGGGAATACGTTTTTCTTATTTTCCAGAAAAAAAGAAAACCATTTAGGTGGGACACACACACCTCCAGAACTTTGATCGTGAAAAATCAAAACTGCTAATAACAGAAGTGTTTGAAGGACATGACGAATTGGAACGACACATTGTGTACAATACGCAAAAAATAAACGAATACGGTCTTTCTTTTTTTCTGCGGAAAAAACGGTTTTAGGGGGCAAAAGCCCCCACCCCAAATTTTGAAATTTGAGGCCCAAAATGCAAGAAGGAGTGCACCGAATTAAATGAAATTGTGCGCAGATATTGTAGACGAAAAATGAGATAATTGGGTTTCGTATTTTCTTGGGAAAAGCGGTTGAGTGAGCACGGTCCTTCTAACCGTTGATTACGGAATATCAAAAGTGCAAATAAGCATACGCAAAAGTTCCTAAAGAATATGGAGAATTGCAACGAAACTTCGTAAAGGGACTATTTGCAAAACAGTATATGAAGCATGTTTTAATTTTTGCGGAAAAACAGTGTTGGGGCCTAGGTCCCATCCGAAAAAAAAGAAAATATTACCGTAATAGCTCAGAAAGGAGTGGACCCAAGCAAATCAAATTGTGTGTAGATATTATATGTAAAATAAGGGCTCTCGTGTTTCTCAAGTGTTCCTATCCGTTTTGCTTCAAATTTGTCATATCAATAGCAAACTGAAAATAAATTGACACGTGTTTTTCTTTATGCTGAAAAAACATTGCAAGGATTAAAGGTGCCTCCTGAAATACTATAAAAGACGCTTTACTGTTTGTGTTTGCTGTTACTTGATCTGCCAAATTTGAAAAAATCGGATGGAGACACGACACTTGTGAAACACGGAAGGCCATATTTTACATATCCAATATCTACATACAATTGCTTTCGCTTCGGTCCACTTCTCCCGCAACTCAACGCCTCGGTTCACTCACATTTTTATTTCTTTCAGGAAAATACGAAACACGTATTCCCTCACCTTACCTCTACAATATTAATGCACATTTCATTCACTTCGGTCCACTCCTTCTTGTCTTTTGGGGTCAAATTTCAAAATTGTAGACGGGGGCTTTTGCCAGCCAAAACAGTTTTTAACCAAAATTTAAAAATGTATTCGTTTATTTTTTTCCGTATTGTCCACACACGCAGTTTGATGCAATTCCTCATGTCCGTTACACACATCTAATATACTGTTACTAGATATTTTGATATTCAGTGATGAAGAGTTTGGAGGGGTCCGTGCCCCACCTAACCGTTTTTTCCAGGAAAATACGAAAACCATATTCCCTAATTTTGTGTCTACAATATCTGTATAAATTTCATTCACTTCAGTTCACTTCTTCTTACCTTTCTCGCGTCAACTTTCAAAATTTTGGTTTTGGGTTCTTTTGCCCCTAAAACCGTCTTTCCGCAAAAAAGAAAAAAACATATTCCTTTATTTTTTGTCCATACAAAAAGTTTTGTTGCAATTCTTCATGTCTTTTACACACATCTGACACATTGTTACTAGCATTTTTCATTTTTTGTGATCAGAGGTTTGGAGGGGTAGGTGCCCTACCCAACCGATTTCTCCAGGAAAATACGAAACCCGTATTCACTCACTTTATGTCTACAATATCTGTGCACAATTTCACTCCCTTCGGTTCGCTTCTTTTTGCCTTTCGGGAGTCAACATTCAAAATTTTGTTTGGGAGGTTTTGCCCCCCAAAAACCGTTTTCCCGCAGAACATAAAAAAAAACCCGTATTCATTTACTTTCTGCGTATTGTCCATACACAAAGTTAGGTTGCAATTCTTCATTTCCTTTACACACATCTGACATACTGTTACTATTACTTTTGATTTTTCGTGATAAAAGGTCTGGAGGGGTCTGTGCACCACCCTACTTTTTTTCCCAGGAAAGTACGAAACTCGTATTCTCATTTCACGTCTGCAATATCTGTACACAATTTCATTCACTTCGGCTCACTTCTTCTTGCCTTTCGGACGTCAACTTTCAAAATTTCGGGTGGTGGCTTTTGCCCCTGAAGCCGTTTTTCCGCAGAACAAAAAAAAGTATTCTTTTTTTGTGTATTGTTAATACACAAAGTTATGTTAGAATTCTTCATGTTGTTTGCACACATCTGACACACTGTTGGTAGCACTTTTAATATTTTGTGATCACAGGTTTTGAGGTGTCCATGCAGCACCCAACCCTTTTTTCAGGAAAATAGGAAACCGTATTCCCTCATTTTACGTAGAAATTCATTCACTTCGGTTCATTTCTTTTTGCTTTTCGGACGTCAATTTTCAAAATTTTGTGTGGGAGCATTTGCCCCCTAATACCATTTTTCAGCAGAACATAAAAGAACCCGTATTGCTTTATTTCTGGCGTATTATCCATACATAAATTTCATTGCAATTCTTCATGTCCTTTATACACTTTCTACATACTGTTATTAGCATTTTAATTTTTTGTTATCAAAGGTTAGGAGGGGTCCGTGCCCCACACGTCCATTTTCTCCAGGAAAATATAAAACTCGTATCCTCATTTTATGTCTACAATATATGTGCACATTTGCACTCACTTCGGTTCACTTCTTTTTGCCTTTCGAGCTCAACTTTCAAACTTTAGGGTGGGAGCTTTTGCCCCTAAAACCGTTTTCCCGCAGAACTTAGAAAAACCTGTATTCGTTTACTTTTTGCGTATTGTCCATACACAAAGTTATGTTGCAATTCTTCATGTCTTTGACACACATCTGACATACTAGCACTTTTGATATTTTGTGATCAAACGTTAGGAAGGGTCCGTGCCCCACCCAGGGCCGGATTTCCCAATAGGCCCGGTAGGCCCGGGCCTATGGGCGCAAGCTCCCAGGGAGCGCACGGCCGAGAGAAAAAAAAATTAAAAAATATCTAGAAATAAAAATAAATAGCCATAACTTAACATATTTTTTGAATTGATTAAAAAAATCAGGCTAATAAAGCATTCTGAATTTGAAGTTCATTGGAACAAATAATTGTTGGTAAAGTTAAAGATAAAATTGCATCGTGGAGTGGTGTTTAAGCAATTAACATATAGGCCTGATATCTTTTTAAATGAAGGTTTTTAAGAAAGTAACTTTAACCAGACTAGGGGGCGGAAAAAATTATTGGGCCTAGGGGCGCCAAAATGCTAAATCCGGCCCTGGCCCCACCACCCCTTTTCTCCAGGAAAATAACAAACTCATATTCCCTCATTTTATGTCTACAACGTCCGTGCACAATTTGATTCACTTCGGTTCACTTCTTTTGCCTTTCCGGCGCCAACTTTCATAATTTTGTCAGAGCTTTTGCCCCTAAAACCGTTTTGCAGCAGAAAAAACCCTTGTACATTTTTTGCGTATTGCCCGTACATAAAGTTTCATTGGAATTCTTCATGTCCTTTACACAAATCTGATATACTGTTACTAGCACTTTTGATATTTCCTGTGCAAATGTTTGGAGGGGTCCGTGCCCCACCTAACAGTTTTTTTTCAGGAAATACGGAACTAGTATTCCCACATTTTATTTTCACAATATGTGTGCAAAATTTCATTCACTTCGGTTCATTTCTTCTTGCTTTCCCGGCGTCAAATTTCAAACTTTTGGGGTGGGTTCGTTTGTTCCCTTAAACCGTTTTCCTGCAGAACATTAAAAAACGTATTCTTTTATTTTTTGCGTATTGTTCATACACAAAGTTTCGTTGCAATTCTTCATGTCCTTTACACACATTTGACATATTGTTACTAGAATTTTTTTTTTTCGTGGTCAAATGTTTGGAGGGGTCCGTGCCCCACGCGGCCGTTTTTTCCAAGGAAATACGAAACTCGTATCCTCATTTTACGTATGCAACATCTGTGAAAATTTTTATTCACTTCGGTTTACGTCTGCCTTTCAGGGGCCGCGGTGGCTCAGTGGTAGAGTTCACCTCTGGTGCTTGGGGTCCCGGGTTCGATCCAAGCCCTCGCCAAGTGAACCTTGTGGTGAACAAACACCGTGTGCGTGGGTTTTCTCGGGGTTCTCCGTTTCCTCCCACTTTCTTCATTCCACCATTTCATTCATTACTCATCATCACCGTCTCCTTTATTCTAACCGGCATAACCGTGGGACGTAAAACTCAAAGATTTCATTTTTTTCTTCTGCCTTTCGGGCGTCAACTTCCAAAATTTTGGGTGGGAGCTTTTTCCCTCTAAAACCGTTTTTCCGCGGGAAATAAAAAAACAATATTCATTTATTTTTTGTCCATACATAAAGTTTCGTTGCAATTCTTCATGTCCTTTACACACATCTCAGATACGGTTACTAGCACTCGTGATCAAAGGTTTGGAGGGGTTAGTGCCCCACCTAATCGTTTCTTCCAGAAAAATACTAAACCCGTATTCCTACATTTTATATCTACAATACCTGAGAAAAATTTCTTTCACTTCGGTTCACTTCTTCTTACCTTTCGGGCGTCAAATTTCAAAATTTTGAGGTTGCCCCCTAAAACCGTCTTTGCGAAGAACATAGAAAATCCTGTGTTCCTTTATTTTTTGTGTATTATCCATACAAGAAGTTTCGTTTCAATATTTCATGTTTTTTACACACATCTGACTGACATACTGTTACTAGCCTTTTTACTTTTCGTGATCAAATATTTGGAGGGATCGGCGCCCCACTTAACCGTTCTTTCCAGGAAAATACGAAACGCGGATTCCCCGTTTTGTCTACAATATCTGCGCACAATTTCATTCGCTTCGGTTCACTTCCTTTTGCATTTCGGGCGTCAACTTTCAAAATTTTGGGTTTGAGCATTTTCCCCTTAAAACCGTTTTTTCACAGAAAATTTAAATAAATGTTTTCTTTTATTTTTTGCGTATTGTCCATACACGCAGTTTGATTAAATTCTTCATGTCCTTTACACACATCTGACATGCTGTTACCAGCACATTTGATTTTCCGTGATCAAAGGTTTGGAGAGGTCCGCGCCCCACCCAACCGTTTTTTCGAGAAAAATACAAAACTCGTATCCTCATGTTACGTTTGCAACATCTGCCTTAATTTCGTTCACTTCGGTTCACTTCTTGTTGCCTTTCGGACGTTAAGTTTCAAAATTTTGGGTGGGACCTTTTGCCCCTAAATCCGTTTTTTCGCAGAAAATTTTAAAAGCCCGTATTCCTTTAGTTTTTGCGTATTTTCAATACAAAAAGTTCCGTTGCAATTCTTCATGTCTTTTACACACTTCTGACATACTGTTACTAGCAGTTATGATATTTCGTGATCAAAGGTTTTTTCCAGGAAAATACGAAACTCGTATTCCCTTCTTTTACGTCTACAATATCTGTGCACAATTTCATTGACTTTGGTTCAGTTGTTCTTGCGTTTTGGGTGTCAACTTTCACAATATAGAGTGGGACTTTTATATTAAAACTTATGTAACTTTATGTAACTTTTTCTTTTTTATGAGATTCTTTTTTTGGGAGGTGAGGAGAGAAATGCTTTCCTCTTATATATGTTTCTTGCCATTCATCTTGTTTGAACTGCTTAAGTAAGATCATTTTGTAACTTTTGATGTCATCCATCTCCGTCACGATAATATTATTGTCATTTTTAACAATTTGTTTTATTCCCTTATTTGCAGTTTGCCACACTGATATATTTATTACAGATTTGAGGTTTGGTCCAGCGCCTTTCGAATTCGGAACCAACCGAACCGCCGAGCTTTTTGGGTTGCCTGCTATTGCAGGAAAACGAGAATTGCAGGTGGTAATGCACTTTTGGAGTCGTGTATACATTGAAAAGGTTCTTTCAGTTTCTACAGAAACCACAGTAGCATATTCGAAATAGACCATATCACTAATTCCTAGATCACTTTCTAATTTGGGCAGTACAAATTTTCTGCCTGAAAGAATGTTCACTATCGCACACAAAACATGGTAACCTGTTTTTTTCGATATATCTGTCATTTTTCTTGACAGTACAAGTCCTACTTCCCCAGGAACACTTTCTAATGCACTTGCTGCATTTTTGATTGCGTCAATTGAAGTCAACTTTTCTTCAGATTTCTCTAAAGAAGTAATCACACCTGGTAGAAATCCAAAATTAGATTGAATGTTCACAAGCTTACCTTGAATTTCAGGATTGACCAGTATCTCTTGTGCAGTTCGAATCGCGGAAGCTTCGGAGGAGTCGAAAGTGTCTATCATTTTCTTCACAGCTTCGAAGTTTTGACAATAGTATTTACAGGCTTCTAGCCACGTTCTCCACCTGGTAAGAACGGGGCTAGGTGGTAGAGGGAGTTCAGGATGCTCCGACTTAAAAGCAGCTACACGTGGTCGGTCCTTACTGAACACTTCCTATGAGTTTATCAACATCAGGAAACTGCACACGTATCTCTTCAGCCACTCTGTGGCAACCATGCGCGAGGCACGTAATGTGAATCATTTTCGAATATAGCGCCTGCAGTGAGTTCGCTGCTTTTACCATATACGGTGCAGAATCGGTTACAAAGAGCAGCACGTTTTCGTAAAGGACGCCATTAGGCCATAAGAGATGCATTGATTCATCAAATAACTTACTGATCGTGGAATAAATGACCTTTTCCAGAACTTCGCAATTCAAAAGAAATGTTTTACCCGGCCCCCCGTCATGCATCATTCCAACAACATTCACTACATTTCGTCCCTCCGAATCAGAAGTTTCATCCATGGACACCCATATTTTCTTTCCGGCCATTTCTTGTCTAATGCACTGCATTGTTTTCTCGTAAAGTTTGTTCACATAATTCTTCCTTAATGTCGAAGAATCGGGGAGGGGTTTACAAGTGTATTTTTCCAAAAAGGCACGCAATGTCACGTTGTCCACTTTGTTCAACGGAATGTCAGCACAAATAAATGCTTCACAAAAATCTTCGAAAAAACAGAATGATTTTTGGATGTACCACACTGCGGGAGAAGTTGTTGCGCGGCGTTTGCCTCTCGTTTGCACGTAACTTAAGTCCCCGTGGGTGTTTGTCCCTTGAAACATGCTGTTCAACGGTAAATTTTCTTTCGGCAAGGCAGTACAAATTTTCTTGCCGTATCACACACCTCGCTCCAACGAATATTTCGAACTAGAATCGTGTAGGTGGAAGCATTCTACTTCAATTTATTGTTTTTATAAGAAAATGAGAATTGTGCAGTTAAAAGTAAGAATAAATACTAAATATGCACGTAAAATGCCCAAAAACTTTAAAAAATGCACTTATACACAGAAATGGGCAAAAAATGCAAAAAAAAATGCACAAACAAGTTTGTCTTAAATTATTTCTTCTTAATAAAGCAGGATTTATAACACAACGAGCAATGTTTATACTAATCCAGAAAAAAGATGCAAAATCAACAAGATCCTAACCCTATTAATGATATACCAAAAACTACCAAAACACATATAGCAATGTATGCAGATGACACAATCGTGTATGCATCATCATTCTTGCCAGATCAAGTCACAAAATACATACAGAATCACCTGAACGAACTCAAACCCTGGTTTAAGCGTTGGAAAATTAAAGTCAATGCTGAAAAGTGTGAAGCCATACAGTTTACTAAGAAATACAAACGAAAACCAAACAACCAACTAACTCTATATAACACACCAATAGAATGGAAAGATAAATATTTGGGAGTAATACTAGATAAAAGGCTTACCCTTAGGTACCACATGAACTCCCAAAGAAACAAGGCTAGTGCTAGACTGCGAACCCTAGCCGGACTTTTCCGCTCACCTGCCCTCAATACGCAGAGCAAAGTTATATTATATAAAATGTTAGTTAGACCAATAGTCACATACGCTGCGCCAGCATGGGCTTTCTCCGCACCCTGTTATACGCGGGCTCTGCAGAGACTTCAGAACAACGCTGTGCGCATAATAACAAATTCACCCCGATATCTGCCTGTTCTACGCCTACAGCAGCGCCTAGGGCTGAC
Organism: Thermobia domestica; assembly: GCF_964235325.1. Lineage (NCBI taxonomy): Eukaryota > Metazoa > Arthropoda > Insecta > Zygentoma > Lepismatidae > Thermobia > Thermobia domestica. Next base: position 134,824,819 of record NC_137469.1, on the reverse strand, counting down.
TCTGATTGAAGATCATATACAGTATTTAGTAAGGAACTTCTATCAGTCTGTGAAAGCAATAGACAACGACCTTGTGAGTTCTCTGGGTAGCTACACGATTCCAGAAAGCTACTACAAATTCAAACGCCCGCTTCATGCGCTAAAATAGAAACAAACGCAAGACACTTTTGAGAATCTTAAGAGAGAGAGAGAGAAAAAAAAATGTAAATATGTAAATAAAAAGGTATGACGAGGCCTGTTAGGCAGAAACATAACTACTACATCTCACTTAAATTATTGATATATCACTAGTATTAACAAAATTGACAAGTCCAATAGGATACTGATATCAACCATATCTCACTACATAATCGTATACGTGTATATATCTTAGTCTCATTTTAGATTGACGCAGTCCAAGGGTGAAGAAGACGACAGACTTGCATGAAAAAAAAAATCCCACTAACAAAATTTGTCCACCAAACTACAGACAACTTAACACAATAGTATAACTCACACTTGACTCTTTACGATAGGGAATCAATACAGACAGTAAAGATGCTTTTACATGGATTTTACCACCCCTTCATAGTGTGGTTTTGCCATGTAAATACTTGAGCACGAGCATGACCAATAAAGGGGGTTTTCCTGGACTCCATGTGTTTCCTGGTTTTTCCTCCTACTACCCAAGCCAACGGTGAGGCGAAAAATCTTCACGCGCTTTCCTATCTTCTATTTTACCCTTCTTTCTTTCTCTAATACACACTGTCCGGTAAATGTCTTTGGATAAAAACCGTGACGCGACACAACACTCGACATGCTGCTTTAGATCTCTAACTGCATGTAGGAGGTGCACGTAGATATAGGTTGGTGCATCACTCAAGGGGGCGAGCTTTCTTGCTAAGGGGCCCTCTTTATTCTCTAATTTATTTCCGTAATTTATTTCCGTATGTTCATTAGTAAACACTCAGTATGACCATAGTTATTGAAATATAAACTTTGGTGCAAAGTAACCCCATAGGTGGAACTATTTTCTGGATCCGCCACTGTTCATAATTTATTTTCCAACAAGAAATTCATTCCGACATCTACCTAAATTTAGAATGCAGGAGTTTCCAATAGCAATAATTTCCTATCTAAGGGGTAATTGGGATTGATGCAAAGTAACCCCGAGTAGAGGTTGAAACTGCCTTCTCTCAGTTTTACTTTTTATGACTTTAAAACGTTTTACATTTCAATTTCAACTATTGCATCAAAGTCCCCTTATACACAGTAGTATTCAACGAAACTGACTTAACTTTAACGGAAATTCTTGTAGGTGATACCTTTCAAATTTTGGTGGTCTTTATATGATTGCTTTCCATACCTCTACAACAAAACCCTCCGGGTAATTAGAACTCATGTTAACCGCCAACATTATAGTCGAAATACAGTTAGATGTTCAATCTTACAGTGGCAGTTGAAACTTCCTCTTTACAGTTCATGGTTTTACCGACAGAGGACTGTGAAACTCTTATCATATTTTGTGCAAAGTAACCCCTGATGTGCAAAGTAACCCCTATACGGTATCTAAACGGTCTTACGGTATCTATAAAGGCACGTAACGTCTTTTTTGTAGGTGATCTGTTCTGACGCTATCTGCGAAAATGTGCTCTACTGAAGAGCAAATAACCGTGGTATACCGTCCTCTGCGTGGTAGGACATATGCATAGGTAACCTACAAGAATATTTCATCCTAATTAAAAAGGAAAAAAAAAGCACCTTCAGCGTACATACAGGAGATTATTCATAGCGTTGACAACAGTGTCCCATGTAGTTCACGTGCATCGTGTAACGGAATTATAAATTAATGAGAAAAGTTTGTAACTGAAATGGACATTTCCAAAATAAAAGAAAAAAAAATGTTTTTGATATATCTTATTATTTTTGCTCTATGGAAATGAATATTAAAATTAGAAGTACTAGTAATTTCAACTACTTCCAGTTTTGGTAAAATGAATCGCGTAGTAATGATATGTTGTCTTAAGACGTTGAGTCGATTGTAAAAAAAAAAAAAAAAAAAAAAAAAAAAAAAAAAAAAAAAAACGCTTATCAATATTTATTACCGTTTTCTGCTAAAGTGATAACGTTGATGGCGTACACTTTTGATTTCTACTACTTCCGGTTTGAATAGAGAATTGATGGAAGGAATGGAACTTATTCTTGGAACGTTGAATCGATTGTACAATATGTTTGTCCATATCTCCTAGCTTTCCTACTCTATGAAAATCAATGTTGAAAGCGGAAGTACTAATATATTTCAACCACTTGAATGTTGGTAGAATGTTGCGGGTAATGACAATGTGTTCCCTTGGTGCACTGAATCAGTCGCAACAATAATTTATTGCTGTCTGTTGCAATTTTTGTTCTATAGAGATAACATTTGAAACCGGAAATACTTTATTCTACAACTTTCGGTTGGATTAGGGGGTTAGGCCCTAATGTTGTTTATGGAACCTATTCTTGGAACTCTGAGTGGATTACAAAAAACAACTTTTAGATATCTTTACCGTTTTTGGCCTATGAGATTCAGTATTGAAAACGGAAGTACTAGCAAATTTTAACTTGGACCGGTTGCGGTAGTGATGTGTTCCTTTGACACGCTAAATCGAATTCAAATCCACTTGTCGCTGTGTTATCGACTTTCTTGTATTGCTATAAACGTTGAAATTGGAAATGATTGAACGATATCTCTTCAAAAAATAAATAAATAAATAAATAAATAAATAAATAAATAAATAAATAAATAAATAAATAAATAACTAAAAATAAATAAATAAATAAATAAATAAATAAACTTTCGATATCTTTTACTTTTTTCTCCATCAAATCGATAATGAAATCGGACGTACTAGTAAATTGAAACCACTTCTGGCTTTGGTAAATTGTAGCACGTAGTGATGGTATGTTGTCTTCATAAAAGTGGCGAAAAAATATTTTTTAACACTCATAGGCAAAATCCCTAGTGGCGCCCCTTCACCTATCGAATAGGTCACATGCATGACCATCTATGTATAACTTATGCCTACGCGCAGAAACGAACATAAACCGAAAATTATCAGTGGGACAGTACTGACATTTTTTTTTCTTTTTATATCGTTGGGTATCTCTTTTAAAAGTAAACTGGACATTAAAAATACACTCGTGTAAAAATCGGCCTCTTTTTTGTATTGGTAGTGTAAATAAACTGTAATGCATCAACCAGTACTGCCGAAAGGATTTCAAATGAATACATCTATATAGTAAGTTATGATTTTACATAATTATAAAATAAACAATAAAAATTTGTGAAACCGCTTATAAGCATTTTTTTTTTTTAATTGACAAATTGTATACAAAATCAGAAGTGTTTCTTTCTCATTTTTGCTTATGCATATTCTTTTATCAGTTCACAGATTTCCAATTCATGGGCAAAATTTTCACTGTCAAAGTGTATGTTTGCCGCCCCCCACCTAGTCCTAGCCTATATTTAACATTTTATTACAGTGATATTAGAAAATACGTTGGAAAATTTATTTGGGATGATCGTTTGGGTGCTCCCTGACGTTGCCCCTCAGGCTGTTGCCCGATTTGCCCGACCTTTGGTGCTTCGTCTGGGTCCTATGTATCCGCGGTACGTGGCAATAGTACTGTGACTCCATGGCAACACTTTTTAATTCCAGATTTTATAGATCATAGAATTTGTCATTATTGTTGAAGCCTGTTGTGCAAGGGAATTTTATTTAAAGTTAGTAAGCTCAGTACATGTAATATAGGACTGATATCGTATCAATATAGGAGGATTAATATCTTAGCAATACTGTGCTATAACCTTGACGAGTTTACAGTAATGTTAATAATTTTATACGCAAATGTAATAGACTGCGAGTGAAGTGAGCAGAATTTTTGTTCTTGCCATGTTCAAAGAGAAATACCGCGAAAACTTGGGTCTCTATTTATATAATTTGCTTCTTTTTATTAAAAACCTGGGGCACCCCTATTATACCGAAATTTCCTGGGCCCGTAGGCAATGCCTACCCTTTCTACCCTATTGCTACGCCACTGATCTCCAGAAGCTATGGTACGCCGATTATCACAAATTAAAGGGAAAAATTTGTATTGCGTTGGCGCAAATCATTACTGAAAGAGAAACCAAGTTGGTTATTGGTTTCTGAAACTTGGTTTACATAATTATTGGCAACACTGCCGGTGAAGCGGTAAAACAGTAGCATTGAAGAATTGTTTGTTTTTATTAACAAGTTTTGAAAAAGATCTTATTATGTTATAGTGAAAGTGCTTTTTTTAAAAAAGATACAAGGTAGTCAAATAGTCATTACCTTATTATATTTTATTTATTGTACTTTTCGTAAAAGTAGATAATAAATAGTGAGGTTAACGAAACAGAGCGCAGAACTCTTGATTAATATTTTTGTATAATCTGCGTCATAGAATGTTCTAAAAACAGTAATACTTAACCTGAACCCGATAGAAAAACGTTGTTCATGCGTGCAAATATGAAATACCTCAGTCTATATGTTCTGCCTGCAAATGTTCTCGTTTTGACAAAATTAAGTTTCTCGATGCCTTATACCCCTATTCCCACATTTACTTTAATAGCTATTAGTTCCGTACCGTAACCCAGTATAAAGTGCAAAGGCCAGACTTAATTAAGGAAGACAAGTAACATAGACAGGATATAGAGACGTTCCATTACTTTAGTTAAAGGTATGCCCCGCTGTAGTTTCGTCTTCATGCGCATCAAATAGTAGGACTGATTTGAATGTATTTTGTAACAGAGCCAGGCATTGTTTACCGATAAAGCATGCTTGGTGGCGTTCTGTCGTCAAGTACGAAAGACACGCACCAACATATGTTAGGCAGTCACTACAAGTTAGTATTGCATGCAATCCGAGTTAGGGCAGGGCGAAACAGGAGCATATGTACGAAGACGTTTCTTCAGGGAGAAGGCGTGTTTGCGAATATGGATATTCTATAGTTTCCTAATTATAATTGTCTTGATGGTTGAAAGTGTTGTGCTTTAATAGATACAACCTGGTGTTTTAAGAGTTTGTATAAAGATACGACCTATGTTTAGCAGAAGGGGTCCAGCTCTTTTGTCTAAAAAATGTTACAATTTTGGTAATTTCTGTTCACATTCGGTTAGTTTATAGTAGATTATGTTATTTTAGGCAAGCTTAGGTTACTTTAGTTTAGTTTAGGTTAGGTAAGTTTATGTTAAATTAGTGTACGGATCCCGCATAATTTTCCAAAAAATTATAGAATTTCGCTTATTTCTATAATATTAGGTAAGTTTAGGTTAGTTCAGGTTAGCTTAGGTTAGTTTATGTTAGGTTAGGTTAGATTTGGTTACGTTATGTTACGTCTAAGTACTTGCATCATTCATTTCTCCTGTAAATTTTGTGTTTTTTACGTGCTTCTGGACCCCTTGTACTAAACATACTCCAAAGATACAAACTGGAGTGGGAAGTGCAAAGTTGAGTCAATATTTCTTAGTGAATTTACATGGCCTATGTTTAGCAGAAGGGGTCCAGCTCTTTTTTCTTTAAAAAAATACAATTTTGATATTTTTTTTCACGTTAGGTTAGTTTATCTTAGTGTTAGAGATGCAAAAAAGCCGGCTGTTTTGAATCGATGGTTTTTTGCACATAAAAAGCCGGGTTTTTGGGGGAAAAAAGAATTTTAGAAATTTTGGCTTTTTTCATTTTCATGATTTTTCTGTTTAAATAGCTTTCTTATAGTATACTCGAAAGTTAAATAAGATTCCATGACCTAAATGCAATATTTCGCTCTGGAATTCACCATCATGATGGATGGAGCACATGGTTTATGAATTAAAGTAAACATAAAGCACGTAGTATTTGAGGGCAATTTTAGAAGCTATTTAACTTTATTTTAACTTCTGAATTATCGACATTTTTTCTTCTCTAGATCATTTGTTTTTAGTCATCCGTGTTTCACTTCTTAGTACTCTAGCTTCTAGCACATAATTAAACTTATGTTTTTCAATATTTGCATCAGAGCGTACGTTTTTCAATATATCTCTCAGAGTGTACTTCCACATTTCCATTGTACTGCAGCTGTGCAATAATTTAACAATAATCTTCCGGACACAACTTTAATACCATTTGATAGAAATAATCAGTATTGGATTTAGAAAAAAATATTTAGGAGGGTTTTTTCTGAATAATGTTTGGTTTCTCTAAAAATTGCTAACTTTTATTGAAGAGAAGCTTAAGTTTATGAATACAGGCATAACAAATATTTCGTTTCGTTTGTATATTCAGCTATATTCTTCCAGATACAACGTTGAAGACCTTTTTATACTGATAAGCAGTGGCGGATTTAGAAAAGTATTTTGGGAGGGGCTTCTCTTATTAATGCGTAGTTATTCTAAAAATTTCTAATTTTTTATTTGAGGACAGCTTGAAGTTTGTGAGTAAAGGCAAAACTAATGTTTCATTTGTTTTAGAAATTCCGTAATTTCGGGGTAGAAGCTTCAATCCGAAAAACATCCCCACCCTAAACCTCTTTGCAAATCCATCACTGCTCGTAATTAGTAATAACAAAGATTTAAAAATCATTAGAAAGGAGGTCGGCTAGGACTCACAGTACACGTACTATCTCTACATTCACATATTCAATTAAGAAAAACTGTTGTCAAAATGGTCGAATGCGGGGTTGAATCCCGGACTTCACGATAGAAGCTGAAAGCTAATCACTCACTCATGTTTGTTCTGCAGTTGTGCTTAAGTTAAATGTATTTTCTCTCTCTCTCTCTCTATGGCCACAAAAGCTCTCCATTGACTTCTGTCTTTATCCAATTTAATCTAGTTTCTTCTCTGTATTCCTATTTCTGCTAGATCCATCTTAATATTGTCCTCCCATCTGGGCCTAGGTTTTCCTAATGGACGTTTCCCGATTGGATTTCCAGTTAAAACTTTGAAAGCGTTCCTGCTTTCTTCCATTCTAGCTACATGACCTGCCCACCTGAGCCTCCTAGACTTGATGACTAACGATGTTTGGTAAACCGTATAAATTATGTAGTTCATCCTTACGAAGTTTCCGCCATTCCCCATTTCCGTTCCTCTTGGGTCCAAATATTCGTCTCAGAATTTTATTCTCAAATAATTTCAGACTGCATTCTTCCCTCAGCGTAAGCGACCATGTTTCATAACCATAAAGCATAACAGGGATGATTATCATTTTATATATTTTAAGCTTTAAATTTCTTGACAGAATTCGCGACGACAAAATATTTTGAACTGAATAATAACAATAATTTCCTGATTTCAGTCGACATTTAATTTCTTTGTGGGTATGATTTTGATCTGATAATACTGATCCAAGATATTTGAAAGTATCCACTGTGTCGAAAGTATTAATTGATATTTTAACGCATTCATAATTTGCCGTATTACGATCCTTGTGAACTTCCTTGTATTTAGATTTCTCTGCATTTACTGATGTCCCTGCAAGCGTTTAATAAGGCCTCTGCATTTCTTTCGATTTTCTCCTATCAGATTTACATCATCATCAGCATACATCATAACCTGGTGAATACCATTCAACTCTAGGCCCTGGTTCCTATCTTTAATTTTTCTTTTAGCGTACTCCGGAACAAAGCTGAATAATAACGGCGATAACGCATATCCTTGTTTCAGGCCAATCTCGACGTAGAAGTACTCGGACTTAACTCTGGGATTCATTTAAACACTTAATAAATCTAGCTTTTTCGGTAATCAAAATTCTGTAAAAATGTTGTACAATGTTTCCCTCCTAACCGAGTTGTAAGCCTTTCTAAAATCAATAAACAGTTAATGTAGTGGGTAATATATTCCCATTTCTATTCGAGTATTTGTCAAATGGTAAATCTGGTCGATTTCGACTAAATCCACACTGATAATCTCCAATAATTTCATCTGCGTATGGGGTCAATCTTATTAATAGAATGTTAAGAGAAATGCCTTGATAATTATTACAATCAATTTTGTCTTGTAAATTGGAACAGTGATTTATTCTTGCACTCTTTTTAAATGTATTCCATAGTTTTCCTCTTTGTAATAAAAATAAAAGAAAAGAAAAAAAGGTTTCGTAACGATATGTTGTATTTTCTTGTTAAAAATTCAGAAACCTTCAGGACTGGGTAAACCATGATGGTGTTTGAATATTCTACAGCCTAGGAAACCATACCTCTCAGATGAACCGTCTATTACGTATATGATCCATGAACAGCAAATTCGATACTTTCTCGATTCTGAACAAGCTTAAGTCAGTGCATTACAGAATTTGGAGCTTTACCTATTTTGCAGATCCGAAGCACCTGATAGGTGGTAACAGCTTATTACGTATGTGATCAATCAGTAAAAAATTTGTTCAAAATATTCATACAATGTATATGAAAGTTAAAACTTAACTGAAAAATTTCAAGAATGTACAGAACCACCCGAGACGAAGCTCTTGATGTGCAGATTTCTCTCATTTTTATTTTATTTTATTTTATTTTTTATTATTTTTTTTTTTTTTTTTATTTTGCTTCAAAAAGAGGGTGTGTGATATTTTGAAGTAAAAAAACTGCATATAAGAGATTAAAATATTATTACATATATTGGGTAATCCTTTGGAATTCATGTAAATATGTTACGAATTTTAAAAAGCCTTTTTGAAATTCATGGTTTATTCTCGAGGTTTCATATTATTATCTGCATCAACCACTAATTAAATGAATTTTTTGTTTTAGAGAAGCGAAACAAAGTCTGCTTTATCAGTTTAAAGCAACATTTTCAAAAAAGCCTAAAATTTTCCAAGTAAAATAGCGAAGCAGAAAAAAACGAGATTTCCAAAAAAACCGGTGTTTTTCCGAGCCCTTGCATCTCTAGTTAGTGTAAGTGTCCAGCATAATTTTCCAAAGAATGGTAAAATTTCGCGTATTTCTACTAATATTAGGTTAATTCAGTTAGGTTACGTTACGTTACGTTATGTTGCTACCTACTTCCGATGCTAAGTACTTGCAGCATTCATTTCTCCTGTAATTACGTGTTTCTGAACCCCTTCTACTAAACATGCTCCATTTACAGATTCTCCTGCTAATATTTTGTTTTTGTGCAGGGGTATTTCTAATATCTACCATTCTATGTATAGTCAGGAAATGAAGTTATGAATTAAGTTGATGGGAGTCGTGAGATACTAAATTTTTTGTATAAATTTTTACTCCTCCGCTCCACCGAAAGATAACCATTTTAATAAAAAGAACATGATATAAATCAAGACCTAACCGGCATAAACGTGGGACGTAAAACTCAAAGATTTCATTTCATTTATATGTATGTATGTATGTATGTATGTGTATGTATGTATGTATGTGTATGTATGTGTATGTATGTATGTATGTGTGTATGTATGTATGTATGTGTATGTATGTATGTATGTATGTATGTATGTATGTGTATGTATGTATATGTATGTATGTATGTAGGTATGTATGTATGTATATGTATGTATGTATGTGTATGTATGTATGTGTATGTATGTATGTATATGTATGTATGTGTATGTATGTATGTATGTATGTGTATGTATGTATGTATGTATGTATGTATGTGTATGTATGTATATGTATGTATGTATGTATGTGTATATGTGTATGTAGGTAGGTAGGTAGGCGGCGGCGGCGGCCCAGAAGTAGGTATATACCCCTGCATTGATCAAGTATAACATTCTAGTTTATAGGTTTATTTGATTCGGTTTACTCTTAGAAAGCCCTCTAGATAGATTTTAAAAAATACCAAATTTCAACTTTATATATCAACCAGTATTGAAAATAGGGCTATCTAAAGTTTGAGAAAAATACCCAAAATAGCATGTTCAATGAATTTTCAAATTGGAATTGCAGCTGTCCTAATTGAGCTAGAGAGCTGGTTGAGGTATCATTTTACAACATTTTTTATGCCCTTTCCTGTGGTATGTAACATCATATAGGGTAATACAGATTTTTTTTTTTCAAAATCAAACTCAATTTTTTTAAAAAAGTACATGTATTTTAAGATTTTGAAATTAATTCCATGAATAGATAATATTGTTGTAAAGCACCTGACAAATATGAATGTGGGATGATAATGGGTTCATTGTTTAAAAAATTCAGAACTAGCAGGTGATTTTTCAAGAATACTCTGTACGTAGGGTAATAACACAAAAATACTAAGTTCTACACTTCTGTGAAAATAAAAATGAACACTAATTTGAAGAAAGAGTACAGATGATTTCATAGTAAAACTTTTCAATAAGTAATAGGATATGTTTATCACTTGAAAGTTGAAAAAGAAGTGACATTTGTTAGGCGTACATCACTTTCAAGGAGATCATAACTTATTCCATCTGGAGTTACAGGATTCACTTTTGTCAGAACGTCCACTACTAACATCCACAGAACATCAGCGTTTCTTGGATATGGATGAAGAAAAGTTATTTTTACTTCATCAAGTTCTTCATTTTTCTGTAAAACATACCCGAGCCACCAATTTCCTTCATAGCGATCAGTGACATAGCCTGATATGTCTTCTAATTGAAGTTTATTTGGAGATTTTGACACTTTCTTTTCCCAACCCTGTACATATCTGAAAATTTTAATGCAATTTGCTCTCATATTGAATTTGACCCCCCCCCCCTGAAAAGCTGTGGATCCCCCGAAATAAATTCCTGCGTACATCCCTGATAATCAGTGTGCTAAAATGGCGTTTATACAAACATTGAATGCTGGAATTTTAAAATTAGAAGTTTAGTATATTACTCAAGAAAATTAAAAAGTCCAATTGATAAGGTACAGATGTAGTCGATGAAGTTTGCCTACTTTCTATCAATATATTTAAACAAAGTTAAAAATATTGATAACTATGAAACAGACACTCAGGCAAGCAGATAGATAAGATAGAATTTGTTTCGTTAGCAGGGGTGGTTTGAGGGTTTGAATTTTGAGTAGGTCAAATTATTTTATTTTATTTTTTTAAAAGTATGAAAATGTAAAGATTTGTTCCTTGTCAGTAAATATATATTTATATGTATAATATTATAAATATATATCTTTTAGACGTTTATTTTTTTCAAAATTTTTGGGTAGACCCGGGCCTACCCGCTAAAGCTGTTTCAGTGTGTTTGGTTTGTTTAGGCTTAACGTTCTTCTTGGCTTCTAGCTGAGGGAAATTTTGTGGCTCATTGGGATCCCTTAATTACAAATCGAAAATTAGATTCAACTAACACAGATGATTCGAGATATATGAAAACGTCACTTGGAAATTACACGATTTGTGGCATCATTTTGTTGATACCAATTAAAAAAAAAATGGTTTAAACCAGCCAACCCTGCTGTTCTACCAGTGCTAGATGTATACTTATTACAAACCACGTTTATTTACAGCAACATTTTTGTGAAACTTGTATTAGTATTATTTTATTGCCTTCTATAAAACTGAAGTTCAAAAGTACCAGCACCTTAACTTAGCTTTAAGTTAAAGTTTTTAGAGCATGAGCTAATAAGTATTACCAGCAGATTACAAGTCTGTATGATATGTTTTAGACCCATTACTCTACTCTTCACATTTATTTCCACAAGTAAAACAAAAAACATTGTATACTTGTATTTTTCAGCTACGTACAGAGTATTAATGAAAACTCTAGTTTTGAATTTTTTTTAACGATGAACCCATTATCATCCCAAATTCATATTTTGCCAGGTGCTTTACAACAATACGGTACTATCTATTCATGGAATTAATTTCAAAATTTTTAAATATGTACTTTTTCAAAAATTTTGAAGTAAAATTTTGATCTTGATTTAAAAAAAAAACAACTCTGTATTAGCATATATGATGTACATCACAGGGAGGGGCATGAAAAATGTTGTAAAATGACACCTCAACCAGCTCTCTAGCTCAATTAGTAGAGCCGCAATTCCAATTTCAAAATGCATTGAACGTACTATTTTGGGCAATTTTTTGAAAGTTTACATAGCCTTATCTACAATACCGGTTGATATATACCGGTAAAGATGAAATTTGGTATTTTTCTTAGTCTATATGAATAGTACCGCTGTGCAAAATTTTCATGACAATCTGAGATGGTAAGGTAAATTTTGTCTTCAAATTGTGTTGATTTGACCTGGAACGGCTCAATGGCCTCACGTAGCGTAGTCACTAACGCTCTCGGCTATCTGGGGTTCGATTTCCGGTGGGGATCTCGGTTGAAAGGGTTGTAACAGCTTTTTTAGGTCAGCTATCCTGAGTAAGGTTTTTTCTCATTCACACGAGGCAAATGCTGGAATGGTACCTAAGATACAAGTCCTGGATCGCTTTCTTCCTTTCCCCTTTCCTCAAATAGTGTGTTCGCCGAGGGACGTCATCCTTCATACGTGACGGAGTTAAGGCTGTAGATGCCGGTATTGTCCAGAAATACATATGAGTAAATAAGTAAAATCATTTTGCTACAACTTAATTAGACCAATTTTTTTACTGACCTTTGTAGATCATCATCTGTAGGCTACAGAGCTTAAGGTGAGATATGAAAGCAATGATAGTTATGTTAGCGATTTATAAGATTACTTAAAGAACGAAGGAACTTTTATTTATATTTTTAATACACGTGTCTATATTCCCTGAGAACAGGTATTTGTAAAGTGACCTGATATATTTCAAGAACTCCTTCCTCTTCGTGTAGAAGTGATGCGTGTGTATTTTACATGATCCTATTTATAATTAGTGTAACATTGAGTTACATCTGAGAAACACCAATAAACTTTTATAAATTGCGTGTTCCTTACTCCTTTTTTATTATTGAAAATGCGTAAGCTTGTGTATCTTCTGTCGAACTTACGCGAAAACTAATAAACTTGAAAGAATATTAACGTAGAACAAATCTACAAAATTGGCTTATAGGTTCAGTGTGTTTGACTTGTTAGTTTATGAACACCTTTCCACCTCATTAAGCAACACCTTCCACATAGCAAGAACTACCAATCATGTATAATATCAATTGATGCAAATTGTTTGTGGTTAGGCGTATAATGTATGTATCTATACTTGAAGTTATAACGAACGATAAAAGTTAAGTTGTTTATATTTGGCAGGGTTTGAAAAAAACAGTTCTGTTTTTAAAGCCCAACCCACCTGGGCCCATGTGGGTTTTTTCGGAATATTTCAATGTCTGAGGTAAAAGTGTTAAAATGTGATTTATATTTCAAGATTATCATTGTCACAACTTGCAACAATTTTCTATTCACTGCTGTTTTGAAAAAATGACCGCCATTTTGAAATTTTACGTTAGATCGCCGCCAAAATATATACAGCTAATTTAGAGTGTCTCGTGCTTATATTCTAAAAATTTCAACGTAAAAGACCGAAAATTGTACTTTGTAGCGTGGATACCAGCTATTTTTTTTAAAAAAGCCACCATTTTGAAATTGTACGTTGGTATGCCGCCAAAGTCTATACTGGAAATTTAGCGTGTCTCGTGCTTGTTACCTGAAAATTTAAACTTAAAGCATCGAAGGTGGTACCCTGTAGTATGTGTGGTATAGGCAGACGAACGAACAAATGTGGATCGAATCATCTCAGAAGCCTCACTGACGTTTGCAAAAATATGAACATTAAATATTTGGTATTGTCTTGTTCTTTTACAAAATGAAAAGAGAAGAATGTTGAAATATGGAGATTAATATGCATAAATATATAAAGGTAAAATAAGTATGTGGTTTAAGAAATTCTATCCGAAAGATTATTGTTAGATGAAGCCTTTAACGAAGAAAGGAAAAGAAAAACCAAAGGAAATGTTTTATCGTGTGTTTAAACTGTCCTTATCAGATGCACATTTGCATACAAATCCTGACTAGCAAATAATAAAATTAGTAATATTAGATTAGCCACGGCTACAGTTATTTCTGTTATTTTTGCCTGTGTTCTAATAGAATTACAGATTCAGTTTCTTATGAGATCATTTTAAAATTTAATAACTACATAAAATATATGTTTACTGTTGTTTCTGCGGCATTAAATATGTAATCCGTAGTTTGTTAGTATATTTTCAGTGTGTTAGTACATCTATCAAAGTTTGATACAGTTGTATAAGCTCGTTTATCCATGTTTTACAGATACCATGCTTCCTGACTGGGAAAAAGCGGAGACGGAATCCGGAATGCCTTACTATGTTGAGTAAGTGTCTTATTATAAACCTTTTTCCACAATTGACTCAGTGTGCGTTATAAATATAGTTATATTCCCCATTTCATTTATTAAACAAGTAATAAGTAAAATCCTAACATAATTGATATTTAGATATACATCTACGAGATACTCTTCATTCTGTGTTGTACCCAGGGTTGGCAAAAACCATGTTTTTTTTTTTTTTGTTTTGTTTTTGAAAAAACAAAAAGTCAGTTTTTTCCTTTGGGTTTAAACTTTTTTTTTTTTTTTTTGTATTTTGTTTAAACCAGTTTTTTAATAATAATTTGCTCTATGTATTTATATCCCATATAAACAGAAATAAGTCTGTTTCACCTTGGTGTTATTATGCAACAACCGGGTTATGCTGGAAGGGGTCACATAAGCTTAAAGCGGAATCCAAACTATTTCTCGGCTTACATACGAAAGAAACTGTCCTCCATTTGAACTCGAAACCGGAACTAATTGGCCACAAATGCGATACGTCTGTCGACTCAATCACGAAGACTTCTGATAAAAAATATGTTGTACTGATCTTTACATACTTGTTAATATAATTGTCAAGAGTCATTTCAGAAGGACAAAAAGATAAACAGTTGCAGAAGTGAAACCATTATACAGATTTATATATGGACAATTTCAAAATATTGCAGAATACAGAAGAACTAATTTAGTCCAAGTTAGTTCAGTACGACTTAATTTGCATAAAGTGAAAAGTGAATAAAGATTTGAATTGTTTGAGTCCACTTTGGCTCTGACCCATTTATCATAAATAGATACCAAAGATACTTTTGATTTCAATAAATGCCTCTCGTAGGGTTTGTATGACACCCTCCCCCCCCCAAAAAAAAAAATAAAATACGGTATTTCGATGTATTTTATCAATAGTAAACATTATTAAATCGAAACAATATTTAGAATCTTTCTTTGATTGCAATTGCATAACAATAATAACAAACTATAAAAATAAATCACAGAAGGAATATTGGGAGTAAAACATGATAACCCACAAATGTGTGTTCATCAAGATTTTACGAACACTTACACTTTTACTTTAAAAAAAAAAAAAAAAAAAAAAAAAAAAACTGGTTTAAACCAGCCAACCCTGGTTGTACACACGGAAAAGAAAGTATTTGACAGTTAACAAATTTTCTTTTGCCAATAACTCGGGAACAAATGAATTGATTTGAATCTTTTTGTTATTATTCATAGGATAGTTATAATTTGATGACTTGCCAAAATCTGTACTGTAATAGGTTAATTTATTGTTGAGTTATTAAGAAAAGAATTTTGTCAACTGAATAATACTTTCTTTCGCGATTGTACCTCCGTTAATGTAGATGACAGAATCGTGAGAGGTTAAAACAAGTATTTTATATGTACATATATACAGGATCCAATAAGAAAATGCTACCATTGATAGGGAAGAGTTTAAAATACATACACATTTAATACACCCTTTCAACCTGTAAACCAGAAGTGTTAAGACATATGAGCACTCCGTTGACCATTAAGTCCGTGACCTTTGAACATATGTCTTGCGATATAGAGCGTATCACTCCAGAAATTTAAATAAGTTAACATACCCAAACAGCAGGCGACAGTTAACGTCGCAGTGTTAAAAGAAATAAGGGCCCACTATTCCCAGCTTAGAAACACCACGTCATACTTTTATCTTCAAGGAGTCCCATAAATGGTGCCTCACTTCATGTAGATATTCAGTAACTCAAACAGTGTTTCTTCCAGACATGTTTTTGGGGAGCACTGCCCCCCCCCCCCGGAGCTCAGTGTCCCCCTCCCTGACGAGACCAAAATAATACGTCTATAGTGTAATAATAAATAAAATATTACCAGCATTGCCCCCCCCTTCCCTCCCCGGAATACTTTTTCTGAAAGAACGACTGAGCCCAAATCACACAGTTATGTTTGTTAACACGACCACTGATATGAAGCGTCGCCTCGTCGGAAAAGGAAAACAGTACAGATGGATCTATTCTTGTCATTTCTTCTAACACTCTGCAATTTTTACGCGGTCGATTTTATCGGCATCAGTGAGTGCTCACACAATTTGAGTGTGATACGGTTTTAAAGCCCAAATTATGGTGCATGATTTGTCGAAGAGGTCGTTCAGGAATTCATGTTTCACATTCTAACCGAGAGTATGACCTTTTCGAGTTATTAAACATGGCTTCTTGGTTACATCTTTACAATGTTGTACTCAGTTCTGACAATTCTGGGCCGTCCACTGTTACCTTCGAAGTTATTGGCCACATAACCAGTTTGTTCGAATTTCTCAGGTACTCCTCGAATGATTAACCTACTTGCGGGATCTTCGTTATACCATATTCTAAGCTAGTTTCTTTACTGCTGTAGGTGATTCATATACTTGCATCCACGTCGCAATCTTCGCTCGTCGGGACTTACTTATCTGGCAATCCTTTATCTGAAAAGAAAGAAAATATCCCATATTAGCCTTTTTTTTTTTTTTTTACCGGGCCATATATATAAAAGGGAACCATTTATCTTTATACTCCCTTGTAACTTCTAAACTAATAAAAAAAGAAAAAAACACTGAAATGATTTTTATAAAAATTAGGCTATTATGTTAAACACAAAATTTTATGTTAAGGTTTTGTTTATTTTAAATTTGTATGTTCAGTGTACATCATTTTACGCTTCCGCAATTAAGTTAGACATTATAAAATTTAACTCAAAACGTACATTACAGTACATAACAAAGATTTATAAAGATAACTAAGAAAGTTCTGTCGTTTTTTGTGGAGGTCTGTGTTCCATTGGCCCTCACACCGTGATTTCAATGCGAATGGAGGTAAGTCGAATGTCAGTTGTTGGTGTGGGTATATCCAATATACTACCTGATTATCACATTTCAGTTACACCGTGAACTTGAGTAAGGACAGAGTAAACATGGGACCTCCACAGACAGTCATAAGAGAGTGTATGCTGTACGAGTTCAAACTAGGGTCAAACTCCGCTGCAGCAGGGCGGAAGATATGCCAGGCCTTTGGTGAGAGTGTCATGATTACGCGAACAGAGCAACGGTGTTTAACAAGTTTAAGGACGTGACGAAGCACTCGAAGACGCACCACGTCCGAAAGACCAACACATGTACAAAATTAAGATCTTCAAGCAGCAATTCAGACGAACACTGGCCAGTCATGTGAGGATCTGGGAGGGACTACAATTCAGTGTGAGTGGAGAGAACATTTGGCAGCTCCTCCATCGACTTGGGAAGCACTACAAGTTGGGTCGATAGGTCCAATATAATTTGACTCCGGGCCAGAAGGCAATGCGAGCAGACACCTGTGTTTCTTTGCCAGTCTCGTCTGAAGAAGGAGCCATTTCTGGACAGGATGTTGACATGTGATGAGAAGTGGGCCCTGTACGAAGCTCCACGGCGCCGTCATCATTGGTTAGCATCCCATGTACCGGTTCCAAAACAGCCGAAACCAGCACTGCACCAGAAGAAGGTTCTCCTGTGTGTTGAGTGAACTGCTCTTGGCATCGTGCATCGGGAGCTGCTGCCAGCTGCTCAGAGCATCAGTGCAACTGTGCACTGTCAGCAGTCGAGCCATGTCCAAGAAAAACTCAACACTTTGAAGTCAGCACTTCTGTATCGCTAAGGGATCCTTCTGTTACGGGACAACGCTAAGCTCCACGTGGCTAGGATCACCCGGGACACCATTTTACGCCTTGGATGGGAAACACTATTTCATCCGCCATACTCCCCGGGCATTGCACTGTCCGATTATCACCCGTTCCATTCCTTGGATAATCATCTTAGAGGACGCCAGTTCAAATCCCTAGTAGAGGGGCAGAATGTACTTGATACCTTCTTCGCTTCACGGCCTACCAAGTTCTACCGCGATGAAATCAATGGCCTTCCAGAACGTTGGCAGAAGGTCGTCGATGCTGAGGGGGACTATGTTTAATCTTCCAGGTACGTCTTAGGTGACGTATCAATGTTCGAAGGTGATGGGTGAAATTGCAACAAAACTTTCTTGTTTACCTTTATATAAAATATTAACCTGTACTAAGAGAACACAAAATATAACAAGAACGAATTTTGGTACAAAGAGTATTTTACAGTATGGATGGTCAAGATGTAAGTGATTATAGAACTTCGACCTATCCGGCATTTTGTTACCAGATCTGCTTTTTGGCCACATTAAGTCATCATTAGGCATGAGTCTACTGTATTTACATTTACAAATAATGAACTTACTATATACCATTACCACACGAGTTGTGAGTAATCCAGATTTGTGTATCGTCTTTGAATGGACGCCTCTCAGTTACGGAATAATGATCGTCTGCTATCGATGTCCTTTATTCAGACGTTTCTTGTATTTTATAATTATTATCTTGTTGATGCATTGTAGCATTCCAATTTTCTCTTTTAATTTCCATGTCTTTTAACCCAATATTGACTGCTGTGTCCGTCTTCCATCAAATTTAGGTTATTACTTTCAGGGTTAATCTCGGACAGCATCGTGTCAAATGGGCATTATGGTGAACAAACATCTTGTGCGTGGATTTTCTCGGGGTTCTTCCGTTTCCTCCCACTTCCTTCATTCCACGATTTCATTCATTCTCATCACCTCTTTTAGCCTACATGACGTGACTATGGGACATAAAACTCAACGATTTCATTTCATTTCGAACATTACGTTATTTACTTTACATATATAATGTTGCACTTTGTCATTTACTTTATGAACACTTCAAACACCATGTGCATGTATTTTATGGACACATTGTTTTTTTTCAGCAGGTCACTGCACGTTGCTGGTCTCAGAATAAAACATGTACTTTTGGAGTTTAGCCCTTAAAGTGTTAACAGAAATTTATGTTCACTGCTTTATTTTATTTTATTTTTTTAAAGGGAAATTTTGTTACTAACGTTCTTTTCGTAATTTTGTATATTCGTAAAATTGTGACGGAATTTTCTGCCACTCACCATCTGCGTGCAGATCAGAAACTAATTATTAAGTTCTAACACAGATAATGTCTGGAACATTTTTGTTATGATTAACAACCACTTTTTTATATCTAGAGCATATATAAAAACATAGTGGTTGCTAATTTTCAAGTATTTTTATAGAATATATTTCTAAGGAGTTACTATATACTAATTGTAACAATAGGGTACGTAATTGTGTACTACAAATTAGCAAGTTTGTATCCTTTCAGTCATAAGAATAAGAAGACGCAGTGGGATCATCCCGCATTTAAGAGGATACGAGAACTTTTGGATGAATGCAACAGTATCAAATATGCAGCGTATCGAACAGCAGCAAAGTTGAATGTTTTACAAAAAGCTCTGCATTGTAAGTGTATTATAGAATACTTTTTTAAATTTATTTTTATTTTTTTTAAATAATCATCATATGTAATTATATGGTATATAATTGTCTTCCTTTCATGACATATTTCTTTTGATGGTACATAGAATTAAAGGTTAGTAATAAATGCCCCTCATAAACCCACCGTTTTCCTCTAGATGTATTTAAGTTCTCAATAACAAACCAATCCACTACGAATCACACACCATATTACTAGTGACTCGTCGCAGAATTAATGACAAAGAGACAATGTGCATTTTGATATTTTACTGCATCTCGAAATAAAGAACCTCAATGGGCCTACAAGATGTAAGACCCCCACCTACGAGATTCTAATGGTCAAATTACTTTTCGAAAATTATGCCATAGCAAACTCATGTAGCTTTAACAGTACACTTTGTTCTGCTTTCCTGTCATTTCAGTTGTTTTAAGCTCTGGTAAGGGGTTCATAATTGACATATAGTAGATTCCTAACATTGGCCAGTTTGCTATGTTTCCTTATTTTCATTGAAATGTCGGCGTTTGATTGAGAACATTTAAAAAAAATTGAAGAAACAAACTGCATCCTAATAGCATTTGGCTATAATATAAATTAGAAAACGAACATTAGTGTGAAATTAGCTACTTTTTCTGTCATAAAAATGAAAGGTCACTTCGTAATTCCAATTCTCCATTTCTTGATGGCATTATAGTTTCAGTATTTAATAAAATAAAACAGCTCCATATGGACACATTCAAATCTGGTTATCAGTTCAGATTATTTGGAGAATGAAAAAAAAAAGTTATTATTGTTTTCTAATAATAATCATAATTGTTACTACTTTTTCTGGTTTGTTTTTTCAATATTATACTTCTGTGTGATATACAAAATGGTTAATTTTTGTTATATCAGGTCTGCCTAAAACAGAGTAATGTATAACATTATTTGCCTTCCTATCGAAAATGCTATCCAAAACTGCAATGTAAATTTAAATTTATTTAGCAGTTCGCTACCCAGAAAGGTTTAAAAGAAAGAAGAATATATATATACACGAGGGTTGGTTCTAAGTCAGTGTAACCCAGTAATATTTCGACAATCGAATGATGTATTAAAAATGTGTTATATACAACTGAAAGATTAACCAGAGTAGGTATTTTGTTAGTAGGAATCATGAAAGAAACCCGAAGCAACTCTGTGACATACCATGTATTAATACACATGGTATAAAAACACGTCTCTTACGATAAACCCTCAAAATACTTCATGGCATCGCAGACTGAGCGAAATGTACAATCTAGCTGTGCAAAAGTCCAAAATCAAGTTGCGTGGAATTGCACTCATTGTACCTGTAATGAGTCACAAAGAAATCACAGATGACAGAAACAACAGTAGAAAAATATGACGTTCTGCAGGGAAATGGGTTTGGACATATAAAAGACGGATTGTGATACAGCAGCAAGTATTACTTACAGCAGATTTAGAGGGTCAAAGTTAACCCATCGTGCTGAACGTTTGCTCGACTATTGGAAATCGAGAACTGCTGCAGGGATGTACTATGATTGAAATACAAATTGACTAAAAAATTAAATGCGTTTACCATAAGTAGCACGCATACAACATCGGAAGTTGCAGTTCGTACAAAATGGTATGTGATACTGCATTTTAAGGGAAAACAATAAAGATATCCACCTCGAAATTTGTTTATGTGCCATAAATGAATGTTCTTGTGTGCAATAATAATGACATTAGCTGCAGAAAACTGCAACCTATGATGTGTTTAATCATTTCAGTTACGATATCTATATCCCGGGGAGAACGGTTAGATATTTGGCGTGAGGAAGGAACCCTACCTGCCAAAAGTGCTGCAGTTACAACATATGTCTGGAGCAGACTGGGACTGGAGAAGACAAACACAGATGAAAATTAGTACATTCAGCAGCAAGTAAAGAATTTTAATCAAAAAGCTTATCAAAAATGACAGAAATCGAACCTTGTACTGAAGGCATTTTTATCACGAGATAGTGTGGCTGCATAACAATGTCAGCTTGGTACCTCAACAGTAACAAGATGATCCAGAACCAGGGGCAACATCCTGCAGCACACTCGGAAGGCCACCGAAGGAATTTGAACAACTGTCCGTACCAGAAAAGAAGAGAAAGATTTCCTCGTTAGTGAAAATACAACAGAAGAATTAGCATTTGCCGCCCAAGGTAGTTTACATTTGTCTGAGAGAAGAGATGAAGCTTGCTGCTTGTGGGGTATTGTTTCACCGACCTCACGCGCCAAGATTTTTGCCACTTTTATTAAAATTTTGGATATTGTTATCCAGCCACTTCCCATTTCATGATAAAAATGCCTTCAGTACACGATTCGATTTCTGTTATTTTTTTATACACTTTGCTATTAAAATTGTTTACTTGCTGCTGAACTTACTAATTTTTATCTATTTTGTCTTCTTCAGTCCCAGTCTGCTCCAGACATATGTTGCAACTGCAGCATTTTTGGCAGTAACGTTCTTTCCTCGCACCAAATATCAAACTATTCTCTCCAGGATATAGATATCGTAACTGAAATGAGTAAACACACCATCAGGTTGCAGTTTTCTGCAGCTAATGTCACTATTATTGCACACAAGAACGCTAGCGACCAAATTCAAATGGGGCTCGTCAAACAGAGGTATAGTGTGATGGAAAAAAAAGTCGGCAAATAGGGCATCAGGAATGAAAGGAATTTTTTGTACTGAAACGACAAACAAAAACACGAATAACATAATACGGCACACACGTTACGTGACGAAGTGTAACGAGGATTGCACGTTTCCTCTTATTGTGTTATTTAGTGATGAGACTGTTCCATGTGAACGGCGAGGTCAATAAACATAATTACCGTTATTGGTCAGACACAACCCAGCATGGACAGATGCCTCGAGGTAATTGGTGCGGAATAGGTGATGGTGTGGTGTGGGATATGGAACACTTGTATCATCGGACCGAACAGATATCTTGCTATGCTGCAGGAACAGGTGTTTCTGCCACTGCTGAACCCAGAAGGTGACTTACTTTTTTCCAACAAAATGGTACGTCTCCTCAATATGCATTAGGGAGTGGTTGAATGCACAGTTCTCGGGCCAGTGGATTGGTCGTCGAGGGCCAATTGAGCTGCCATCCCGTTCGCCCGACCTGACACCTTTAGACTTTATCTGTAGGCCCATCTCAAAGCACTTGTTTATCAAGAAAAAAAAATCACTGATCTCCGACACCTCGAAAAACGAATCAGTCACGCATGTGACTCTGTGACGCCGGAAGTTTATTACATATCCATCAGAACTGGAAAAGACGTCTTGCATTATGTGTAGCACAGAATGGGGAACATAGTAAATTCTACATGCAATATTTTCTGGAAATTTCATTACTGGTTAAAGTTTCGTGAAAAATAATTTCAGATTCGTATTTCTGGTGAAATTCTAGCCTAAAGTCGTGTGTCACATGCTCCCCTTCCCATTTGAAATATTGGACCTGAATTCAAGATGGCCGCCATGATGCCAAATGGCACTATCTGGTGCACCTCCACCCCAGTTTTACCAAAAGTTTTGTTATCTTTCCCAAGCCGTTTCAAAAATAAAAGGGTGGTACTGGACTTTTGCCTCACCTTGTAGAATGTTCCATGATAATTAGTGAACACCTTCTTACACACATCATTATAATCAAATGTTATGTTTCACTTTGCTGAGAAACATTTACTGTCGGAGTTTAAGCTCTGAAGGAATCCCATTAAAAAACGGTTTGCAATTTGCACGAAAATTTGGATTGCATCTTGCAGCGTAAGTCGAATATAACTTGAGTATGTGGCATTGTTTAGGTTAACAACTGAAATAATATTAGGAAGTAAAATAATAATAATAATATCTGACCAAAACAATCATTTATTATTACTAATCTGTGTTACAGATTAGGTAATAGATTATTGTCTTAATCAGACGCATTTTGAAAATACAGTGTAAGGCTACAGGAGACTCATAGCTGGAGATTGGCCAGGGTGGACTCAACCTTTCCTGAAACATTGAGTTGCATGTTGTTACGTATATATGAATGAATGTAAGGTGAATTCAAGTTGCCTCTCTCGAAAAATAACTTTGCTGATGTTTTGACTGTGTGCCTGGATTACAGCTTATAAATTTCACAAGTAACCTCTTCTTCATTATTTTCTGAAGTTTAAAAGCTGTAATTTAAGATTGTGTCTGATGAAAGCAGTGATATATTGCGTAAACTTTGCTACAGAATAGTATTGATAAATGTTTGGTTTGGTCAGATTGTATTTTTAAGTTATACAAAGTTCCAAAGTCAGAATGAGTAGCATTCAAAAAGAAGAGTAATATTAAGAAAGATGCAGTTCTTACCAATAAGAAATTATACTTGTAGTGATAAAATTAGTGTTAAAATGTAGTAGCTTTCAGGTTTATGATGTACTTTCTCGTTGAGTGTTTTTCAGCTACATCAAATTGTTATCAATTCAGATCCTACGTGTATTTTTTTTTTCATTTTTTTTCTCTGGGTTCGATTCTCGGTCGGAGCTCATGTGGTTCAAATCCCTTGTTAAGTTATAGGTCCACGTGTCGTATACGTCTTTGCTGCTGATCGGGACGGTCAACCCCGTTTATTCCGGTATCAACTTCGACACGGTCAATTCCGGCATCAACCAACCAAGTTTATTTCTTTTTCTAAATTTTAGTGCCTTCCTAGCTGTCTAGTTTATAATCAGCGTGTATTGATTTAAATCACTTGATTTTTTAAGTAAAAATCGTTGATTTAAATCAAATCCGGAAATAAATTAATTTGAAGTGAAAATAAGTAAAATCCCGTTTCTGTTCTGTTATTTCGATTTTGGAAGATAATAATCAAAATACAACGAGACTCAAATGTATGTACAGCACAGTATGAAAACGAGTATCATGCAGAGGATGATTAGGGAAAAATCCTGTTTTGAACGGGTAACAAGGCAATCCTACTTTCTTCGCTTCGTAACATAGGGTTTTTAAATCATTAACTATTCCAACGGGGAAATCACCATGGACATTTAAGAACGAAAATTCTTGTGTGCGCGCGTCTGTTTGTTTGTTCCCAGATAATAGAGGCGTATTTAAAGGGATCCGATCCCCTCCAAAAATAAAAAACTTTTTAGATTTTAAAACTTTAGGCGAAATTTATGTATTTTATATGTATTCCGTGCCGCAAGCTATTTTTTTTTTTTTTTTTTTTTTTAATATCCTTCTGCCAAATATCAGTAACTTTTGTGAGAAAAAAAAAAGTGTCATGTTGATGAACGTTGCTGTACTTATTCCTTAATGTTTAAGAAACATTGTGTGCAATTGAAATAGGTTAATGATTGGAGATCAATTCAAAATTCAAACCCAACACTTTCACTTAAATTGCATAATTAACATTTAATATTAATTTCTAATGTTTTTTCTTCAGTTCGCAACTTGTATTATACGAGGAGAAAAACTTGATTTAAATTTTTAAAAAATCGATTTAAATAAAAAAAAAAAAAAGAAACAAAAATGATTTTCAAAAAATTATGATTCTTTTCCACCCTATGCCTAACGTACCTAACGTAGATGCAAGAGATCTAAGATTCGATTTCCAGTTGAAGATCATCGATAGTGATTCAGATCCCATTTCAAACTTTACATTTCGTCCGGTTCTCCTAGCGTATTTAATTACATCATAGCAATATTTCTTTTGCGTATTCATGAAAGTTAGTGTTAGATTTTATACCTAAGTTATAGAATTTACCAAGGGGTAAAAGTATTCTTAACTATATTCTATACTTTAATACAAATTCTGCATGTGTTTTATACATATTCTAGTAAAGGATGTGAGGTTGGGCATCATAGCAAGCGTCTTCGATCACCATAGACTGAAGGCAACAGAGAACGAAGTAACTCTTGAGTGTGCAGAATTAGAAGCAGTGTTGGCAGATATATTTTTTGCTGCTCATAAAGAGAGTAAGAATGCTTTGAATGTCGATCTGGCAACTGAATTAACAATCAACTTCTTGTTAAATGTTTTTGATGAGTAAGTATTTTAATATTTAATTTTTTATTAATGTATTATTTATTTATTTATTTATCATCTATAGTCATGGTTCAAGACGTGGATGTTGGGTTTTAGTTATAAAATACTCTTGGATGAAATAATAAAAATTGTACTATATTTATGTGTCAATGTTGAAAACAGTTTCTGCGATTTGTACGGAAATTTCAATTGCTTCTTTTTGTAGCATAAAAGAAATACGGCTTGATTACTGTTAAATCTTTTCGCTTTGAATCTGCTATTCTGTATACCCTTCTAAGTCATTGAAATTGTATAAATGCTTGGTTTCAGTCAATTGACCTTAAATTTTAACATGTTTCCAACGGATATGAAATTGAAAAATATCAAAAGATTTACTTACATGTACGCTAAGATTGTGTCCGAAGTATACTTAACATTGTTACAATTTTCTATTGTTATTAAAGTGCTACAGCTATTATCCGACAATGTTTTATACTAGTTAAAGAGTAAAGGCCGTAATTTGCTTTTGAAGTGCAAACATTTATTTATAAAATCAAAAATGTGTGGGGAATTAAAAGCCTTACATCTTACATTAAGAAGCACATATATTTTCACTTCGGATTATCAGCGATCAGCTTCATAGTTCATAAACCATCTGGGTTCATAAATGAGGATGTAATAAGGGACATCATTGTATGTGAGTCCATACTAACACCGAACAACAGAGATTCAAGTTGTCCTACTTTTCAATCAGAAATAAATTTTAGCAAGTAGTATTTTCATGCAGTTTACGCTGCATTTTTGTTGAAATACGGTAGTTGATCTTGATCCTAACTGCTACCTAATAAAATAATTAGGCTAAGAACAATAAAATAATAGTAACAGTAATAATATTAGTTTTTCTCAAACAGGACAAAATGTTAGGTGTAAATTAGTATTGAAGTGTGTAAAAGATTCTCCTTTGAGAAATATTAGCACTTCTGTTTTCTAATGCATGGGTCGAGAAACCTTTAAAGCTGCTTCAGAAAGAGAGACCACTAATTTACGTCAGTGAATTTAGTTTAAAATCTGTTGAAGAACGTATTCAGACAAGATTTCCAAGTTCATATCAAGAGTTAATTAGTAATGAACTGGAGGTACGTAGGATTAAGAACAAGGCAACTCTAGAGAAAATGAAAAACCTAAACACAATCTGTTTTCTTGCACGGAATGAGAAAATTCTTCCAGCAGGTCAGAAAATGCGTTTTCTGAACTACCATTCATCAGTCCTGTCTTAATTTGATTATCTTCTACAGCCGTTACTTCATTGAAATGAGTGGGAGATACTTCATATTAAACTTTTTTTTTTTTTTTTTTTTTTTTTTTTTTTTTTTTTTTTCAAAGCCCAAAAAATGGTGAAGAATCCTACAGTGAGGAGTAGCGGTCCAAGAAGATCGTAGAACTGTGCGTGATGTTTCGTTTACTAAAGTTGTGGTGAAGAACGGTCATCTCTGATACAAAATATTTCTCATTTGATCCCAGTTCATACAACAGCATCCTGTCTCTTTGGTCATTATTTACTCTCATTTATCATGTGTTAAACTGAATATTTCGTTTCCCAATGTTGCAATCGATAAATAGCGACGTAGTACGAGATCGACCCGCCTTGTTCTTCATCACCACTTCTTTTTTCGGAATCTCCTATTGGGTCATTCCATGTCAAGTGGACCAATTTTGAAAAAAGTTCCCACTCCACCATCGCATTTGTTTCAAATTTTGTACAAATGTTATCTGCCACCAACAATGAAGAATGGTCAGTTTTGAGTTGAAGATCTGTATTGGTTGCGGTAGTAGGGCGTCCTCAAAATGGCTCCTGTCTCAGCAACAACGAGTAGCAAACGTCTTCTTCCATTTTAAAGTGCTTGCTATTTTGAACTGGAAGCTCTGACAACCTTCAAAATTGATTTCCTAGGAGAACTTTTAGAGTAGATGGGGTAGTCAGTAGGGTTTCAGAATTCCCTTGGGTTTTCAGAATTTGCACAATAAATTAACAAATTTGACTAAAAAAAAAAAAAAAAAAAAAAATGTGTGCACGTTTCATGTGCGAAATATTTACAACCCATAAAGTTGTATGAAGTCTAGTCAGTAGATTGATATCTGAAAGAGACAAACCATAACATGATACTTACTTTAGAATAGATAAAATGTTTACCCTTTAGCGCATATGGTTTAAGGGATATGTGGCCTTAGAAATGCGCAAAATGAAAGTATGCGAAAAATGAACCTTTTTGTTACCCAAAAATGACCATGTTCCAAACCTTGCATCAACTTGCAACCGTAACCAATTCAAAGAGCATATCTTGATGTAATGAGGAATGAATTTTGGTGTTGGTGCCTTGTTTGATTTTTGGCTGGTCGTAAGTTATATTCTAGATCAGTTCACAAAAAACCACAGACTTAATTTCTATAGTATATCTATGCAAGTGGTAATTTTATTCAACCTTCGCTCTTTGTTATCAAGTTACATTAAGAAATTTTCTCTTGCAGATAATAGAGCCACATCAAGCGATATTGGTGTTCCAGATTGTACTATAGGGGAAAATGAAGGCTCTGCATGCCACAGCAAAAGGTTTCTTAGAAGTGTTACGTTTAAAATGTGTGCAGACTTTACAGAACAGAGATAATTATTATTTATGCGAATAGGGTATGAAGTACTACCAGATGATGCATCTATATATATTCACAATGAACAACTGCTACTGGCTAAATATGAAGACCTTCAACTCCACTGTTGCAACCCGTTCGATTACCATAAATCAACACTGCCCCCCCTCCCCCCCCAGAAAAAACTACGAGTCATTGATACAAAAACAGCTGTTGTGTTAAAAGAAAGAACTTAATGGGGTGTAGATATTTCACACATGAAACGTGCACACACTTTTTAGCCAACTTTGTTAATTTATTGTACAAATTCTGAACCCGCAAGGGAATTTGACCAACTGACTCTAAAAGTTCTCCTAAGAAACAAATTTCGAAGGTTATCGGAGCTTCCAAAATGGCAAGCACTTTAAAATGGAAGAAGACGTTTGCTACTCGTTGTTGCTGAGACAGGAGCCATTTTGGAAACGCCCGCATTACCGCAACCAATACAGATATTCAACTCAAAATTGACCATTCTTCATTGTTGGTGGCAGGTAACATTTGTACAAAATTTGAAAAAAATCGGATGATGAAGTGGGGACCATTGGTCCACTTGACATGGAATGACCCTATTGCCTAAAAACATGGAGAGGTTGATTTTCTATGTTCAGTTGTTTGGCGATCTATTCCAGGTAGGTTCGTGTTGATAACCTTTGGCGGTGACATTTTATACACCACAAAGATCACTCATGATCTGAAACAAGATATAAGTTGATTCAAATTTAATTGTAAAAACATAAAGTAAAGCATTAATAGTGAAATCACATTTAACAGAAAAACAAAAAATTTAAGTGTGATTTCCTAAGGTTTCCTATTGTGGAACTACGCCACTTACACTGCCGGGAAAAGAAATGAAAGAAGAAAAATAGATCGGTAGATAAAATTTGTAAAAGATTGTATTTAATATAATGCAAATTGATATAACTTTGTGCAGTACTGGTGAAGAAATTTAGAAATGGGAATGTATTTTTCAGGAAGCGGAGAGGGATTCTTCAAGTAATCTCTGCTAAATTAATACTTGCAGTCCTTAGTGCAGGAAGGCTTCAAGAAAAGTACCAATATTTCTTCCGACAGTTAGCAGATCATAATAACTGCATTACTAGAAGAAAGCTTGAATGCTTATTAAAGAATCTAACTCAGCTGACAGAATATTTGTCGGAGTCACTTTCCTTTGGTTCTTCTCTCATTGGTGCTACAATGGAGAGTTGTTTTAAACAGGTAAGTAAATGTTGAATGTAAATGTAAGTATGACCGCAGGAATTTATCAGAATCTTTTAAAAGAAACGTGTGTATGTTAACTCGCTGATATTAGTAATTATCAGTGAGTTATTTACTCAAAGAAAGAATTGAAACTCTCAGTCGAAACTACCATATAATTTTTCAAAATTTGTTGAAAAATAGCTCCTAAGTTTCATCAGTGAACAAGACATAATCTTGAAATCACAACATGGTTCACAAAAGTTAAAATCAATAATTAATGTGATATATAAACCCATGAAGATAACAGTAGCAGCTATTGATTACCAGGTCCACTCTATAAACATTTTTTCTGATTTTGCAAAGACTTCAGGTAGTGTAAATCAGTATACGAGGGCGTACCCCCCCCCCCAAAAAAAAAGTGGAAACAATATTGAGCGGATTACCGATGTAGTTGCGGCTCGTACCGCTGGGTGTCGTTAGTATGGGATATCTTGCATCAATCTGCAAGTTGGCATTTTGCTGTAGTGAGTAGTTCGTTCGTAGTAATGCATTGTTTGTAATGCTGCGGCAAGAGTATGGAGATTTCTGATTGATTGTTGAGATGCTTTCGTTGGACATGGTGAATTTAGAGTTTTCCATTGGCTGGATGTTTGTTTTGATTCAGATTGTATCTGTAGCACCAGGAATTATCCCTAATCACAATTCTTGTGAGAACATTTGGGACATTGTGGAGTTCAGTCTTCGTGCCACGACAAATATTCACTCTAATGTCTCTCTGCTCCTCTGACAGCAAGCGAGGCACAAATTTCGCGAAAACCCGTCTCATCTTCAAATTGTCAGTTAAAATGCACTGGCAAATTTGCACGATGATCTTTCGACGATCTTCAGTAATCACACATCGAACTTTTCCAATGTTTTCTTCATTTCTTCCTATCGAGGGATTCCCAGGACGTGTCAAGTCTTCAATTCTGTGTCGCCATGTTTGAAGCGAGAAAACTACTCTTAAACTTATGTCTTTCTCAAAGCAGCATCAAGAAAAGCTTGGCGAAGCATAACATCGGTCTCAGGTGCAGTTTTCCCAACAAAAAGCAAAATTTAACACATATCCTTTGTTTCTTGTTGTCCATTAATATCAACAAATCAATCAGAAATCGTCAGATTCTTGCCGCAGCACCACAAACAACGCAACACTACGAACGAACCGCTCAGCACAGAATAATGCCAACTTGCAGATTGATGCAAGACATTCCATACTAATGGCATCTAGCGGCATAAGCCGAAACTACATCGGTAATCCGCTCAATACTATGTTTCCAGTCTTTTTTAGGTACCCCCTCGTATATTCGTTAGTAAACTAGAAAAGTGCAGTAATCAGAGAATTGGTTTGTAGTGGTTAAAATCATGTCTATGCAGTTTTCTTGCGATATCACCAGAATTCTGAGCAAACTAAGCCATGAACAAATAAATAGTAAAAGTGATCTACAGAGAGGAGTTCTAGGATCTATAACACTGTTCTACAAATTTTAACTTTTTTTTTCTTTCCAAAACGAAAGTAGGTGTTCTTTATGGTTTCTGACCTGCTGATCACGAATCTGAAGTCAGATATGCTGTATCAGGTCTACCTTTTGAGAAATGTTTAAATGAAAGTTAGAATCAAACTCTATATTTGGTGAATTTATGCATTTTAATAATATTATTACTTTTATGTACAATAGAAACCATTTTTTAAAAAAAATGTAAGCATGGCATATCTGGATATCACAAAGATAAAAGAATGCTTATACATTAGTATTTCATGGAGTTTTTCATTAACAATAAACTAAAATAAAGTTTAAAAAACACTAAAATTCCACATTTGGATTTGAAATGCCTTTATACATTGCCACCCAAACAAAAGTCATCTTTTGATTAAAACGTAGAGATAGATTGAGACATCGTAAGAAACGAAATACCTACGAAGATTTCCTCTTGTGTGATGTGGGGACAGTATCACGGGCCAATGTCCAGCAGTAGTCTGCGAGCATTGAAACACCAGATTTCCCTTTGTATCGCTGCTCCAGGATCTGAATTGATTGATGAAACCTCTCACCATGCTCATCAGACACATCTCCTAGGTTTTCGGGAAAGAAAGACAGGTGACTATGTAGAAAATGCACTTTCAGCGACATATTGCACCCCATAGTGTGTAAGTTTGACAACAACTCCTCAACTAGTTGCGCATAGTTCGCACTTTTGTTGTTTCCTAAAAAGTTTTCTGAAACACTCTTAAGAGAATTCCAGGTTTTCCTCTCCACTTCAGTTAGTTTTCCATCGAATACGTCATCTTTCATCAATTGGCGTATCTGGGGACCAATGAACACACCTTCTTTTAGTTTAGCATCTGAGATGTTTGGGAACTTTGTCTGAATATACTTAAATCCTTGTCCTTCCTTTTCCAACCCTTTAACAAATACCTTCATAAGCCCTAATTTAATGTGGAGGGGAGGCAAAAAAATCTTCTTGGGGTCTACAAGAGGTTTCTCTTTCACATTCTTAACTCCAGGAGTGAGGGATGCACGGGTAGGCCATTCTCGTTGTATGTAGTGCATTTCCCTGGCTCTACTGTCCCACTCACAAAGAAAACAGCAGTACTTTGTGTAGCCTAACTGTAACCCTAACACCAAACCAATCACCTTCAGGTCCCCACATATGTTCCACTTATGCTCATCATACCTCACTTTTTGCAAAAGGAGTTTCAAATTTTGGTAAGTTTCCTTCAGGTTTACGGAATATCCAATTGGAATCGAAGGGTAAGTATTACCGTTGTGGAGGAGAACACACTTCATGCTTGCTTTCGACGAGTCCAAGAATAACCGCCACTCATCAATTTTATACGGTATTTGTAATGCCTGCATCAGTCCTACAACGTCAGTACAATATATGCAGTCATCACTACTGCTGTAAAATTTAAGAAAGTCATGTTGTCTTTCACGGTAGAATGTAACTTTGGTTCCTTTTTGAAGAAGGTTCCAACCTTGCAGTCTTGAAGCTAGAAGCTCAGCTTTTTGTTTGGGTAAGTTCAAGTCTCTAACAAGGTCGTTCAGTTCCTCTTGAGTTATCAAATGTGGTTCTGTGACACGTTCACTGTATGTAGGATCTTCATTCTCACTACTCACACAACATTCATTCTCATCATCACTACTGTCTACTGTCCATACTGCTGGCGGCACAGGCACAGGAAAACCTTCGCCATGTGGGATGGGTCTTCTAGCTGATTGTAGATTTGGGTATTGAACCGACTTTTTACCTTTGGACGTTATTCCCTTTACATTTGAAAGACAAAAGTAACAGTCATGTAAGTGATCATGTGATTCAAACCATAACATTGGTGTAGCAAATGGCATACACTTATGAGAACCACGTAACCACCCCCTTAGATTCACAGCACAGGATTTACAACAAAATTTCGGTGCCCAGGGCTTCCCTACGTCGACCTTTGATGAGAAATACAGTTCGTATGCTTTCTTAACAATAGGCGTTATCTTGGTGAGTTTCTGTTTTGGAGTTATTCGCCCACACACATAACAGAAATTGTCACGATGATTCTTACATTTCCTAGGCATTTTCAAAATTGTAACACTTAATTTCACAATACCAAACGTTTCCAAATGTTAACTACTTTACAATGAAACATCTACCCGTTACGGGTCACAAAAACACACCTTTCAATGTTCTTTGTCTGCTATAGCATTCAAGAGGAAATAAAGCTCACCACACCAACAAGCAAAAAGTAAATATTGATAGTCAGTTGTTTCACCGTCATCCGGTGTTGCCAGGTCTATGTGGGGAAATTTCTTTCCGACGTCCAATTTTCCACTTTTTCCGCCAAATTTCTTTACCTTTTGTGTGTGAGAAGGGGTAGTCATGCGTTTTATATTAATAAAGGCTTGCATTTTATACATCAAGATGTATGAATAATGTATAGTGTCTGAAATATATACATATAAAACATTATTATAATAAAGTTTTTAAAATATATATTTCCCCGAAATAGTTCCACAAAATAGAAAATTTTAACTACATTTCCCCATTTTTCCAGTAACTGAGACCTGATACGCAAAAATGGATATTATTTTCAGATTCAGCAGAAAAAAATCTTTAAGAATCACCTATTAGTTTACAGGAAAGAAATTCAGTGTTGAACAGTGTAATCTTTGTATCTTCATGAGTTACCCATTAATGTAGAAAATAATATTTTTTATTGATAATATAATAGTAATGGTGACTAAATAATATAGTTTGCAAGAATATATATGCAATACTTTGTTAAGTTTCCCTCCTTTTTCTTAGAAGAATAATTTGCTGCTGCTAACAGTTAAGCTTTTTGCTTGTATATAAATAAGAAATTGTCATGGCAAAAGCACAAAGGCAAACCAAGCTGAATACTATATCAGGCTACGTACGTAATACTTCTCTAATCCTTAATATGCAATCTGTT
This sequence comes from Thermobia domestica, assembly GCF_964235325.1. Classification (NCBI taxonomy): domain Eukaryota; kingdom Metazoa; phylum Arthropoda; class Insecta; order Zygentoma; family Lepismatidae; genus Thermobia; species Thermobia domestica. The sequence goes on along the minus strand of NC_137469.1, from coordinate 134,790,845 downwards.
ACGTCTCTTTGCTCTGCCTCACTCTATTCTCATATTAAATACGGCATTATCTCCTGACGATCTTCACCGCAACATCAAGGTCTATTCAAACAACGAAACCAGTGTTCAAAGTGGAAAAAAAAAAGCAAGGGCAGTGTGTTTTATTACGATTTTGACTAGACATACCGGGTATCTAAATGTTGAAATGCAGTGAGGGCATGTTGCCTAACACATTGCATTTCTATTTGCATAATGTCTGAAAACCATTGGAGAGCTTCTCTGTAGTAACGGGGGAGGGAATATGGAGAGACTTTGATCCCCCGCCAACAACTTTTTAAAAATATTTAAAATATTCCCTTATGTTGTACTATAGAGAATTATACACGAAAATACTCAAAAACCGAATGAGGATATTAACAATTTCCTTCGGGAAAACTTCAAGTTTCCCCATTCGACTGTGTGGTATTCCAAACCCCCAGAAGGTCTTCCCCCCACAGTAGACAACCATAAATTCGCCCATGCTCAAAACAAAGTATTTATATGCATTAAGGCAAGAAGACACACGCATACATAAGAAACAAACAATTCAATATGGCACATCAAAATATAAATTAAATGAACTTCTTTGAAGAGACTTCATTTTAAAAACAAAAGATAGGGGAAAGATATAAAAAAAAAAAAATGTCGGTGTTGTCAACTTAGAAATTATTTGTACATAAGAAATAAAATCTTTTTTCGTGCAAAGCCAGTCGTCAATTGCTGTGTATAAAAATGGATTTATTAAAGATATTTAGCATCTACTTTCCAGTGATGGTATGTTTTAATCATTGAAAAACCAGAGACGGTATGGCATACCACCGCACACCATCTCACTTCGACCACTGAACGAAACCATATAATAAGAATTATCAGAAACTCACCTGAACGCACAAGCTGTAGGAAACTATCATCACTGATTTTGAACCTATCAAATTACGTAAAATTTCACGCGGTCATTTATACAATACATATTAAAAGAAACGAAATAACTCTCACAACTTTACTATACGTGAGAATTTATCAGCCGAATATATACATTGGAAAGTAGTTTTATAGGTGTAAAATTGTATAATAAACTAACTAGTTATGTAAAAGATAATCAGCCAACTTAATGTGCAAACTACTGTTAAATAAGAGAGTTATGAAAACAGAAATATTGCATCTGCTTTAAGCATTGACAAGTTCTATTCCATTTTGTTTAAATATACTGCAATATGGTCTACAACATGATTAATAAATTAAATCAGGAATACCTACAAATGCGCATTTTGTTGATAAACACTCATTATCCCTTGTACCTTTAAAATACTTGACGAGCTCCTTTTTTAGTGTTTGTTGAATGCTCTTAAACACAATGGTATTTTTTAAAGTTTAAACATGCCATATAAGTGTGCGATGCATAATTATTTTACTTATTTACTTGTGTGTTTTAGACTCAAGGAACCTTAGGGAGCACAGAAGAAACCTTCATTGGTTGGTTGTTGCATGAACCACAGTTGTTGGTGTGGTTATCCACTCTATATCGAATGAAGGCGGCAGAAGGAGGTAAGTTATATGTGTTATATAATATGAACATGAGTGTTTGTAGATATATCTTATAACGTACACATTTGTCATGCACTTCTGCATGTTGATACATTTTTTATTTTATTTATGCATTTTATTTTGACTCATACATGCTTTCACTGTATGTTTTTGTATGATTGTAATTGTATACTAGTTTGTCTATTTTCTTTGAGTAATACGTAAGTTGTGTGATAACTTGAGAAAGTGGGACACTCGAAATCACTCAATGTTATACCACTTTACATTACATGAATTGTCTGTCACATTTACCACTCGTAGTAACAGTTAGTAAATTTTGTAACGTGAAATAAATTGGGGGGACACTGTGGTTCAATTAGAGCACTTACTTTATGTGCTAAAGGTCTGTGGTTCGATCTCAGTTAAACATTGTGGGCCATATGCAGAATCGTTCTAACACGTGATTAGTACCATACTAAAGAGGTCGATTAACATGTTTTCTGCAGTAGTCAGGCCTTTCATACGTCAAAACGCTTTCAGGCCTTTCATACGCTAATCATACGTCAAAACGACTCTGCATAAGGCCGTGTGAGTTTATAGTTGACAGTTGACTACATTGTGTCTGTGTTTTGTTCTTGAAATTCTCTCCTTTTCTACTTTTTTTTTTATTCTATCATCATTTACTTGCATTTGTTCTGTAATCCATAACCATGAAACATATTCCGTGTGATAAATGAATAAAACCCAATCAATTGAGCCTGCTGAAGTAAAAGGACATAAAATAAAAGTTCAGCATAGTTGCCCTGCTGAACAAAATGATGGTGTAATCGAACGTTTTCCTAAGTCATTTATTTACGATTTATCTAACGGCAAAATTGTTAACCTAAGTAAATTATCATGCATCTTTTTGTCCATGTTTCTTTTCGCAAAACATGAGCACCTTCCCACTGTCGAGAATCTTAAATCAGTGCATTGCATTAATTTTTCTACAATTTTCTGAATTATTCAGTGAAACTACCTGACATTTGCAACAACAATCAATCATTATAGAGTTAAATAATTTACCAAGGAGCTCCAAATCAGGCAGTAAATTCAAATAAGGGGAGACCACAGTTCAATTGTAGGACTATTGTGGTGTTTGTTGCTTTGTTTTCCTTTAATATATATATAGCTAGATAGATAGATAGATAAATAGATAGATGGATAGATCAATCAATCAATCAATCAGGCTTTCCAATGCTCCTATATTTCCTATTTTCCTCTATATTTGCGTCTCTTCCTATAAACTCCTATATTTCTTACCTTTTAACGAAACTTCCTATATTTTTGTGGCATTGCTACTTCCACTTGTGAAAATAACATAAGGAAATAAGGTGTGAGTGGTTGGAGGGTCTTTTTTTCCTCTACAGTAGGGTGATTGAATGGAGACTCTTCTGTGTTTTGTCCTTTCCTGCTTATTGTTTAAAGATAATTACCCCAAACAATATACAGTTAGTGCAAAAAATATTCACATACCTACAAAATGGAACAAAAAATATTTTCGTCATATTTGGAAAAAACTGTGTGCCGTTGACCTTCGTACCTCTCTTTACCCCGTCACCCCTCTGTATAGAGTTTTCTCGTGGCGCGCGGTCTGTAGTTATATTTAGAGTGGAATGTATGTTCATATAACAATTGGTGTAATTTCCATGTGATTTTTTATTTAATTTATTTATTTCTACCTATTATATAATTGAAATATTCCTTGCAGTAGGTAGAAATATTGTTATATGAGTTTCTTTGTTCCTTGTTCTTTCAAAATGTTCTTTGAAAATGTCCCAGGAAATTATTGAAATGTTCTCTTTTCATAGCTTCACGAAACCTCCTATATTTTTTCGTCGTGATTTCCTATATATTTTTTCATTAGCATTGGAAAGCCTGATATATATATATATTTTAGAGGCAGCCTACCAAATTGTTGTAAAGCATTTGACTAATTTCCAAGCTCAGAGTACTTCACAAATCCTATCGTAAGTTGAACAGGGCGTAAAATGAAAAAGAGAATAAAAACTGTTCCTTAAAAGAAAAAAAAGTTAACCGGAGTTAGTTCTGTTTATAGGATAGTGTCAGTCAATTTCTGAAAATTTCTAGAATTATATTCTTTTCGCTGATACACTTCATTTTGACATATTTTGAAGAGCAAAGTTGGTAATTTTCTTGAGGTATCAGAAGCATCACTTTGGAAATTTGTTTTACATGAATGCTCAACTATTCCCCAATCTCAACAACACACCAAGTATACTTCCCAGACTTCAACCACATGCTCCATTGGTAGTTGATACTGTTTATTAACACTTCAGATATCTCACTTGAAACATAATTGTAGTCGTCTTTAAAGAGACTGACAAAAAATTTCTTGTAACATTAGTGGTCGTCGGTCCAGAGTAGGGGTGGTCGGCATAAAGAGGGCCTAGTGTACATTGTTTTCATGAAAATAAAACCCTTTCCAGTAAAAATCGATTATAATGAGTGGTGGTCAGCGTAAAGAAGTAGTAGTTCAGAAAGGTTCCATTGTAATTATGGACCTACTATTTTTGAAATAAGTATTTCGAGATTAAGGTGTTTGCTATGCGTAATTGTTTTATGGATTTCGGATGTTTCCTTCGTTATCAAATCAGTGTCTTGAAAACATTTTGTTCCATACATATTTTTACTTATTTATTTATATATAAGAATAATTCCGGTTGCAGTATGTTGACATTTTACACAGAAACGTGTAACAGAAAAAAAGTAAGACCTGTAACAGTAATTAAAGAAATTATCAACAAAACATTAACAATTATTTACATAACAATATTTACAACTTAATTTTGCACAATGCAGGTTTGAAAATTGTTTTAGGGGTAAAGCTGTGTGTTATAAATGGAAGTCTATTAAATTCGCTAGAAAGTCTGTACATGAGCAACCTTTCGACCAAATTTAATTGCCTATAAATAGTGTTATAGTTGAAAAGTTCCCTCAGCTACCGCAAAATGGCACCATGGGTATTAACAACATACCTAGACGCGATTGAGATGTGTGTCTTGCACACGGTGCTTGCATTAATGCTTTGTGTTCCTTGCTGAACATGTTTTGCCAAAAGCAAAGAGTTTTCATTGCTGAACATTATTTTACCAGTGGATATTCTTATGCACGTGTTGCAGACAAATTTCGAAGGAAATATCCTAATGTGGCAGTGCCTAACTATTACGAGATTAATCACCTGTTTTAGAGCTTGTGGATATGTTGTAGACAGGAAGAGAACCAGGTGACCGTCCATTTTCGCTGAGATTAAAAATGTAATGCAGAGTTCGCTCTCAAGAAGCTTGACGAGACTATCAGGGCACTTTCAGATTTCATATGGAAGTGCTTAGAGAGCGATAAAAGGGTTATACCTCGTGTTCGCAATTTTCAGAAATTGAACGAGCTGGATAAAGATAAGCGCATAGTGTAGTGTACATAGTTTCGCTCATTAGTTGACAGTCATGGAATTGCAGAGCTTAACTATGATGTCTTCACTAATGACGCATGGTTTCACCTTAGTGGTTACGTGAACAGACAAAACATTCGAATTTGGTCAACTGAAAATCCATATATGGTACACGAAATCTCCTTACAATCTTAAAAAATTGGAGTTCGGTGTGCCGTATCACGTCAACGTATAGTGTGGCCCGTTTTCTTTGAAACTACAGTGAGCAGTGTTGTGTACCAAGATATAATTACACAATTCATTGCGCTTCTTGACGAGGATAGACGTGATTGCTAGTTCCAGTAGGTCAGTGTTACATGTCACGTATCTAACGACACTATTAAACCTTACCGGTGCACTAGCACAAAATGTGGATAACATCACTTCAAGTAAAGCACAAATAAGCGTTGATGACAGAACGATTAATAAATTTCATTGCTACCGAGGCTTTAAAGTAAGACATATGCAGTTGTTTTGAGAATAATACTATCTAACCATGAGAACAAATGAAATTGTAGATTGTCCCACCAATTTCCAACAAACAGGTTTTAAAAAATAACAAACATGCTCCAAGAGGTACAGTTTAACCTCCTAAAGAGACAGTTTGGTGGAGATGTAATATTAACAACTAAAACATTGCAAATATTTCGTTACTACTTTACAATATTTCGTTACTACTTTGCAAATATTTCGTTACTATTCTTGACATTACATTCTAATAGTTGTAAGGCCAAGATTCAGTCACGCACTTTAGCACGCATACGTATGTATGTTATAATTCGTACTGTTTTTAATTTATGTTTATGTATTGTATGCGTGTCAGAATGCACTGATTTGAGAAACATGATAGAAATAATATGAAAACATGATACACTTCCATAAGCAGAATCTACCAACAATATACCACATTGTCTAAGTAAGTTAATAGTTAATTACTTGATTTTTGAACATAAATCATAGTGCTTGTGTCCAGATCCTTCCCCATCTTATTTAACAGTTTACTCAGTTTTAATCTTGACTGCTCTACAAGTGTCCCACGCATCGAGGCGAAGTATTACCAAGATCTTCTGTTTTATTATTATTATTATTTTCTTCAAATGGTTTCTGTGCACGCCACTGTTCTTTTTATTCACAATCGACGTAGTTTATTTTCCTTCTTTCCTCTGTGTAATATATGTATGTATTTCAGTTTTATTAGCATGAGTAGAGATAGCAATCATTTTATTTCGTTTTTACACATACTTCTTGCAGTTAGTCATTCTGTAAAATGTGCTGTATGCAAGGTGTATCCAATCCATGGTTTGCGATATCGATGCTTACAGTGTTTAAGGTATGACATGTGCCAACAGTGTTTCTTCACGGGAAAACTAAGTAAAAGACATAAACTAAAGCACCCAATGCAAGAATACTGTCGAGAGGTAAGTACGTTTTGAAATAGCGTATTTTTTTGTTACGCATTGATAAGCATAGTTCAAGTTTGTTTTATGTATAGCGGACTAGTTTCACTGATTGACATTTCTTAATCTAATTCATCACCCAATAGAGCACGAGGATATACAATATCTTAGGTATCAGCCTAATGAACGCAAGGAACAAAACTTGTTACTGCGTGTACCTACTGAAGTTTTTGGTTTTTAGAAAGGGATGAGGGCTACGTTTTTATTGGTTTTGATAACAAAACATGAAAAGAAACAATATTCTATAATTAGAAACATAATAGTAACAGTAAACCAGTCTGGAACTCGCTTAGTTTGAACATAAGTATAAATCATGTTATAACTAAAATTATATATAACTAACCAATAGCTTTTTTACAAAAATATTGTTAGCAATCTCCGTATTAAACAACTTATGATTCTTAATTTTGGTCTCGAAAATTGATTTTCACCCATGACAAATAAATGATTTTGAAATTGGTGCATTATTTGTGTCAGTTTAATACTTATGTTGTATTGCGTTATTTAAGTATTATGAGAAAATAGTTCGCTTAATAATATAATTGAACTTACTGAAACTTTTTAAAGCTGTATATCCTGATAAAATAAAATATAATACGTTTGCAAATGCAGTTTACACAATATACATAACACAATTAGTGTAACATAAAGGGAAAACAGAAACATTGTTATACCACACAACAGAAACGTTAAAATCACTTGAATATTTATAGCAGGAATGAAATACGTGAGTATATAACCTAGTGAGTAACGTTCTAATCTACCAATCAACTGATTCATGTTCGAGTCTTCATCAAGTTTGTTTGTTTTTCTCTCTCTCTCGAAGAAACAGAAATTTACTGTAGTATTAGAGTTTCAGATATGGTTTCATTCTGTTAGGTTTTTCTTATTTTTTCTAAGGTAATAATATAATGTTACAAGTAGGATTCTAGATGGAAAGTAAGATTACTATTAATAAAACATAAAAATAAATTTACATCCGAAATATAGACATAATTCAAACGAAAATAGCAAGTGTCTACCAATTGACTTAACCAGTATTTGTGTGTGTGTCTGTGGAACCATAACTCTCGTAAAACTTACTCGATTTTAATGAAACGTGACAGCTACATGCCTTTCTTCAATCTTTGAAAATAACCTTACTGTTTGATGTTGCAAGAGTCTTTCAAAAATAAAAGAATAAAATCCTCCCCATGCTAGAAGTTTTCACGTAAAAAAAAAAAAAAAAAGAAAAAAAGAAAAAAACTACCTAAATATGATTTGAATTCGATAAAATGTTTTCTGTATGGTATCCCATTCATCGCCAATGGTTGTGGTTCAAGGATGAGTTGGTAAAAAATATAAGTTCCAGAAACTTTCAAGTCTCATTATTCAAATAATATACTAAGAAAATAATGTTCTTTGATAACTTTACAACAATGCTTCAATTTTGATGCAATATGATGTATACTTTCTTTTAGGCTTCCCAATCATGAATAATGTCATTGATTCGTTTTGTTTCAAATCACACACACTCTCTCTTTCTTTATATATATATATAGTATGTAACAAAAAGGTTGGGACAGTGGAATATCTCGAGAAATACACTTGAGATTCAAAAACCGTGAAACACGTATCCAATATTTTAAAAAGATCTATTTAACTAACATGAACTGAAGCTGCCCCCCTCCCTAACGGGGAGAGGAGAGAGCAACTTTAAAATTTTAAAAAGAAACCGCCTATTTTTATTGCAGATTAGGATTCTGCAACCAAAAATAAGCAACTTTTGCTGGAAGTACTTTTTCGTTATCTTTCTAGATGGCGCTGTAATCGCAAAAAATGAATATCATCGAAGCGACGTCCCCTAATTTTGCGATCTGAGATATTTCCGAAATGACATAAATGTGACAAATCCAGTTACGCAAGAACGTACCCATGTCAGGGGCCTATACAATTCTGTGAACAACAAGTGCCCCCAGGAGTCCTAGCATAGGGCCCCAGGGGTCAACTTGAAAATTTCAAATAGAAACCCACTATTTTTATTGCAGATTCTAATTATGGGACTGAAACTAAGCAACTTTTACTTGAAGCGCCTTTTCGTTGTTCTACTAGATGGCGCTGTAATCGCAAAAAATGATTATCATCGTACCGACGCGACGTCTCCGAACTTTGAGACCTAAAATATTTCTGAAATGACAAAAAATGTGACAAATCTAGTGATGGAAGAATGTGCCCATGTCATAGGCCTATAAAATTCTGTGAACAATTGCCCCCAGGGGTCCCATCATAGGCCCTGGGGCCAACTTAAAATTTCAGATAGAAACCCGCTATTTTTATTGCAGATTTTGATTTTGCGACCGAAAGTACGCATTTTATTTAAAGTACTTTCCGTTATTTACCTAGGTGGCGCTGTAATCACAAAAAAAAAAAAAAAAAAGAAAAAAAGAAAAGAAAAGAAATATCATGTACTTTACCGGGGATTGATAATAACCTAAATATCTCGAGAAATACACGTGCAATTAAAAAACACAGAATACATTATCAATATTTTAAAATGCTTAGCATAAAACAAATTTGCTTTCATTTACATTTCAATGCGACTTGTAAACTATTACGATATGAAAGGAAAGTGTGCTTTACAACAAGACACATCTTCCCTTGAATTGTGAAGATCAAGTAGACCAATATGTTCGTTAAATATCACGTGACACGGACAGATTAAATAAAATAATTTTTCACTCTAGTACGAAAAAGCACAAAAATGACTGAGATTTCACAGGAAAACAAATTTACAAAACGCGGATAAAGCACAAAGAAACTTAATTGATATACAGAGGTATTGTAAATGATGATCTCGATTTCACAGGTTAATAACTAACGTTTATTTACTCACAATGATATGCAGCTTATATTAAATGAGAGAAAACTCAAAAAGTTTTTTAAATAAACACATGTGTGTTATGTTCCTTGTCAAAGATGCTCAAGATGAGTGCCGTTTGTTATTCAACATACATCAGTCTGATAGGAATTCTTGGCACACTCTTTCCTACATCCCACAGTCAGTAGATCCACCTGCTTTTTAAATGCGTTCTCAAAGTTCAGTTAAATTGTTAGGGAGGTGTGACTGATACACTTGGATTTAACATAACCCTAACTTCGTTGAACACTAATTACATTCCGTTTCACATGAAATTTGAAAGTGAAGAACGTTGTCCTGTCTTCGCTCCCTGCTATCTTAATTTACTGTTAGGCTAGCTGCGGAATGCGTAACTACACATCAGCTTTACCAGCCACGTACTGTCTTCCTGTTTTTCTCGAAAAACTTGATTATCGTGAGTCCCCTTGCCTCTCACGACTTGGTTGTCTAAAATTGGCAGATGAACGTAGTGTAACTGATGTTTGACAGCATGTGCTCAAACTGCCCACCTTTCTTGGTTTAACATTAAGCAATTCGTTGGTAAAAGACAAAGACTGCACTCCTGATGACGTCCAGTTCAATAAGTGCAACTTCATTAATAACCCTTTGGCGAAGATTATCCAAAGTGATTGGCATTGTTTGGTATATTCGGATTTTTAGATGAACCCAGAAAAAGTAGTCTAGTGGCGATAAATCAGGGGAACAGAGAACGAGCGAGCCACTCAATCTCGTCTCTTGTGCCAATCCGTTGTTTAGGAAATCCCGTCTTAAGAAATTGCCGCATATTTACACTGTAGTCCGGTCCTGCACCATTTTGTTGGAACCGTCTGTAGGCAAAATTGTATTCTACATTGTCTCTCATTGATAGAACTACTTGATTTCGAAGCATTTCCTCACACAGTTCAAAAATCAAATTGTTATTAATAAAAAGGGGGAACAGTTATTGTATTATTTAGCACTGCTTCTCAGATATTCAAGTTTTCAGGATTTAGTGTGTGTTTGAAAGGACCAATGAGATTGCTGTCAAATCGAAACCTGCAATTATTTCTGTTAATGTAACCGGTTACGTGAAACTTGGCTTCTTCAGAAAATTCAATGGTGGTGGAGGATCATCATTGATTTGTTTCATCATATCTTCAGAAAATTCTAGACGGTGATCAAAGACATCTCCATTCATCTTATATATCAGATGATTTTTGTGTGGGCGGAACTTTATTTTCTTCAACATTCTTTTCGCAGACATGTGACTAATCTCATGTTGTTCAGCAGCTTTATGAACGCTAAGGTGAATATTTTCAACAAATGAGTGCAACATCAAGCTGTTGTCGCCGATTTCGGTCGACCAAGAATGTTAAACTCTTTTATAGTTACCGTTTCCTCGACACGTCTTACGATGCACTCGACAGTAGATCTCGAAATGGGATTGTATGGAACGCTAATTTTTTTTTTGTTAAATTCTGCACATAATCTTTCGAGATTGGCCCATTCTTGCATCATCGAGAACGTTACAACTTTACTTTGAGACCTCTAATACAAACCATTTGAAATACATCTTGAGTGTTCAGAGATTTTTTATAACAATAATTACTGCTACCAATATCTAATAGCTTCTACGTTACTGGACCGTAATTTACGACCAACGATAAGTATTTACAGAACATGCCATAGGGATGACACATACCTACCTGGTCAAATGTTATTTGTTCCACTAATTTTATAAAAGTACATTTGCTCTCTTCTATCGATCAACTTTACATGTTCACACTTTCACTTCTCAGATGGAATTACATGCAATTTCAAATTAAATCGTAATTATGCACATCTACATAACCATAAGAAACTGATAGTTTCATTTTAAACTTTAATAGATTCACCTATCAACATTACGTGTTTACTTTCACTTTTACCTCTCAGGTAAAATCACATGGTCTATATTCAAATCAAATCGTCATTATAATATCTACATAAACGTGAAAAAAATGAATAACTTAATTGCCTTTTGACACTATGTCCGATTACTAATTGAAACTGCATGTCCCAACGGAGAGCTGGCGTTAATCAACTTTCATAGTGTCCAATATCTCACAGAAAAATCTCAGTTCTTGAAGAATATTATTACAAACATGTTCATAACTACTTTATTTGTTTGCAAGTCTTCGCAACAACATCACACTGCATGTCCAGTTCTTGAACCAGCTTTTCATTTATCAGCCTCAGGTGACGTACAATAATAATAATAATAATAATAATAATAATAATAATAATAATAATAATAATAATAATAATAATAATAATAATAAAATATTATTATTATTATTATTATTATTATTATTATTATTATTATTATTATTATTATTATTATTATTATTATTATTATTATTATTATTATTATTATTATTGCGATTTATGTATTATCTAGGAGGATAACGAAAAAAATACTTAAAGTAAAAGTGCATATTTTTGGTCGCAGAATCCGAATCAATCTTAAGGTAGAGGGTTTATATTTGAAATTGTGCGAAGATGAAGGCAACTTCATTTTATGTTAGTTGAATAGATCTTTTAAAATTATTGGACAAGTATTAAAATTGCAAAGTATTTCTCGAGGTATCATCAGCCTCAGGTGACGTACGTGCGTACGATGATATTCAATTTTTTTGCGATTATAGACCTATCTAGCAGAATAACGAAAAAGTGCCTCAAGTAAAAGTTGCTTATTTTCAATCGCAGAATTAGAATCTGCAATAAAAAAGGGGGTTTCCATTTGAAATTTTCATGTTGGGCCCTATGATGGGACCCCTAGAGCACTTCTTTACAGAATTGTATAGGCCCCTGACATGAGTACTTTGTTGCGTAACTAGATTTGTCACACTTTTTGTCATTTCGGAAATATTTCAGACCGCAAAGTTAAGGGACGTCGGTACGATGATATTCATTTTTTGCGATTACAGCGCCATCTAGAAAGATAAAGTACTTCCAGCAAAAGTTTCTTACTTTTGGATGCAGAATCCGAATCTACAAGAAAAGTAGGCGGTTTGTTTTTAAAATTTTAAAGTTGCCCCCTCCTTTCCCCGTTAGGGAGTGGGAGGGCAACTTCACTATGTTAGTTAAATAGATCTTTTTAAAATATTGGTTACGTGTTTCACGGTTTTTGAATCTCAAGTATATTTCTCGAGATATTCCACTGTCCCGATCTTTTTGTTACACACTGTATATATAATTGTATTTTCACTTAATAGTTCACATGGTGTTAAAGTCTCAAGAATTTAAGGGTGAATCCCTAATGAAATTTATCTATATACTCGTATTTGATTTTGTACAAATATAGCTCATATTTCCTTTGAGGTTTTCAATGATTCCCCCTGGATGCAGTTAAAGTCAGTAAAAATAAGGAATGGATTTATTTGCCGATCAAAAAAAAAAAAAAAAAAGTCCGACGATAACATTCTAAACAAGTATTCGGTTTTCGTGAAATATAGGATACTTGTTTCTGAAGTCTTTCCAGACATCTCTCAACACTTGGGTATAAAATCAGTCGAGGATTGACGAATGAATTTAACGCTCTCCCTGCACCTTAGAAAATATGTCGTACGATATCTTTCGTAAACATAATTAGATTTTCATCATATATCTGAACTCGACGTGGCCGTCTCATGGCTTTGTCTTTGCAGACAGATCGATGACGCAGAAAATGGTTCCGTATTTCTTGAACCATTGATCCTGGGCCGCTGTTGTTGCCTACGGTCTTCCATTCCTAATCCGTTCTTTGTCTGTTACCATCCTCTAAATTGTGTCCAAGTTTCGTCAACTTCCCAGCGAGCGCCAGCTAACCATTTTCTTGTAAGTACTAAATATTGTAAGGTTCCACGTGTTTCCACATCATGCTATAACCATGTGTCTACTGCACGTGCTTGAAGTAAACACACACACTACAGACGACAGCAATAAACAGGACGTCGTCCAACATCGCCAACATTCGACTAGTGACGCAGGGTCCAGCAGTCAGCAACATTGTGGTATAGAAGAGGAAAGCACACCTTAAGTATCAATCTCACCCGGTTGATCAAACTACCAAAAGCTCTAAGGAGCCTGATCATTGGGTTCCTTTCACTTTCTTACTTATATAGAGGAAACTTTACTTACTGTAATATACTTGTATTCAAGAGGAACTTTTTGTAAGAAAAGGTGATAGGAAAGTCCAATCTCCCGTGTACCAAATTTACTCTACCTCTAGAAGAGAGAGAATTTAGCAATATGTTCAAAAATTAAAAAATGAAATGAAATCTTTGAGTTTTACGTCCCACGGTTATGTCGGTTAGGCTAAAAAAGACGGTGATTATGAGAAATGAATGAAATGGTGGAATGAAGAAAGTGGGAGGAAACGGAAGAACTCCGAGAAAACCCACGCACACTGTGTTTGTCACCAGATGTTCAAAAATTAATTTCAAACGATTCATTCGTTTTCTCGTGATGATCAGACAGACAATCACAATGTCACTTTTATATATTGACTAGATATTTGGAACTTCTTCCCTTTTCCCCTAAAAAGCGTTTTTTAAAGATAATGGAGAATCTGCTCACGTATTTTAAAATAAGGTGTCTGTATGACTAGTTTTACCTCTTTAACATAAGGTGTTCTAGAGATACTCTATATATTTTTGGCATACATTTTTAACCTTCTCTCCTCCATTAGGATACGCATTTTAATAAAAATGACGTAACAGCCCAGTTCGAGGTAGGTGTTAACTATGTTTTTAAAAAAATCATTTCAAACGGTTGACATTTTTCGTTATGGTAGACAACGTCTTTTCATTCGTATAATATAGATATAGCTTAATAGTATTGACGCAATCTTGTATGCGTAAGTCATTTATTGATATCAAAAATGAGTTGTTATATTTAATGTGGTGAACAATATATAACATTTTCCAAGTTATCAGGAGTCAAGCTATGAATTTTATCTGTAACATTTATATGACGATAGTAGAAATTGAAGCTTGAATGCTGAAACATTGTTCAATTTCATTTCTCAAGAGATTTTCAGCCAATTTTTTGTCAGTAGCTTACAAAACACTGGCACCAGACTTTTTGGATGCATAGTCTTCAACACATTTTCCTATACATTTTTCTCAACTTTCTCAGATTTATTGAATATTTTCATCAACACCTTTTCAGTACTGAAAATTGTTCATATAATAATTTACTTCTATAATCTAACTTGAAAAGTGCTTCTGTTAAAAACTGAATATACACAAGATCATATTTAGATTGCTCATCTTGCAAAAATTTCTTTGCTATCGATATCGTACACTCTGATTTCTTGGTAAATTATTTGCTTCTCCTGCAGCTTGGATCACTTTGCTGACGACTTTTATCCACGTCACCTGAGTCGGGGATTGTTTTCAGACCCAGTCTCACTCGGATAGGTCCTGTAACCAAAAAAACGTAGCTATTCGGACAGACCCGATGGCCCGGAAGTAATCTCCAGAGCATTTTATAAAATTATTGATGTCAACTGTTCTAGCTCGAATATTCACATGTTTGTTTTCCGGTGTGACATTTCTTAATCTAGACCAAGTCTTCATTATTTCAAATAAAATTTTACGTTTGTACATTGGTCTCAGCTTATAATTCGTACGTGTTTATTATCTTATAGACCTTGCGGTTATCTTTCAGGCAATGTTTTGACGCACACATCAAGAAAGACAGGCTTAGTGAGAAGAGAGGGCAGAATCGTGTTTAAAATGAAATGAACGTTAATGAAAAGTTAGTTTAACGTCCCTCGCATAAGACCTTGAGGCTAAAGGAGATGGCTGATTAATGGAAGCAAATGCTGGTTAAAGTAAAATTTTGGGAATCGAACCTAGACTACCTATACCAAAGGAGCACACGCTTGCCACTGGACCAGCAGAAAGGGTCAGAACTACATTAATAGTGTCATACAAATTTTCCATGTGTATGACGATGTTCCGTCGTCATCAGGTCTGTTAGGGTCATACCGGGTCACGGCTCTGACTGCTTACAGATCACGAAATTTGTAACCAGTTTCATACCTTCTTCCCAATACCAAATATTATAATAACTTTTGTTGAGAGCTCATGTGGCTCGGATCTCACGACGTCAAACTTGTGTTGAGTTCCTCAAGGTTTAAATTTATTAATATACAGGGTGTCCGGAATAGGACTGACAATTTTTAAAAGTGTATAGTTTTAATATGGTCAGAGATACTACAGAAGAAAAAAAAAACATTCATATTGAAGGAAAACTCAAAAAGTTTTGTTCAGCAAATTTTCATACTTGAACAACTACCGGTGACGGCGCTAGTATCGCCGATAAACAGCAATGGCGTTGGATAGGCCGTGATGGGCCAATTAGATGCCTCCACGCTAACCTGATGTTACCTCCCTGGACTTCTTCCTGTGGGGGTATGTGAAAGATCTTGTGTATTCTGGTGAAAAGGTGCGTAACGTTGATGAATTGAAGAACCGTATTAGGAATGCGATTGCTTCAGTAACACCTCAGATGTTACAGAATACGTGGAGAGAGATTGAGTTCAGGCTTGGTATTGTAAGAGGTACAAATAGAGCTCACGTGGAGTTACAGTTAGTGACTTATAAGTAAGACCAAATAAACTTTTTGAGTTCTCTTTTAAAATGCATGTTTTTTTTTTTTTTTTTTTTTGTATCTCTGACTATATTAAAACTATATACTTTTAAAAACCGTCAGTCCCATTCCGGATACCCTGTATTTTAGATTCTGTAGAGAATCGAATTCAAGATTTATATTTTAAGGTGAAGTGTCCCTATCTATTCAAGAAACTTGTGTTTTAGCATATAAGGGCAAATATATTTGCTGACTTCCAATACCTTGCACTTCGTTGCAGATTATTTTAGTATAAACCACTCCTTAATTTGTTACAGAATTATTCATAATATTTGTCAAATTATCTTCTATATTTTCAAGTAGATATGTGTTCATTTTATTTATTTATTTATGCAACGAAATGTAATGGCATAGCGACATTTTGAACTAAGCTCTCTGTTTTGTTTAGAACTAAAGATGAGTATTTTCTTTCTGAAGAAAGAAAAAAAAATACTTTAGTTATATTTAGTCCCAGAAATAAAGATAATGGAAGCCAATATGCTGACCATACACAAAATAACTTAAATACATCTCGTTAACCATAGCTGTTTATGGACTATAATTCAAGAGACTTCAATTTAGTTTTAATTGTAAACCAGTTCCTAGTTTTTATTAATAGAAAAATCTAAAACGGTCATTATGCTTTTAAAATCCTTCTTCAGCCTCTTCACTTGACAAAAAAGAAAAAGGATTGCAGAATGTCGAATCGCACCAAAAATTATATTTGTCTTTTTGCTCTTGTCATACCTGAT
The DNA here is from genome assembly GCF_964235325.1 of Thermobia domestica. Lineage (NCBI taxonomy): Eukaryota > Metazoa > Arthropoda > Insecta > Zygentoma > Lepismatidae > Thermobia > Thermobia domestica. The sequence goes on along the minus strand of NC_137469.1, from coordinate 134,774,072 downwards.
CAATGAGAAAATGAAAAGCAAAGTGCGATGAAGATTCGAACACGGTTGTGTGTATGTAAGAATTTTGTACGGATGCAATGAGTCACGGAATAACAAATGTCAGAACTTGTGTACTCTTTAAATATGTGGCTAATAGCTGTAAATTTGAAACTGGGGAAAAACGTAGTTTTATTTTCTTCTTTTTATTAGGTTTTCTGATATTTCTATAGTGTCTTGTGTGAACTGCAAAGAGAATGATAATGCATTTATCAATTTTGTTAGGAATTGGGCCGTTAAAATTTTCAAAAATTTATTTAAATCGCGAGGTGGTAGAAAGTTAACGTGTACCGATTTCATTCTCATAGTAAGGGGAAAAATATATTATCTTGCGAAAAACATGCATTTTGTTTTGTGACATAATACAGGGCACTTTGAAAGGAATGATTTTTATTTATATGTACTTACAGTGTTAAAACAAGGTGTAGCTTCACTTAAACATGATGTAACTGTTGAAATTTAATCAGCAGTTGTTAATATGAAGCCAGCAAGTCATGAACACTCAGTGTGAACTTATTGGGTGTTCGACACAGGTCAAGCTCCTGCCTGAATGCTGCAGCAACTAAACACGATAGAATACATTTACGCGCTCTGCACCATACAATTGGTTGGCCAGTGTTGATTCTCGGTCCGTTTTCGCCGTAGACTTCCGAAATCTACACTGAAAATAAAAAATCTCTATTTCTTTCCACATCAGCGTCAGACTTTGGTCCGTCAGACGATTTACCCTTATAAAGGTAGATGTTATATACAGAACAATATATATATACTAAACAATATATACAGTAAACAGTATATACAGAATAATATCCTGTACCTGAAAAGATGATAAGCAATTGTTAAGTACCGCCACATATATTCTCAGGAAAAAATTATAGAACTAGAATGGTTTTACAAGGAAAGGCCACAAATTAAGTGTAAGATCGAAATCTTAGACTACAGCAATCATTTCTGTGTTAAACTAGTGTAGTTTTATTAAGAAAGTGTACAAATATATATATATGAGGGCTGGTCGGAAAGTAACCTCTGATTGGTTAAGAAAGAAGCACCAGAGTAAATAAGAATAATTTATTATATACATCTGAAAACTACTTCGTTGCTCTATTTTGCAACATAGTTTCCATAAACATTTAAGTACTTATCATATCTCTGCACAAGCTTAGAAATTCCATCATCATAAAAATCTCCCGCCTGTGACCGCATCTTTCAGCTCCGCATCACCAAAGTACTGAGATCACGTAACACAGTCCTGGAAATTTGTGAAAATTCATCGGAAAGCTCCGGGATTGTGAAACGTCGATTTTCATGAACTTTTCCATCAATTTTCTGAATGAGTTCATCAGTGACCAATGATGGCCTGCCACTGCTTTCTTCGTCATGAATGTTTGTTCGTCCTCTTTTAAATGAACGAACCCATTGATGAACAACTCCTTCACTCATCGCACTTGGTCCATACACGACACAAAGTTCCCGATGAATAGCTGTTACCGATATTGTTTTGCCGTAAGGAAACATGTAACAGCTCGCATTTTGCACTTGGCGGAGTTTTCTATTGCAGCACACATTTTGAGACGCTACAAAATGAAACTAGGAATCAGACAACCTTCACTCTACCACGGCTTGATGCAGACTGATCTACTGCGCACGTCTGTGCAAAAATGGTAGCGCTGCCCCCTCTACTTCACGCACAGTGACCAATCGGAGGTTACTTTCTGAAACGCGCTTCTTGTGTATATATACGAATATATTGTACTGTTTTATGAATAGACTTGTAATCCATCCTCTAACATTTTTGGGTTTCACATTTGGAGTACTAGTTCTCTTATGAAGATTTTCGGGAGCAAGGTTTCTTACATGTATTTAGCATCGAATACATTTTCTTACAAGGTACAGGTTGAATTGAATTATTACGTTCTCCAGAAAAGTAGCATCACAATAGTGTGTTCTAAATATCCACTAAGTAGATGATGATGTCTATTCTATTCTATTACGACCTAAAATCAAATACAGGAAGAAATTAGAGAACATGTTCATGTAATATCAAAGCTGATTCTTCCCATTCAGATCCTAACGTGTTCAGAGTAGGGATGGACAAAACTTTTTTGTAAAAACCGAAAACCGGTTTCTAGAAAACCAGAAATCCGGGGAAAAACATTTCGGTTTTTCTCCAAAACCGATTCGTTTTTTACAGAAACCGGTTTCAGTTTGCTGTAAAAACCAATACGGTTTTCACCGAACACAAAATTATTTCTGTAGAAACGAAATGGTTTCCGGAGAAGGAAACTTTATTCTGGTTAGTACGGGTAATAGAACCAGTATTGGAAAAACAAACTGGTTTCGATTAAAAACTAAACCGATTTCGGTAAAAAAAAAAAAAAAAAAAAGGTTTGGAGAAAACCGATAACCGTTTTCCGAAAAAACTGTTTTTTTTTTAATTTTCAGAAACAGGTTTCGATTTTCCTGAAAACCGGAAACCGAAAAGACGGTTTTTGTGCCCACCACTAGTCCAGAGCTGTTTCTTCCTCTAATTCTGTCGCTATTTGTCTGAATTCATCTAATCACTCTTATCGTTTAACCTGCCGGTCATAAGTACGGACATTAAAATAAAGCGTTAGTTTTAAAGTTTTTGTTAATTTTTATATTTCGTGTACTGATTTCTTTATTCTGTGATATGTATTGCTTCATTCATAAAATAATTTATCAGTTTTTCTTTATATATAGACTACATCGAGGGAAGCTACCTGGGCTTTCATCCAGATGATAAAAAATAAGTTTTGCCGTACTTCGTCAAAATTACAGTACCTTCCAGTGCAACCGTGTGATGCTGCTTTAAGTAATGGGTAAGGGATTAAAAGAATTTTAATAATACTACTGTTTCTAGCATACCTAAATACGGTAACTTGGTTTTTCTTGTAACGATTTCAGACTTCTTCCCTCTTAGAAAGAAATGATTGTATAGTTTATTTTGTTGTATAGTTAATAATCAAAAGAATGATCAAAGAGTACCTAAACCTTAACGATGGAGTACCAGTTGAAAATTTGAGTATTCTGTTTCAGCTGTTTGAAATTAGATGTAATTCATTCTTAGAACAAACAAATATATGCTTATTAATCAGCAAGTTTATGCTACTCTGTATTTTCAACTTACTGCTATTTAGGTTGCATTATTTATGTTCCTAATTTGGATTTGTTTCTACTTTCTTCTTCAATATTTTGTAAACCATAACAGTTAAAATTCCAAGTCACTGAAAAACATTTTCATTTTCCTTTGAAATACTTACGTAGGCTTAATATAGTTTAAATCATTTCTTAAAACAAAGTAAGAACCTACTAAAAAAAAAAAAAAAAAAAAAAAAAAAAAAAAAAAACATCATACCGTACATCTGTGTAAAAAGATTATAACGTACTGTTTCAAGGCTTCACTTGCCTCGTTTTCAATGTAACTTTCCGCACTGCTAAACGTATGATATGTTAATGCAAATAAATCATTATGCAAATTCAACCCACGCTTCCAAATATGTTTGCTCAAAATTACTGATAGTTCTTGAAACACCGTTACTGTGCAGAGAAGTGATTCACAAATGACTGATATACTGGAAAAGTGTTCCAGTTATACTTGAAATTATTGAAGTCATGTTCTTATAAGGGTGTAGGTTAAGATGGTTTTGTGTTTCTAAAACTTAACTCAGTAAATATATATATACAGGGTGGCTGAAAAGTAACTAGGTATTAAAAAACTGTTATAAACTCAGCAATATTGATTTTGATTTATTAGAGAAATATGTGAATGTCCTTCGTTAGATAAGAAATCAAAGGAATATTTAGATCGCAATATAAACATCTGTTGTTAACCAGTTTTCTCAAACGGCCAGGGATACAATTTTTACTTTTCTGAAGGAATTCAGGAGGGATGTTAACAATAACCTCTTGAATCCCTGTCTCCAATTCCTTCACTGTACGAGGTTTTGACCTTTACGAGGCCTGTCTAAAAAGTATCCGACCTTAATTTTTTCCACGCAAAGTAGTGACTCTCAGGCGGCGCCACCGTGCACGGTGGAAGGAGGAACCTTAGTGCGCATGCTTGAATTTTTTCACCGCGTTCGCGTGTGCCAGTCGTGAGCTGGTGGTCGCGAAGTGAGGTGCTGTTGGTAGTGTTCGTCGGATTTAGTGTTTCTCGCAAGATGACTGAACGAATTGAGCAAAGATACTGCATCAAATTCTGTCAAAGGCTGGGTGATTCTCAAAGCCAAACAATTCGTAAGATTCAGCAGGTGTTTGGAGAAGATGCGATGGGTGTAACACAAATTAAACAATGGTTCAACCGATTCAAAGATGGCCGCACATCAGTCGAGAGTGAGCAGCGTAGCGGCAGGCCCCAAACTGCTCGGAATGCAGCTGTTGTTGAGCGGGTGCGAAATTTGGTGATGGCAGATCGCCGTTTGACAGTGCGGGAGATTGCAGAAGATGTTGGAGTGAGTAAAGATTCTGCACATGCAATTTTGCGGGACGATTTGAACATGAAACGAGTGGCTGCTAAATTTGTACCCAAGTTGTTGTCTCAGGAACAAAAAGACACCCGTTTTGACGTTGCACAGGACCTTCTGGACACCACCAACACTGATCCTGAGTATCTGAATTCCGTGATAACTGGAGATGAGTCATGGGTGTACGGGTACGACCCAGAAACAAAACAACAACAATCGTCTCAATGGAAGCATCCCGATTCTCCAAGGCCGAAGAAAGCGCGGCAGGTGCGAAGCAAAATCAAGGTGTTGCTGACTGTTTTCTTCGATGCCCGTGGAATTGTGCATCACGAGTACGCTCCGGAAGGACAAACGGTGACAAAGGAGTACTATCAAGATGTTCTCAGGCGACTCCGTGACGCAGTCCGGCGCAAAAGACCAGACATGTGGACAGCGAAGAGATGGCACGTCCATCATGACAACACCCCAGCACATTCATCCCAATTGATCCACACGTTCTTAGCCAAACATGGAATTACAACCGTTCGCCAACCTCCCTACTCTCCAGACCTGGCTCCTTGTGACTTCTGGTTGTTTCCAAAATTGAAGACGCCTCTGAAGGGATCCCGTTTTGAGAGTAGAGAAGACATAATGCGGAACACGACGACGGAGCTGAACAACATTCCAAAAGAAGACTTCCAGCGGTGTTTCCAGCAGTGGGAGGATCGGTGGGCTAAGTGTGTGGAAGCACAAGGGGCCTACTTTGAAGGGGATTAGGGTCCCAAATCTGTCAGGTATTTGCAACTATTTTTCTGGCCAAAGGTCGGATACTTTTTAGACAGCCCTCGTACACCTCATCCTTAGTGTAGCCTCCACAAGAAATAAAATCACACGGAGTGAGATCTGGACTTCTTGCTGGCCATTTCATGAGGTCTACACCGCCCAAGCCAACGTTCAGCAAACTTCTTGTCCAACCACTCGTCAAAAATTACTGCGAAGTGGCGTGATGCACCCTCCTGCATGAAAATGAAGTCCTCAGTGTTTTCCCATTCCAATACTGTAGTGCACTTGTAATCTTAAAGTAAAAGTCGACATTCATGGTATTACGCAGAAGATTTGGGACTGTTTTGCATAATCTCAACAGTCATTTAGGAATCATTATCGCTTGATCTCCAGTAATGGGAGTTATGGCAATTGATAAAACCCCGAACATGGAATTCGGTCCGATCCAGTCCTCAACAAAATATTTTCAAACAGTTGTAGCCAATGTTCGTGACAAGCTAGCATATGATCCCCTAATTCCATCCTTCGGTTACTTTCACTCTTTTACATAATGGAGTTTCCATGGGCAAGAATTGAGTTCTTCATGCAAAACCATATGTATTGCATGCCTTGATAATCCACTACGTATTGATTTTCTCGGGCTACGAGTGAACATTTCTTGAACTCTTGCCACTTTTCCTCCGACCACAATGTAGATGGACGACCACTTCTTCTTACATTTACAGTGCCTGTGGTCATTAACTTTGTATGACAGTTCTGTATTGTCTCTGGATGAACTGTAACATTCACCCAGTCACTGTACACCACAATCTCTATACTAAAATGATTGATTTCCGCACTTACTAACGAGCAGCAATCATAAATAAATAAGTGCTCCACCGTGTTCGTTTACACGATGCGTGCTGCTTCCAGTGGTCGACGATTGAACTAAATGAAGCACGCAATTTGAAATCTTAATAAATACTTTATATTATAGCACTGTTTTCAATATGATATCATAATTTCTATAGAGTACGTAAAAATACCGTGTTATTTTTCACCCACCCAGTATACTCTTGTTGGGAGAAAAAAACTGTCACTTACCTCTTTGAAATTACCTATAGATGGAACTAATTAAACAAATATGAGTCTTCCTAGGCCAATCTAGCTTTTATTTCAAGCCAAAGTGTTAAAAATTTCTGCATACAGTTGTGAAAATCTAGCCTTTCAAAGATAAGCTATATAAGTATGCTTTGGTTATTTTAATATTTTAACGGAGCATTCGTGATAACTATATTTTCACGTACTAATAATTCTAATGTTAAGAATTTCATGCAGACATTATTAATATACAATATCAGCGAGTTTTTACCACCTTTTCCATTAGGAAATTGGACAAATAAGTCACTGCTGCAATCAGCCAAATAGGAACAGGTAATAAAAACAAACTTCACACCTCACATTAGACATGGGCATACACGCGATCAAACTGATTGTGAAGATAAAGTATTTCGCAGAACTTCTCCAAACTTACAAAATTCTCAGAATCTGTAAAGTAAGTAGTGGGTTTCTGAACACAACGTATTGCGTGAACCCTATAAATCACTCTCATGTTTTTTCCGTGCATATGATAATCCTTCGCACCTAGGAAGACCAAGTAGAACCAAGTAGACTCTTTGTCAAGAGAATCCATTAGATCCAATTAGACGTAAAAGTGAGATTTAAATATATATCTTATAAATATCGAGTATACGTGATTACACTTATATTTAAATAGTGTATATATTGTAGGGAAATCCAAGACTCGGATGCTGGCTTTAACAGAGGTGATGATGACGTTGTGAATGATCTGGACCTATCTGTACGAACTGTTTTGCATGGGTCTAGAATCAATCTTGAACAAAATCCTCAAAAAGAGCTTCAGAGCATAATTATGCATTTAGAAGAAGAAGATAGGTAAGCAACTATATATATACTAGCTGTATGTGGTAAGTTCCCCATAGTACACCTGCTCCAACAGCTCGTGTTGATCCTTTTAATTCTTTCTTTCTATTTTGTCTATCATCTTTTCCCATAATCCATGTATTACAAGTCCACTAGACCAATTCATCAACTTCTCCTTCCCATGTTTCTTAATCCACTGGGCTTTTTTCCACTTCCTTATCACACTCCTTTTCTCCCTTCCTAATCATTTTATTCCTTCCCAATCTATCTCATGTCCCGTTTCTTTAATATGTTTATATATTGTGTTCTCTCTTTTTAGTCTAGCATCATCGTTATGTTGTTTTATCCTTTGTTCTAATCTCTTTCCTGTTTCCCCTATGTACTTCATATCGCACTCTTTACAATTAACCTGGTACACTACTTTTTCCTCTTCTGATCTTATCTCCTTTCATTTCTTCTTTCTTTTCTCTCTCACTGTCTATTATCCGCTTTCCTCCTTTCCTGTATGTTTTAATCCCTTCCTTCCTCAACAGGTTCTTCAGGATCTGTGTTTTCTCTCGTAAACTTTCAATACCAAACCATCCTTTTCCTTCTTTTTCTGCTTCCTCTTTTCTTTCTCTCTTTCTTTCTTCTAAATCTTCTCTTCTTCATCCGTTCCATAAAAAATAAATTTACTTTTTAGAGCCAATTAAAAGTTTACGTTTTGTAAAGAGAAAGTAGGCGTGTCTTGCATTCACATTGTCTATAAGCTGTCAAAATTGGGTATTTCTCATAATGAGTCTGAGGAAGGCTATGATACATAGCCGAAACTGTAACACAAATATATAATCTTAAAATATATATACTGCTTTGGTCAGTTGGAGTTTTATTAGTAATCTTAAATTTTCCAAAGCTACAATGAATAATTTCCAAGATGAATGTTCTGTACTACACATTTAACGAGGGTAATAAAATTAGATGGAACATTGAGTTTTTAAAATTTATTTATTTGACATTTCGTGGCATATTATGTTATTTTTTTTTATTTTATGAATTTGTTTCACCTTTCTATTATTATGTCTTGTAATTTGAAATAAAAATAATGGGAAATATAAATTAATAAACGACGTAATAGTCGATGGAAAAGAAGAACCTCAAAATATTCATTCATAAACATAGTATTTATGCACCACAAATCCATATAGGTCAACTCTCAATTTCACACGTTACCCTCGTAGCTCCTGGAGGACTAGTTGTTTTAGAATGAAAGTGATTAATTATTTACTTCTGATATTCTATAGCCGATGGTTAAGAAAATAAAGTATGTTTATTATAAATTCAATTTTAGGCAACTTCAAGAAGAAATTAACCAGTTGTATGGAGAAGAAGAGAATGCAGCCCAACTTGTTAAAGGTGATCGGAGACTTGAGGAATGTTTGCAGGAACATCGGACTCACATTCGAGCGCAGATTCATCGGTTAAAACTGCTGAAGGTAATATGATTAATTGTTTCTTTGTAATTAAGCATCCCTATTCAGCATCGAGGCTATATGAGAGACGGTGTAAAGATGGAATCTGAAACATCTTTATGCGTTCAGTGCTGTCCGAACGGAACTACGTGCACCAGTAGCGTAGAGTGCTATAAGACATTGAGATTCTCTCTACCCTTTCAAATTAAAAGAACATTCTTTTAGAATTTCCTTATTAATAAGAGCCAATATACATTTCATGTTGTAAAGAAATAATGGAGTCGATGATGGCTTGGTTAATAGCAATAATTGTAGAATTAAATTTCTAAATAATTTTATTTTTCAAAACTGGGGAAGAAAAGTTCCCGTCAGACAAGCTACAGAGAGACATCAAGAAATATACAGGGCCCCCAGCTGTCCTATTTTCCTATTTTTTCCTATATTTTGGAATTGTGTATATTTGTCCTATATTTTAATCTTGTATTATATTTCCTAAATTTTTAGTGATTGAATTATTAAAAATATAAACTAAGGACAGTTACAGTGATGATTTAAAGTGCTACATATTAGCAATATGCTAAATAAGTCAGCATTTTTTTAGAACTAGCCACTAATCCTCATTATTATTTTTTCTTTTTAATGTGCTCTTTCCTATCCTTCTATGTCCACTTTTTTTCTGTGCTTCCTATGTGCTTATTCTTCCCCAATGAAGCTTAGCTGAGGAACCTTACCATGCTCCAGTCTCGTATAACGCAAGCTGTGTTAGCATTTTCTTTCAGCAGTGTATGCAGCAGTATTGGCTAGGCATTCAGGTGTGTTGGTATTCACCAAAATATCCCAACGTCTTCCAATATTACTGTACATAATATGCAGGGTTCCCACGCGTCCTAAAAACCTAGAAATAAAAGTTTCGTGGAAACACCCTTAAAAAGTCATGAAAAGCAGAAAAATGCTGAAAATACTGGAAATTATGTATGCAGTGGAAATGTCCTGAAATTTATGTTGTATAACTGTTGTTAGAAATGTACACTATGTGATCAAAAGTATCCGGACACCTGGCTGAAAATGACTTACAAGTTCGTGGCGCCCTCCATCGGTACTGCTGGAATTCAATATAGTGTTGGCCCACCCTTAGCCTTAATGACAGCTTCCACTCTCGCAGGCATACTTTCAATCAGGTGCTGGAAGATTTCTTGGGAAATGGCTGCCCATTCTTCACGGAGTGCTGAACTGAGGAGAGGTATCGTTCCAAAACATCCCAAAGGTGTTCTATAGGATCCAAGTCAGAACTCTGTGCAGGCCAGTCCATTACAGGGATGTTATGGTCGTGTAACCAGTCCGCCACAGGCCGTGCAGTATGAACAGGTGCTCGATCGTGTTGAAAGATGCAATCGCCATCCCCGAAGTGTTCTTCAACAGTGGGAAGCAAGAAGGTGCTTCAAACATCATTGTAGGCCTGCGCTGTGAGAGTGCCACGCAAAACAACAAGAGGTGCAAGCCCCCTCCAAGAAAAACACGACCACACCATAACACCACCACCTCCGAATTTTACTGTTGGCACTACACACGCTGACAGATGACGTTCACCGGGCATTCGCTATACCCACACCCTGCCATCGGATCGCCACATTGTGTGCCGTGATTCGTCAGTCCACACAACGTTTTTACACTGTTCAATCGTCCAATGTTTACGCTCCTTACACCAAGCGAGGCGTCGTTTGGCATTTACCTGCGTGATGTATGGCTTATGAGCATCCGCTCGACCATGAAATCCAAGTTTTCTCACCTCATTCCTAACTGTCATAGTACTTGGAATGGATCCTGATGCAGTTTGGAATTCCTGTGTGATGGTCTGGATAGATATCTGCCTATTACACTTTATGACTCTCTTCAGCTGTCGGCGGTCTCTGTCAGTCAACAGACAAGGTCGACCTGTACGCTTTTGTGCTGTACGTGTCCCTTCACGTTTCCACTTCACTTTCACATCAGACACAGTAGACCTAGGGATGTTTAGGAATGTGGAAATCTAGCGTACAGACTTCTGACACAAGTGACATCCAATCACCTGACCAGGTTCGAAGTCCGTGAGTTCCGCGGAGCGCCCCATTCTGCTTTCTCCCGATGTCTAATGACTACTGAGGTCGCTGATAATGAATACCTAGCAGTAGGTGGCAGCACAATGCACCTAATATGAAAAACGTATGTTTTCGGGGTGTCCGGATACTTTTGATCACATAGTGTATATATAATTCTCAGGGCTATGAAGAATGAAATGCTGTTACATTATTTATTTTACAGGGAAATACGTTAATCAAATAATTCAATGTTTATTTAGATTCAAATATTTCATTACACAGTTATTTTGTATAATAAACGTTGCTTTGTTCAGTGATTTTTATTTATTTATTTAATTTTTTATTTTTTTTTCTTTTTTATTTTTTTAAAGTTCAAGTTTAGATAGCAAAGGTAATATGAACCAGTTAGCATATCAAGTCATTTATATCAATCAGTTTTTTTTTCTTCAAAACAATGCAGCAGGTCTATTAAGATTAAAAAGGGGGGATTTAGGATTTGGATTTCTGGGCTTTCGGCATCTAAGGCCATTTAGCCCTTCACGATTTGAGGGATGACGTCCCTCGGCGAGCACACAATCCGGGGAAAGGGAAGGAATAAAGGATTGGGAAAGGAAGGAAGCGGCCTGGGACCTATAAGTTAGGTACCATCCCGGCATTTGCCTGGTGTGAATGAGGAAAACCCAGGAAAACCTCATTCAGGGTGGCTGGCCTGAAAAAGCTGTTACACTTTTTCGACCGAGTGACCCCACCGGGAATCGAACCCGGGACCGCTCGCACCGAAGGCGAGAGCGTTAGCGACTACGCTACGCGGGGCCACCTAAGATTAAAAAGCAAAAGGTTATATATATATATATATATATATATATATATATATATATATATATATATATATATATATATATATATATATATATATATATATATATATATATATTCTTATTCTGTATTAATCTAAATCTTGTTTTCAGTTGCCAATTGGGGTGAAGGGTGACCTTTTCTTAACAATACATTTTTTTCTGTGCCTCAGAGCATAATATTCTATTGTATTAACCAAATTGTCCTATTTTATAAACCAAACTGTCCTATATTTTTTCAATGTCCTGCTGGGAGGCCTGAATATATCTCAACATGGCAGAAACAATTTGATTAAGCTCTCACTTGAAAATAGCGCACATGCGGCTGTGGGCTTCTCATTTGCCGAAAAAACCTGGTAAAGAGACATTTAAAAAATGTTTCAGCAGCAGTGATACCATACTTAACACAATTATACTATTTTAAATCCAGTATACTTTTCACTCTTCCTTTTAGATATTCAGTCATATTTGAAGGAGGAGAATTAAAAAAAATAGAAGGAAACAAAAACCTAAAGTAATAACTGCTTGCTGAAACTTGTATGGATACCAGTAATTCATATAAATCTTCCATGATCTAGGTTTGGCTTCTTTTTAGTCGCAATACGAGAGTGTTTCAACAGTACGAAAGGCAAAACTGAGCGCGGAAGGTTTTGTAATCTGCTGTGTTGTTATTTTTAAAATCGTTAGTTAAATTTGTGTGTATTTGAGTGTGTGTATGTGTTAATTATGTATTATGTGCAAACCAAATGATTAGGTATAGACTATTGCACTAGTTGTTATTAAATTACATGTCTAAGCTGTCGTATACTAATTTCTGAGTTGACTTTTCGAATCATGGATCATGCAAATGCTTCTAATAGGGAATCGCATATTCGTATTTACTTTACAAAGGCAAAGAAGTAGGAAGATAATGAATAGGAAGGAAAGTATTAATTCAATTTAATAAATTTGTGTATATACTAGGATTCATCAGAATAAATTAATATTGATATACCGGTTTGATCTAGCCGGTAAGGATTTTATTGATCAAAATTAGATCTCCATATGTTATATGCAGTAGTGTAACCTCGCAAGAAACAATTTTAACAAAATTTTGTTAGTCTCGAGTTTCACATTCCTTTCCAATATTGACGCTATATGGGACGTGGACTTATAGCTTAATGTTGATGCCGAACCAGATGTATTCATACGGGAATTAAATCTAATGCTCGTAAATTGAATTGAATCGAATTAACTTTAGCGTCCTGTTCAGCAGCTAGTCATATGAGGCGTGGACGTACAGCTTAACGTGGGATTCGAACCACATGAGCTCCCGCCGGGAATCGAACCCAGGTCTCGCACGCCAGAAGCGCGTATGCTATCCACATAGCACGAGAGAGTTCCCCAATGCTCCTGTAACAAAGGCGAAAATGGTAAGCACCACTGTTGACTATGTCACGAATGAACTCATGCTGATGAAATTATTACCTTTAATTCAACCTTGCTATTGTTGGGACTATCTATGGCCTACATTAATTAAAGACCATCTACTATCGCATAAAGTATAAGGAGCATTAACACTCTCAAGTGCTTAAACTAATTTTATGAAATGGTGAGTTACGATTTTTGACTGTAATGACTGTTTTGGAAAATCTATGTTTAAAGTTGTAAATAATGTACGATTTAAAGAAAATGAGCAGTTACTGAGAAGGATCGTAGCATGCGCATATATATATATATAATATGAACATGTAAAAAGTTTCAAGATATTAACATGGAAGTGCTTCCAGAAATGTTGATTAATACAAAGCTCTTTCAGTTCTATTCACTCAGATGTTTTCATCAGGAAGTAAAAACCTCAAGGTCAATCATTGGTTAGGTCGGACGTCGATACCATATATTTTGCACTATTTGTCTGCTCTTTCTAATAATATATTATATAATACTTAATTTTCATACATGTGGATTTTGAGGTTACAAGGGACGTTAAAGTACCTCAATATTGATAAGAGATTTTAAACTGCAAAAATTCAAAAATAAATAAGTAAAATAAACATGTTAAACCGAAAAGTCTAAAACTATTACGGGAAACTAAATGGGTGCTTTTGTAGTAAATATTTAGTAAGAACCGTGGTGGGTCAATAGCAGAGCGCTTACCTCTGATACGTAGGATCCCTTGTTCGACCCCAGATCACATCAAGTTGGCTTTGTGGTAGACAAACACGGTGTATGGTTTTCTTGAGGTTCTTCCGTTTCCTGCCACTTTTGTCATTCCATCATTATCATCCAACTCATAATCGGAGAGAAAGAGAGAGAGCTCAGTGTCTCACGATAATCACTTACGCTGATTATGAGTCGAATATATATAGAGTTGTGAATTGAATTCTAACTCTAATAATTGAAGTTTACAAGGAGAAGAAACAAAACTGTCTACCCCTTGTGAATCTTAACGCTACGCTCCTGACATGCACCAAAGACGCGCACGCTAGTCATTAGACTAACATGGAGTGCCTCTGAGTGTACTTGTTTGGGATGTTGCTCAAGGAGCCCAATTCTCTTGAAGAGCAATACCTCGTATTGGTTATATGATCTTCGTATTTAAAAAGTGTTAATTAAATTTCACATGTTTTGCAAAAGGAAAGGAATGTTTTTATACTAAACTATCGTATAATTGGTGGAATAAGAATGCAAAGAAGCAGGAGACCGCGAAGAAACCCACGGATACGATGTTGTCTATCACAACTTTGAAATAGGACCTAACACCGGAGATGAATGTTCTATCACTGAGCATCTATGCTCCCCAAGTACACCCACCTCAAACACGGCGATATTCACAAGGAAGCAATGGAATTCATTCTAAATTATTTGTCACAATGTCATTCTCATGTACGTACATCTAATAAATTAGAGCTGAAAACACAATTTGATTTTTTTTTTCAGTATTACTAGGTGCCATTTATGAGACAATTACAAATTAACTTGTCTTCTCGAGCTTCTTAGTTATTAAATCGCAACGCATGTCGAGAATGAAGTGCATGTGCCAAAATAATTGCATGTTACCCACTCTGAATTCTTTTATTGATTATTCGTTTTAATAAAAATATCTATGCGATCTTTAATGCGACATTTTCCTTCTCACATGTCCTTGGTCATTAATTTATTTTACAATTATTTATTTTTATTGATCATCCGTCTTCTTTAGCCTCAAGGGCATAAGCGTTGGATGGTAAATTAAAGATTTTGTTTTCCGTTGGGGTTCTCTCAGATAAAAACATGAGTAGTGGTTCGGATCCACTTTAACTGTACACCGTTTCATATAGCCTTGGTGCTGAAAAGGGGACGTTAAATTCCAATGAATCAAAATAATGTAGAAATGTATTGCCAGTTCTTGTCAGAAACTTTCAATACCTCAAAACTTGCATTATGTCAGTTTTCATCCCTTCAATTTGTATTGTTCATTAGACAAGCGATTACTGAAAATCAAACACAGTTAATTTGCATTAGTTGTGACTTCTTAAATAAACTCAAAAGCATTCAAATGTTTAAATTTGTCATCATTAATTGTTGAATAAAGGGACGCTCAGCATTATTATTTATAGAGTATAATATTAGCTATAGTACCATTTTCAGTGAAAAAAAGTTAGTAAATAAATAAATAAAGGAATTCACATTATAGTGTATGTGAAGTTTTATATCCTCTAATTATTTGAAAACAGAAGTGTAAAACATCAATTTCTGACTAAAAATTAGGAAAATAAGCAGAAAAATCTTTGTTAAGGGGGCAGACTACTGAATATTTTACAAAAGCTAACAATATTTCTTTTTGCCTAATTTTCGTAAGTGGAAAGAGATAAAATGTAACTTACCACAATAATAAATAATTTATTCTACACCCAAAATTAGGAATCGAAGCCATAGAAATTACAGTGTGGCCAGAATATGAATTACCCAAAAATCTAGATTAAAACGGCGATTAGAAAAATGAACTCAACGGTAATTGATGACTTATCATGTTGTCTTGGTTCCTTGTTAACTACTTTCTAAATAATATTTGTATTTATTTTGTAATAACTTATGTAATTTTAGTAATTTTCTGTTTATTACAAAATCAATACAAACATTATTTAAAAAGTAGTTAACAAGAAGCCAAGACAACATGATAAGTCATCAATTGCTATTGAGTTCATTTTTGTGGTCGCTGCCTTAACCTAAATTTTTGGGTAAATCATACTCTGGCCACTGTAATTTCTATGGATGACAACACTGATTATTCTTCCTATTCTTATTTTCGGGTGTAGAATAACATTATCTGTTATTGTGGTAAGTTACATTTCATTCTCTCTTTTCACTTACTGAAATCGGGCAAAAAGAAAAATTGTTAGCGTTTGTAAAATACTTAGTAGTCTGCCCCCTTAAGACGTCTCAAGTTGTTGTTTATTTATTTTTTTTCTTCTCATCATTTCTGTTTTGTACTATTGATTTCGAATCCAAGATAAATACTACGTTCGATATCTGAAGTTATAGGTAGTGAACATATATATGAATCATTTTGTATATATATATATATATATATATATATATATATATATATAACATTTACAATCCATATCCTTAGTATTTATAATTTCGGTTTCTTAAATCATAACTATGAATTAACTGTTACAAGTAGTATGTGCGTCACTGTGTTAAGTTTGTTTATCACAGTGAGGATAATTTCCAATTTAGTGGTCTACTCGCCACACTTCGTACACTGATAAGGCGTACTGCGGCCGTTCGGCCTATTCGATGGATCGGTTCCACCCAGCCCGTGGTTCCTCCATCTCGACAGTTTATTCTGATGCACGAGGTGCACCATCAAGATGTATCCCTCAACCATACTTCGCAAAATATGATGTAACCCTTATTCTCTCAGGGAGCAGGATACGCCCACTGCCCGGCCAGATCGAAATCCTGAGTGTCTGCCAGTAACCTGCTCATTGAGGCGGTCTTGCTAAGGAGTCAATTCCTCCCATGCTCTGCAGGCATGATACCCGAGTATTGTAAGGCAAGTTCACCTCCCGCTCATGCTCACCATTACCCAGAGTCCTGGAATAAGCACACACAGGCTACCAAATCCCACGGCTTGACCACAGCCCGGCAGAGTCCAACCCAATTCCGGGATCCTCAGGCATGCCCTGTCTACCTCTATCGTTCAATAGCTACCGCTTTCCGCATAGAGATAGCGTGCACACGTCAAGATATTTCCATATCTCATCCCGGATCCAATGGTACGTGATAAGTCACCATTTGAGTTTGATGCCAGCCCTTATCCTGTAGAATTTCCTCCCTTCTAATGGGAAACGTTGTCCAGATACCTAGGATAGGCACTCTTCCCCACTCACCGTTCGGTTCCCCTACAGGCAGAAATCTGACATTTCCCTCCCGGTAGGAATGTCTAAGCAATACAGGATTCAAGAGTTATTGTAATTTTGGGCCATGTCTCATTAGCCATACTTAACATACAGTGTACTGTCTTCCTAATATCGTATTGAAAAGCTAGGTGAGGATCCACTTCAATATCAGTGTCACTGTAATTGGTCGCGTGGTGATCATAGGGCATCAATTTTTAGGGTGACAAAAAATTGCTTGAAAACTACACATGAAGATTTACACTCGGCTATATCATTTCGTTCAGCCGAATGAGATCTATCGATTGATATATATATCTCAACGCTGTACGCTAATAAAAGAAATGTACAAGTGTAGTAGATTTCATGTAAATGAGCGTGAACTTAATACATTTTCAATTATGATTTTGACGTAAATTTTACGCACATTTTTCATTTTGAGTGTGAGTCAAACTAATAGCCTTTAAAACGTTGCTTTAATCAAACTACATAATTTCTAACATCAACTACAATAGAAACTTTTAGTGGTTAAATACTAATATCTTCCGCATTTTATGTTGCAGCATTATTTGCAGAAATTACAGCCTGTTGGTGTAACGAATGCTCTTCAGCTAGAGAGTACACCAATGACTACACACGGGAGAGCTCATTTCGACGTGAGTCCTATCATCAGAGACTGTGAAAATGAGGGAGCGAAAGAGGCCAATGGAAGAAAAACTGATATTACGCCTCAGCCCTGTATTAGATCTAACCAAGGAAGTGTTAACGGTGTTGTCAGTTCCCTCCCAACACTCACTGAATATGCTCCCAGTGATTTGAGTACTATTTTAAGGCGACCAGGAATGGATAGTAGTAAACTTACCTGCTTTTCGCGTAGTTCTGTGAAAGAAGACAATGAAACTCTCGAAGAAATTGAAGATGATGTAAACTGTATTTTGGAGAAACTAGAAAAGATGATGGCTTCGGATGCAGTGTTGGAAGGTATAGTGTTTATATTTATTCACTTTTAGTATGCAGTAATGCATTTCATGTACGAATTTAGATAAGGCTATGTGCGTTTCATAGTGTTGGCTTAATCATAATAACTAAACTCTTCTGAAAAATCTCCTAATAAATGAGACTATGATTTCAAAATATCCAAAAGGTGAAAGATGCAACTGAGCCAAAGGTCGTACCCGGGTCAGTGGTTCATTGTGCCAGTGTGTTGAATTCTGTTAACTTCTTTCTTCCTTCTAGATAACCCACATATTTTCATTGAAGTGCTGTATATTTCCAGCCATTCAAATTATACAAAATATACCACAATTTATATTAGTTATGTTTAGCAATCGATTGTCTATACATTAATGAATATCTAATATGAGGTTTGTATGTGTATATAGCGAATTGCCTGCTACAAGATATTAAATAAAATGAAATGTCCTATAGGCTATAGGAGATGGATGATTTATGAAAGTAAATAACTTTGAAAGAATTTGTAGAGTAAGACTGTGAGAGGAAACGAGACAACACCGAAGAAACTAAGGGGAAGAAGCAGGGAGGCAAAAAATGACCAGAGAAGTAGATATGAAGTGTCAAAGTGAGCACCATGATAGTAGGTAAAAAGTTTACTAGAAGATGATGAAACTAATAGGACGTGCAGAAGAGCGAACGAATAACAAATGAAGAAAAAATGTGTAGGTATAGGGTGAAAGGTGTGAAAAATAAAAATATATAAATTAATCGAAAAATTGACAATCGTAATAAGTAAAAAAAAAAAAAATCCTATTATTTATTACTGAACGCTTAATTGAAATGTTTAAGAATTCACCTAAACCATCCTATTACGATGTTTCCATCGACCTAGAAATTCTGGAAAAGTCATGAAGTTTCAAGTACCAGGATGGCGACAGACCTGGAAAACCGGGAGAATCTACAAAGAATCAAGGGATTTATATATATATATATATATATATATATATATATATATATATATATATATAGAACGAGGGTTTAAAAACATTTAAAATTAAAATTTTAAGGTAATTTCAGATTATTTTAGTGATTGTTTTTTAATTGGGAATTCCAAACTTAGAAGCTTACCTGTGTTTTTCACTAATGATGTGTAACAAACTTACGTTCTGCAGTTGTGCACATTAGCTTCTGCTTTCGTTTGTGTAGCAGAATAATATCATATTGGTGAATCATCCACAACATAAAGTTGGATCAACGATCCAATGTATGTTTCATCTTCGACACACGCATAATTCCGATTTTTTTTCTTCCACTAGTTTCGATTTTATCGCAGTTTCCTGATCATCATTATTTGAGGGTAGCTTATCACACAAATAAAAAGATTTTGGAATACGGTTGTCGTATTTCAGATTTTGTGTTTTCACTGTAATGTATTTTAATTCGCAAAGAATTTATTTCGGATGTGCAATTGAGTTTACGAAAATAGCTGATAAACTTACACATCATCGTATGCATTGGGTTAGTACTCAGGGATAGTCAGACTAATTTAATCGGACTTCTAATCTTTAAATATGGGATACTTCGATAGATATCAAAGTGTATTTTCTACCTTGTACTTACAATGCAATATTTATGCATTTGTAGGTACATATTTAATAATTTTTCATCAACAATTATACATTTATAATAATTTAATCATAATAACTCACCTCTTTATTCTTGCTTTAAAATTATTCTGACATTAAAAATGATGCAACAATTTGCGAATAGTATGAGTACATGAGTTCAAATAAAGTTTCAATCTAATCTCTTTCTCTCTCTCTTTTTTTTTTTGTTATTCTTTGAGCCATGCCAATACAAAACGTTTAAAGTATTGTAAAACAAGATGTTTTCAGACAAGACGTAAAAATATTTTGTAACTAGAATGCAGCTTTTAAGAGGGGCACAAAAATTATTCTGGGGGTTGGAAAGTGTGCCCCCATGGGAACACGCCTACTTCAATCCCTCTCCAAAAATACATAACAAAGACTGATTTCTTAAATGTCCTTTCACAATTTTGTAAATGTTCAAATCTGCGAACCTAACAGTTAACACAAAGAAATGAATACATTATTTCAAGAAATTCCAAATGAATAAATAGCAACATGAGAATGTGTGTATACGCTTTATTATCATATATTAGGAGAGCGATCATGTTGCATTGTTTACGTGTTTTAGTTCATCATTTTCATTTCTTATCTTGAAACCTAATAATACTTAAACTCCTAGATTAAACAAAAAAAACCTGACTGCCCCTCCCCTCCAAGAAGAAAAAAAGAAACTTGCAGATTGAAGTTGATTTGTGCAGTGGAAGGAGGTCACTGAATAACATAGCATGGCGAAAATGATAACGAGTCACATGAAAGATAAAAAGCATATGCAGAAGGCCACGTCTATTTCAATATTAGGAAAATTTATGCTTTTGTGAATCAAGAGAACAAGTCAGTACTTTCTGACTTGAAATGTTATTCTATTTGTACAGAATCATGGTTTCTAGTGATGTTGCGTGCTCAAATATGGATTCTACGATGCAAGTGGGTACGAATTCGGGAACAAAACGAAGTACAAGGTAACAAAAAAGTTCTTGCCGTTTTTCACATATAATTAATTATGTGCTCACAGAGAGGAAACAAAATCTGGAGTTAGTCGGACCATACCTTGTCCAGTGTCAAAGAGAAATGAAGGTATGGAAGCAGTTTGTTCGCGTATGTTTGTTGTGGGCTTGTCAGCTGCCACATCAAGTCGCCACATATGCCAGACATTTGGGGAAAATGCCATGAACAAACGCACCGCCAGCCATTGATTCCAGAAATTCCGCTCGGCAGATGTGATGTTTTCGGATAAACCTCGCAGTGGATTACCACATATGTTGTATGACGAGGCTCTGAAAGCAGCCATCGAGGAGGACAGTGGTCTAACGTTTGACGAACTTGCAGAAAGGTTCCATGTTTCCTCTGAAACAGTCAAACTGCACCTGCATGGGATAGGGAAATCATACAAGCCAAGCAAGTGGGTACCCCACACATTGTCGGCAGCCAATAAGAAACAACGAATGACAGCATGTTTGTCTTTGCTCACTCGGCTCCTGAACACATCTATCTTTGATTACTTGGATATTGGTGACGACAAGTGGGCCCTGTGATACTCCCAAGCGTATCAGATATTGGTTGTCGCCACGTGACTCTGTTCCTCAACACCTCAAGATCACTTCTGCACCCACGAAAGGTTATGCTCTGGTGGAATTGTCGGCTTGTGGTGCATTACGAACTTCTGCCACCTGGTCAGACTATCATTACTGACCTCTACTCTCAGCAGTTGCAAAGGGGGCACCGTGCATTGCGGCAGAATAGCCGGCATTGGTGAATTGCAAGGATGTGCTGTTCCTATACGACAGTGCCAAGCCACGTGTGGCAAAGAGGACCCGGGAGACCCTTCAATAACTTGACTGGGAGGCAGCGTGCCACGCATCATATTCAACGGACCTGCGCCAGGGACCTGTTTCATTCCCT
This sequence comes from Thermobia domestica, assembly GCF_964235325.1. Taxonomy (NCBI): domain Eukaryota; kingdom Metazoa; phylum Arthropoda; class Insecta; order Zygentoma; family Lepismatidae; genus Thermobia; species Thermobia domestica. Next base: position 134,752,622 of record NC_137469.1, on the reverse strand, counting down.
CGACAACCACCTCCGTGAAAGATCCTTCGCAAATGAGAGAGAGCTGAGCAGCACACTCACAGACTTCTTTGCATCCACAGCCGCCGAGTTTTATCACTAGGAATTTGTGCAGCTGCAGGAATATGTTGGATGCTGATGAAGATTACTTCGAAACCTAAAGGTACATACCGTCCACTGTATTGTTTTTTGTCTTATCACTGCTTTAGAGCGGCAAGCAGTTTTTTGATACCAGTAGTTTACAGGAATTTTTGGTAATAGATAGCATTATAAAAGCAGCATTACTATGGTATATTCAAAGTGTAATTACATACCTCAATGCGCACTGGTGCTAAAGATGTGAAAGTATCACCTATGTTCCCAGATTGTGAGATTGCCGGGAAGATGCAGCTTCAACGTGATAAAATATCATAAACTTTAATTTATTGGTTATCCCCATACGTTACAAGTGAATTAATCTAATTGTTGAGAGAGACATAAATGTGCGATTCTGAAGTACCGTAAAAGGTCAAGTGTGCACGCGTTTTTTGGCATAGGCACTTTTAGAGAATTGTACAACTCCCGACCTTTTAATCTCTTTCAAAGAGACGCTTTCACCCGTTAACTTTCTAAAAAAGTCAAAATTCAGTGGATGGCCTAATGTAAATTTTACATTTCTGCATATCTTCAAGTGAGATATCAAGATGTCACCAAAATGTGAGTCAGTAAAGTAAGTAGGTTTGGGTAGCGAGAGTATATTTCCCAGGGACTTCACATCACTTTGTGTAAGGGTTTTTAATTCACTTGTTTCTTTTCTGGAGGGTGAAGATGCCAAGACAGTAATAGATAGCCAGTGCAGTCTTCATAAAATGATATTTTGGGAGCAGGGTATTGTATGGAATTGTCCCAAAGACTTATGCAACGCATGAACTTTACCGTGTTGGTCTGTAGCTGGGAGATTCTCATGTCCTATCATGTACCAGGTAAGAGCTAATGTCAACACGGACCAGAAATCAGTAGGGTATGGTTTATTAAGTTTACCACTGGCCAAAGTAGTATATACCCCTTGACACAAGTTTTTCATTCCACAATAGAAAAATGGAATGGAGGAAAGCCTAGAATTTAACAAGTAACTTATTTGAATAGCGTCTGTATGCAGGGAACTTTCTCTAAACAGGTAAGGTTTTCTGTTTGAAGCTTGCGCAGTCATATTAAAAATAGTGCAATTCCCAAAACGTACGTGGAAAGTTAAAAATAGATCTCATCATCAACAATAACGTGTTTCTGTCTTTTGGGCTGATTATGGGTTCCGCAGTGGTAGAACTCAAAAGGTATTTGTACAAAAGAAGCCATCCGATGAGTGAATCATGATGTAGACTTCGGAATGGTCGTCTGTGCCGAAGATTGTACAAGAATAGAAAAATTAATTATCCAACGGTTGAATTCCCGGCGGTAGTGGAGCATACATTATCGTTTTCTGTCTAAACTGATAATGCTATTGCAGCATCCTCAGCAACATTGGCCATTGCCTTCGAGTTGTCCTGAAGAAGAATAATACTTCTGCGATTCACCAACACTGGCTTCACGTTTTCAATTTTTCATGCATGCTTTCCAATCGCTGCGAGTACACAGTTATATTAATCGTCTGTTCATATGGTTACAATCTGCAATTTAATTTTGTGTCAATGCAGTGGCTACTTTGGTTATTTAGGATAAGTCCGTGTAATTCCAACCAATTGTAACGGTTTGTGTATAATAATTGGTAAAAAAAACGCAGTTCTCATCGCACTTAGTAGCCTATCCAGAAATTAATCTTTACCCTTACAAGACCTTAAAAAAAATGTTAGTATCGCTTTGTCAATACAGAGGTTGTTCAGCCTACGTTTGGCCGATTTCGTTCCTTCCTCCCCCTCCCCCCGGCAGAATGGGCTCGCCCGACCTGGCTCGTGGCGTACTGCAGTGTTCTGCAGTGGCTTCCTGGGAACGGAGTTGTTTTTCCGCGCGGACGTGTTGTGTTAAATTTGTTTCCAAGTGTGTGGGTGTTCGCTCTGTGATCAAAATGCCACCCAAACTAAGCCGGATATGGGAAGGCTATGTTGCGGCTCTTTATGACGCCCGGGCAACGAAGCTCTATCATTTGGATCACCAACGAAGTTGCCTAGGAAGCGGGAATGCACCAAGGCCACCTCCACAATCCAGAGGAAACTTCGCAAAATGGCAATGCAAGAAAATCCGCCAATACAAAAGTCTAATCGTCTTGACGTGTCTTTGGGGACTGTGAGCCGGACGTTACACCATCAACTCAAGCTGGAAAAAGTCATGAAAGCTCGCGGCCATCTTCTCACGGATGCCCATCAAAAGGAACGAAAGTGTAACGCCCGGAAGCTGTACGAACGGCATCTGGCAAAACAAAGGTAGATGTACGTCGTAACACTCGATGAAGCATGGATTTACCTTTCCGACTGCGGCAAACCGAGAGCCATCATGTACCGAGAGAAAGGCGCCAAGAACTTCAGAAGGTGGGTCCGTATCTGTAAAGAATCATTCCCAAAAGGGTTCATGGTCGTTACTGGAGGTAAACTGAAGATTCGTAGGGTAGCGAAGAATTGCAAAATAAATTCGCAGTATTTTCAGGAGCAGATCATGCGGCTGATCTACGAGCATGAGATTTTAACAGTGTACGGAAATGACGCCAATCTGGTGCGCATTCACATGGACAAGGCCTCATCACATACCTCACGATCGTCCCTCGCATTCTACAGGGAGATGGAGGAGGCAAGTGGTATACAGGTGATACCTTTCAATGAGGTACCTGTTAAATCTCCAGATGGAAATCCTATGGACTATTGTGGATTTGGATTGCTGAAGCGGGCTTTGGGAAAACGGCGTGTGACAACTGTGGAAGGACTTTGGAAAGCTGTGCAAAAGGAATGGAACAAGATTCCCCTCCCAGTTCTTCAGAGAAGCCTATTACAGTGGAAATTACGCTGTCGGGCTGTTGTTAGGAACCAAGGAAAACACATCTAGCACTTACGGGCCTGGTGCCATGGATTCTTCTAAATTTTTAGGTAAGTCGAAATTGGCCAAATGTAGAGTGAATAACCTCTGTATCAACTCATGTGGGAAAATCATTCCACATTATGTCGTTTGCATAACTAGTGGAGATGTTGGCAAATAGTTTCTGCACTGCTGTTGAATGCTTTCGCCAGTGTCTCACATTTTTGACCATTGTTGACCTCAATATTCTTCTTAAGTGCCTTTTTGTGTATGGCGTGTGAACAACTTATGTGGTACGTCCTTGAGAGATCCATCGCCGTTCTTAATTTTGTTAAACCATCGCTCATTTACTACATCTCTACTGAATGCTTGGAATATATACAGCTAATTGTTCAATTGTGATAGGGTGACTACAGTATATAAAACAATCGACAAACGTCGCTTACGTGTCTGGGACCTCAATACCAGAAAAAAATTATCTCTCTCTCAAATCGGAAACATCTAAGCCTAATTATGCAGATGGGGCATATTGAAAGTAATTAGAGCGTTCACCTCTGGTGCGTGGGTTTTCTCGGGGTTCTCCCGTTTCCTCCCACTTTCTTCATTCCACCATTTCATTCATTACTCATCATCACCGTCTTCTTTAGCCTAACCGGCATAACCGTGGGACGTAAAACTCAAATATTTCATTTCATTTTTCAAAGTAATTAATTCAATTTTTCATAGGATAGTTACCTTAAATTGTTCCCCTCTCTGCCTAGGAAGTAATTAGGCGTAACTTCTTTCTTGTATTGAGGTTCTGAACATATATACGAAGTTTGTCGGTTTATTCCCAGAACAGCCTATATATATATACTTATTTTTCTGTTCACTGCCTGTCAAGAATTTAATCCGAGACTACACACATTAGCTATAAAGCTACCAGAAAGCTATGAGATTCTGGTCCTCAAAAGTTGCTTAACCATTTCAGTTTCTATGCCCATTTCAATGGACATATAGTGTATCATGTAATTATTAATTCTTGTAACGAAATGTTTCAGTTGTCACAAGACGGTGCTGTCAATAGAGTAATTATTAACTCCCGCTTTTTTCTTTACAGTTGAAAGAAAATCATGTTTCAAAGGGTTAAATAATTATGGGGTCTGTGATTAGTTATCATCATTTTTCTCTCTCTCTCTCTCTCTCTCTCTCTCTCTTTCGATTGATAACCCCCTAAAGATCATTCCTCTTTCTTTTCAGAGTCTATACAATCTGGTGAAGAAGCACAACTTCAACAAGCTGTGAATGAAATTGAGCATTTATTAGCTCAGTTAGTAACCGGTGTAGAGAACAGAAAGAAGAAAGAATTAAATACTTCCTAGAATATAATATGCTTGAGTAGAGGAAAAATGTAACGATCGTTACATTTGTATCGAAGTGGGTTAAGTTTAGTAAAATCAAAATCTTTTTCCGACTTTTGAGTTAGTTTTTAAAGAAGTAGTAATAAAATAAGTGAAAAACTTGTTTAGTTTATATGTAATTAAGAAATATAGAAGTTACATATGTATTTAATTTTTGCATTACATTGTTTTTATAGCAGTTGTATAATCAAATATAGGAGAACTTGTATACTCATTTTTTCATATGCGTAGATAAAATGTGTTATCTGTACAGTTCATCCATTAGTACATGTGTATCATGATACGAGTATATTCGATGTTTATATTAGTAGTGTTATTAGTTGATTCTAGAATAGAGACTATTCTACTAAGATCATTGATATAGATTTTCAGACGCGAAAAGAAAGCTGAGGCCACTTTTTTTAAAATGTTTTTAATAGCATGATTAGCATGATCTGTCACGAATATTCGTATGCATATAAGTTGTTTCTTGCGGAATCCTTAGTGCTCAATGATTTATGAGACAGTTCAGTTGTATTGTGTATAGTATGCCCACTATTAATCTTAGATCTTCTCTGAGAACTGTGTTAAGTTCCTATCAGGGCCAGATTTAGGAAGGGTGCACGTGTACCCCCCTCCTTCGTTGTAAATATACACTATCTAAAATGAGAAGTTAGCACTGAAAATAGCAACACTTTCCGAAACTTTCTGCCGTCATGTTTCCGTGTGGGGTTTTGCACAAGCAATTGTTTAAGTCGATTTTCTGAAGGTTGAAGAAAGAAGATTCACCAAGCAAAGCAATATAACGTTTGTAAAGTAGGAAAGGAAACAGAAGCCAGGAAAAGAGAACAATTTTTCCTGCATATCACTTGCGACACTTTTTAAAATACGTATCTATGTATCAGGTGTAAAGAATATTGACACATGTCACTTTGAAGAGTTTCAATGAAACTGGTTTAGTAGCATGGTGCATCTCCCTCAGAAAATCCTGGATCCGACCCTGGTTCCAGGCAAAATCTTCTGGCAAAAAATTATCATTTATAAAATTTACATAGGAAATTATTTTGTAAGTCAGTAGATGATGCAGATTGTGATATCCTGCACTACTCTATGTGACAACTTTCAGTCAGGAAAATGTTTGTGAATAATATCGAGAACAGTGATGCTTATATGAACCATAAACATGGCCCGATAGCTGCTCTAGTTTTAATATACTGAATTACTGTATACCCAACGTAGTTGCAACGAAGTGTTTCCGATCCTGTGTTTGCTATTTCACAATGCTGCTAACGGAAGGAAGCAAATTGTTATGTATTATGTTACCTTTTTCCACTATGATTCCCATTCATATTTATATTATTAAATTCTTTAACAGCCTTCCTGACCTCTCTTTCACTAAAAAAAATAATTACAAATTGTCACTGAAATTGAATCAGGAATAGAGTAAATAAAGAGAAAAAAATATATTTAAAAAATGATATGCATTATACCAGTATTTTGTAAGTCATGGTTTCTTATTATTTGGTTTTCTGTTATTGTATTTGGGACATTCCATGTCAAATCAACAAGTCATCAGACATGAACATCTCAGATTTTTGTAAAAATTGGTGCACAGCTTTATTACAGTGGGAGATGAAAAAATCCCAAATATTACCTCTCTCCTCTTGAAAGTGTCCCCATACAGGGTTTCAAAAATTGCAAAATAGGACATTTTTTCAGTTACAGTGATTATTAAAAATTGTCATAAAATGGTTAATATGTGCACTAGAGACGTGGAACATACACCATTGGAAAGCTTAAAGATTGCTCTACAAGTAGTATTATATTGAAGAAACCTATACAATAAAAAATAAAACTAAAAATTCAAATTCAAATTTGAATTTTGAATTTCGCACAGAAATGCCCCTGTGAATTTGTTCAAACTTGTCCAGATTGTAGTCTCATATGTGTACTAAAACATCACAAAGTTGCATTTTGGGCACTCAATGGGATCCGATTCAAAATTCAACTTAAACCAAACATTGCAAGACATTGACCATGTGAATATCTGAGTTCAGATCGATAACCATTTGTCTCTAGCTATTTACCTGCAGCATCAAAGGAATTTATATTCAACTTCATTTGTTTCTTGATGTATTCATTTGAATTTACGTAATTATCCAGCTTTCGAGTTATTTTGAGTGGTATTATGGTTCCGAACAGTACTCAATACAGGTCATTATTCTTGTTAGTCAGTATGGATATTTCTAAATTTATATTGGCTACATTGATACAAGTTAATTTCATCCCTTTGTTTCAGGATTGCTGTTATAGACATGTGGAAGTGCATAATTGAAATAGGAAAAATCATTTATTGACTAATTGTTAGTGCTGAAAGTGTGTGAAGTGATTGTGAACAGTATTATTGTGTTTCATAACACATTTGATACAAATATTGTGAAAGCAAGGAAAATATATCCCTCCCTTTCATAATAAATTCTGTAACAGCAATCCTGAGACAAAGGAATTAAAATAACATGTATCAATATAGCCAATATAAATTTAGAAACATCCATACTGACTAACAAGAATAATGACCTGTATTGAGTACTGTTCGGAAACGTAATACCTCTCTAAATAACTCGAAAGCTGGATAATTGTGTAAATTCAAATGAATATATCAAGAAGCAAATGAAGTTGAATATAAATTCCTTTGATGCTGCAGGTAAATAGCTAGAAACAAATGGTTATCGATCTGAACTCAGATATTCACATGGTCAATATCTTGCAATGTTTGGTTTAAGTTGAATTTTGAATCGGATTCCATTGAGTGCCCAAAATGCAACTTTGTGATGTTTTAGTACACATATGAGACTACAATCTGGACAAGTTTGAACAAATTCACAGGGACATTTCTGTGCGAAATTCAAATTTTAATGTGAATTTTTGAAGTTTTTTCTTATTGTACAGGTTTTTTTCGATATAATACTTGTGGAGCAATCTTTAAGCTTTCCAATGGTGTATGTTCCACGTCTCTAGTGCACATATTAACCATTTTGTGACAATTTTTAATAATCACTGTAACTGAAAAATGCCCTTTTTCGCAATTTTTGAATACCCTGTATGGGGACACTTTCAAGAGAAGAGAGGTAATATTTGGGATTTTTTCATCTCCCACTGTAATAAAGCTGTGCACCAATTTTTACAAAAATCTAAGATCGTCAAGTCAGATTTTGTCACTTCATTGGTTGATTTCACGTGGGATGCCCCATTTATAATATTTCTGGTACAGTTTTACAGTGACACGTTAAAGTGACAGTTCAGTGACACTTTCTAGTTAGTTTCTTTTTACTGTAGCAGGATATAGCAAAAAGGCTGTCAAAAAATTGCTAGTAACAAAGTCACCGTTAATCATAGTTGAATAAGGTACGTATAGTATACGCTAATTCTTTGTATTTAAGTATAATTATAAATTATTAGATCTTCAAGTTTTCAGAGTTAGCAAGAGTTAATGAATGATATTCTAGGAAGAGGATGTCAAAATTCGTTCTAGCTGGGATATCCTGTTCCACCATTTTCAACTTCAATTGTTCATGAAGCTTTAAATTTCTTTTTCCATTGAAAAACGAATAATGGATGACCAAAAAATTTCACATACCAATAAAAAAATAATAATATAAATTAAATTGAAAGTGTATTATACTTCGTTGTTTGATTTTGTAACATTTTGTGTTAATTTAATTGTATCTAATAAGTTAATTATAGTAATAGTATATTTTTCGAGATAGAAACTAAACTATTCTGTATAAGCTTTTGGGCACGTTGTTTAGTTATGTGTTTGTCCGCTGCGCTTCCGATTGTATTACGCGTACTTCATCAAAGTCGTACTACCATATAATCAGCGAAAGTAGATAGTTTTCAGTGAAAAGATTATATACGTTATATTGAACGAGACTTCACATGTCATCTGCTTCTCTAATATTTTCTCTTAATGAACAAGTTATTAGGATCATGCTAGAAGGGACAATTACCGTATCAAATTTCATTTCGTAATATTGCAATGGATAGCAACAATCTTGTTTATGAGAAAAAGCAGTGGTTGTTTTATGGTTCCAAATGGAATTGGATAATAATTGTGTAGTAATAAAAAAACAGCTAATAACAATTAAAAATCTTTGCTAGAAATAATTAATTTCCTGAAGAATACAAATTACCAAATAACTTTCAATTTCAGCTAGTGAGTCCTGATTATTAGGTATAGGATAATGATACAGGGTGGTAAGAAACTATTTGAACAAACTTCGGAATTGTGTGTGAGGAATTCCCCAAAGGAACATAGGGATCTCCTATAACTTGGCAAGTAATCTCTACATTCCTTTGGGGAATCCCTCACACACATCTTGCGGAGGTTTGAAGCGTACATTTTTCAGTCTAGCAGGTATGATTCGATGTTGTAAACCGCACTCTCTACGTTGTGTTGTGTTTGAATTACAGCCCTCTGAAGTTCATTTTTCCGACGCTTTCGATACCTTATATCGCCGAAACTATCTCTCGTTGACCAAAGTTTCAGAGGACATTTTTGCTTGTTTCGGTGTTAGGAATCAGCTTCCAAAGTTTGTTCAAATAGTTTCTTACCACCCTGTATATACTTCCATTGCATATCTCATTGTTATAATTTTTACTTCACGGTTGAATACATAAATAAAGAATTCATGTATAAATGTCTTTTACTCATTGTGAATATGTTGAATTTCATAGATTTGATAATTATTGATAGAAAATATATAGTGAGATAATATCGATTGTTATGTTGGAAAAATAATGACAAAGCAAATAGAAATAAGAAGTGTGATCACTCCTTTTAATTCATGACGTCTGCCGCAATATGGCGTTAGTGTTGCATCCAGCTCAACACTCCAATACAGTTCATAGCAGATCGTCTGTCAACTTCACTTGTTTTCTTCCCTATAGTAGAAATTAAATTCGTAGCGTGGAAAGAAGGTTTGCTTATTAAGTATTAAGGAAAGTCATATCTCATTTATTTTTCGAACCTTGTAGTCGAAATTGTGATTGACACAAACAAAAATCGTAATCGTCTCTCTTATTTGATGTTACATTGAATCAGTAGCATTTTAAAGTTATTTGAAACTCGTACGAATGGTTATCAATATATAGGTAGATTTTTTTTTTAAGTCATTTTAACCTCCTGCAATTCGAAGTAAGGTTTTATAAGTTTCTTTTCCTCTTAATTGTTGTATGGTTACAAATGCTTTGCCATGGATGGGTCTAGACTCTGTAGAAGTCTCTCATTCATCATAAATCTGGCATTCTGACCTCCATTTAGCTAATTTACGCAGTGAAGTTAAGTTCTCTCGCCTAAGTCTGTAATACTCTTCTTGTAATTGTTGTACAGCACTTGATTAAATCTTATTTGTTTTCCTTAATTTCTAGTTTCTTCCCGTTTGGAATTTCAAGAAAATTATGTTTCATCATTACTTTTTCCATTCCTTTCGTCCAAACATGGAATTATTTTTTCCATTTTATGAAAAGATTGTTTAAAAATGTGGTTATGTTTTACTGAATTTCCATTTCCAGATTTACATCCTGCAACAAAACAAGAAGGTATCTTCTTTAATTAAACGTAACACGAACATGGTGGACTTTTCAGGAAGTTGCTACACTAAATCTTCCGTATAATGTCACAAAAAGAAAATATTACAGGGAAAATATGTAGGGAGCGTAAGTGCATCCTCTCACCCTCCACAAAAATTTAATACCGCTACAAATAAATGTTAATCTCCGAATTGCGGATAAGCACACCAAATTATGTTCTTTGAATGAGCTCTTCTAGACAAGGCTGAGCTGCGTGCAGAAGCAATGCTCTAATTTTCCAGTTTGTCGTAAGACAACGTGTTGTACACTTTTTACTTCTATTCGCTGTGGTAATGATAAGAGTCCAATATATAGCTTTACATTTTTTAAATATTGTGTATGAAATGTATATTTTATAAGTTTATTTAGTTATTTCTTGCCTTTGTAGCTATCTTTTAGATTCTCTTATACTTTCCTGTCTATGGCTCTTTAAAATTAATGTATTATTATCTGTAATACTAATGTTCAACAGGTTCTTTTTCATTCGCAGACTTTTGTTAAATACCATGTTTCATATACGTAAAGCACAGGTGGTTCTCACATATTTCAATAACAATGTACAGAAAACATACTAGTCATGTACCAAATACCTGCCAATATATTTCTGCGGCATTAATTGAAGTTCTATTAAACAGTTCTGTCATATCTGGCCACATACGTCTACTTCAGTTACCATATTTTCCAGTGGATTAAATGTAATTATTTGCCGTTAGAATTAGGGTGCGATTTATATAATGAGGCGTCCATGTACTGTATATAATTTAACCGTATATAGGAACAATCATATGTTACAGAATCATTAGAACAAACTATGATTATAAAACAATTATTTTTGTATTAATTAGCATCGTTATATATTTTTTCTTTAAATTTTAGCTTTCAGGAAAATTGTGATAGTCCAAGCATCGTCAACCTTTTCGCCCCCGGAAGAATTCCGATAGAAATTTTCAAAATCTTAGAGAATCCGAACAACGAATTTGTTTATAAGCGCTCTGCGTCGCATGTTAAAAGTGCAAAATGCGTGTGGAATGCAAATATAATCAATGGTCGTTGTGTTTACAATGTCTTTAAAATCTTCTCATTGTAACCAGCATATAGCTTTTATAGCGTTCAGTTTGAATAACTATCTAAGGTTACAAATGAAGACCAGCGAGATGCGAAAAGCGCAACAACCTTGACCTGATCACCAATTTAGCCCGTCTTTCGCATGACTGTTTCAATGAAACGAATAATTATGTTGTACTTTTCAAGTCGTTACTACTATCGCAGAACCTGTAGTGATCCCTGACACACCTTTTAGGTTTAAAGGAATCCTAGTTGAAAAATATTACCTTAATCTGAGCATTCTAATAATACACTGGAAAATACGAAGTTGTTTGTTGTTTTCATTAACTCACACCAAAACACTTACTTGTGAATGAATATATATATATAATATTTAAATGTCATAGTAGGAACATAAAACTTCAATTTTTTCGTTCAGATTTACGTATGTACTTTGTAATATATGTGACAACGTACAAATATAACTCAAGTGAAGATAAAATACTTCGAAATTTATTGTTTCTCGCACATTACCAGTACGTAAGACAAAAGTTGGAAGGAGCGATATATAAAATCGCTGAATTACCGGGCAGTGAAATCCATAACCAAATCATACAGCTTTTTAGAGTATTTTTTGTGGAGTTCGTTTGACTGAAACTACAGGAATAAGTAATACTCAGAAAGACAACCTGTTTTAAAGAAAAATGTACATTATTCGAAGAAATATTTTATATATCATGTTGAACATGAAAATGCTACATTTAGCATCTTTCTTTATATGTCATGAGATTTGTTAAAAAATAAATAAATAAAGAACTTAATAATTCTAATTGTAGTTTCATTTATTCTTTTATCAATAGTAAAGTAATTACGTAAGCTACTGTAGTTAATTTGCATGAATAAGTATTATTTGAAAGTCTCTCCCATCAAGTGAAGTGCGGTACGTACAATAGGACAAGCGCAAAATAAGCAAAGTTGGAATTTTCCAGTGAAACATCCATATGTAAGCTTCCTCTATCGTGCCTATCGGAAAGCCACAAAATAGACCTGGAGTCCCGATTTAGTTGAACCAGACAGGGGCCGCGGTGGCTCAGTGGTAGAGCGTTCACCTCTGGTGCTTGGGGTCCCGGGTTCGATCCCGGCCCCCGCCAAGTGAACTTTGTGGTGGACAAACACCGTGTGTGTGGGTTTTCTCGGGGTTCTCCCGTTTCCTCCCACTTTCTTCATTCCACCATTTCATTCATTACTCATCATCACCGTCTCCTTTAGCCTAAGCGGCATAACCGTGGGACGTAAAACTCAAAGATTTCATTTCATTTTTTTAGTTGAACCAGACAGTCTTTTGGTGGGTGCAACATGTGATTGAATTCTCTCTCCTCAGCAGATGAGTCGAACAATTTCGTCACTTCTGCACTGAACGTAAGTTCAAAGTTCCAAAGCTTGGCTTTTTAGTTCCAAACAGTAAGTCTACTAGGTAAAGAAAGCGTAGGGTATGGTGTGTTTCACTTTATTCTCAACTAAATAAGTTTCCCTACCTTCGTTATCTTCGATCAATTTGCTCTTTAGAGTCCCCTTTTTCGGAAACTTAAACAAAAATTACAGTTCTCTCTTTGATTTGAAAATCCGTAAGTCAATACAAAACATGATCATTGTAAGTGGCGTATGTAGCTCATGTTTTTGGAATCCACCGAAAAACAAATTATGCGGAAAGTATTGGCGGAAATACGTCACGCTTAACTCATCCACAGTGTTGCTCGCGGGACGAGAAATCATGTATCACTAAAACAGGGTTTCAGATCTGAAACATGGGTGAACTAGCGTAGCCCACGTAACCCTCGTATTAATGAACGTGATGAAAGGAATGTTAGCAGGAAAAGAAGACGAGCAACGGAACAAACGCACCAAGCACATTCTTGAGTAGTAGTTTTGCCCACAGATTATAAATAAAACTTTCTCGTCGTGTTTTTGTAAATTTAGAAGTCGTCTGGAGAACGTTTTCTCGTCATGTTTTGTAACTTCATGTACAGCATTTATGCCCTGAGTTTTTCTTAATGTTACCTAGAAGTTATCAGAATTCTTCCGTGTCACGAGAAGTCCATGAAAGTTGTCACGTAACATGACCTTTCTTCAAGAGCACAAAACTCTTGAGTAACTTTTTGTCTCAAAAACGAAACGAGGAGTTTCTCGAGTTTCGTCGGTAATACTAGTTCATCTAAGTTTAAGATCCCAAATACTGTTTTAGTGTTACATAAATAATAATATAAAAACTATAAAAAGGTAATCATTGTAGAAACACAATTAAGAGCACTTATAATCGTTTCAAGATAAATTGGTCATTTCACAGTGTATCTCCAAACTCAAATAATAAACTTGATGTAAATGTTATGTACCTAGGTATACAGCCCGGATTTATATGCGAAATGCATGTTTATAGTAACACGCAGAAACATATAGAAAATGTTTTCTTCTTTTTGACGGACTTGCAAGGATTCGTTTAAGACGCACGTGTTGGTGCATATAAGTTCATATTTTGAGTGAATGTCGATGTGCATGCATATTCCCGAATTTTATTGATGCATACTAGCATATTTGAGGGTATATCACAAGAAAGTGGGTTATATTTAAGGTGAAATGACTCACTTCGTAAATGCAGATGTAGAATAAAATGTTGTATAGAATAATAGAAGACACGTGTTGTATCCTATCGTAAATTAGTCCACCTGACCTGTCTTGCACAGGTCTTCATGGCGTAGCAGAAACAATCAGATGCCAATATCCGGCAGTTGATGCGCTTGTATCAAAAGTAAAGAATATATTTGAGAAAGATCCATCGCGCGTACGTATCTTTCGCGAAGTTGCGAAAAATTTTCCTAGAAGCTTTGCCTTATTATGCAGATAACTTAAATCAAGTGAAGACAGTTGTAGACTCACTAAGTCCCGATGATGCAGCCGCTATTTATGTGTCTCAAAAATGTTTCTCTACAAGTGACAAATGAAAACAAAATTAAGTACATACAAAACCACTTCTCGAGAATACCTGAAATTATCAGACAGTTGGAATCTCGTAAGAATGGTTTGCAACATTCACTCTCCTTGTTGGGCGAATTATCACAGACTTTGTCCTGTGAAACAACTCATGGTCTTGCGAAAATAGCGTCAGATAAACTTTGCAAAGTATTAGGCAAAAATCCCGGGTACAAAACAATCTGTGCCATTGCAAATGTACCCAGTGGTGAAAACATGGAATTGGAAGAGAACGTAACACAGGAGAACATTTGTTGTTTTTCACATGCACCAGGGACTTCTGCTGATGTAGGAAGAAACTTTTCTACCTACAAAACGTTTCTTCCTGATAAACGCAGAGGGTTGACAGAAGAAAACCCAAGGAAAATGTTAATAGTTAATTGCAACAAAGATCATTAAGATAAGGTATTTTTGTGAGAAATTGACATTTTATTTTCTTATTCTATATTTCAATGAATGTGTTAAATTTTTAAACTGTATATTTTGGGGTTGGTTTGTGCATGGAAATCCGGGCTGTAGTTATGTAACACCTTTCATGGACTTTTCGTGACACGGGAGGATTCTAATAATTTCTAGATGAAATTAAAGAAAATATCAGGGAATAAATGTTGTACATACATTTACAAAACTAGACGAGAAAAGATTTTCCAGACAATACTACTACAAAACTTACAAAACGAGACGAGAAACTTTTATTTCTCATCTCGTTTTGTAGGTGACACTAATCAAGAATTTGCTCAGTGGAGCTTGTTTGGTTGTTTGCCGCACGTCTCAATTGTAGTCTCATTTTCCTGCTGGCACTCAGTTTATTACGTTCCTTATTACGAGGGTTACCATATCAAAATTACTGCATTTGTAAGCATTTCACGTATGAGCCAAAAGAGAGTTGGACAAACCTTTTTCGGTACCAGCAATTCAAAATCCCACACATGTATTTCTATCAGTTCGTATTTATTTTCTAATACTTTACACAATTTGGGGATACAGAATGTACCGGTATCCACACGTGTATTCCTCTTCATTCTGTTCATCCACGCACGAGTTGGGTAATCCAAAGATCAACTTACTGCCAGTGACATAAGGAAGGATTGGAAAATACTGATCGAACGATGGAAAAACAATACATTTTACGAGGCCGTGAATTTTTCATACATCAGAAACTCGGGGCCAGTGTGTACTTTAGGAACATTAACAATGATGCCACGTTTGCAAATGACGGACGAATTTAACGATCTACATAAGCGATATATTCGTACTCTACACATTCTACGTACAATTTGAAACTTTCAGTTCCACTGCCTTGATAGGAGAATTTCAGAATGAGGGGATCACGATGTTCCACATATTTCCAGGACGTTCTGTATATGTTTATCCCTCTTTACCATTACATCCCACTTGCATTCCCATATTTCCACTGCTTTATATTCTTTTTTTTTTTTTATGTGCAGCTATGCACCTTTGTTCGTACTGTTTCTCAAACGTATTGTATGCACCATTTTCCTTGCATAAAATGCTGTTTCTGTTAGTTAATAGCATTCTTTATAGACATTACTAGTTACAGCCCATGAACAGGTAAATATTGTTTGTTGTAACATCAAAACTGTCAACTTTATGTCTTCCAAATCATTCCTTCAGTGCAGTACTGACATTGACAATAACGGTCTTTGTTAGGTATTCCGTATACTTCAGCCATTTTAAACCTTTAATGCTCTGTTGCTCAGTAAGTTGCAAACTGTTCGGAGGAATGACAGGGATTCTGTTTTCCATCAAGTGATGACAATGGTATATCAACATGGCCAGGTTGTCAATAGTTGTACTGGAGATAAAACCTTGCATCCCATTCGATTTCATAGAAGTAAATTTAATGACTGCTTCTGCCAAAACCGTAATACCATTTTGACAGTATTCAAGCAATTCTTTTTGAAAATTGAAAACCACCACATATTCATGTCATTTCATTAATTCTGCCCGTTCTTTAGTACTCCGTGAATCAGAATCTTGATGATGCAGTGCCGGCCATTTCCCCGTAGAATTTTGGTATTATTAGAGATAAAGGAAATGACCATTTTTAAATTCCACATTCGACCATAACGTCTTGGGCCATTTAGGTAATTTCACTCTGAGGTAAATGAAATTACCTTTAAAAGTTTATACTATACATTAATACATAGGTGTCTCGGAAATAAAAACGATTACTGCTACTGATTTAAAAGTTTTTGTCCATACATGAGAACCTGTGGTCTTATTTTTTGTTTTCCAATGAGCGTACGAACACAAACCATCATATCTGAAGTTGTGTGCCAGCATTACAATAATCTGATATTCTGGCCTTCCATAAGTGCATGTTCAATATTGCCTCCAAGGTTGTAAAAGAAAACGAATGGTTTCGTGTCTTTTATCTCCGTGCCTGTTGCATGGGGTCTTAATACCAAGTCCGTCTTACAATAAAAACACATTTAGGCAATAAATTAACATCATGTTCACGTTCCCCTTTCTCATATGATGCTAAGACCATAGTTTCAACATCAAATGTAATATTCAAAAACGATCTGTGCGTTTTATTTTTCTTTGTGGAACGAAACATCCATGCCCGATCATAACGTATACAGATTACAACAGTAGTCGTCGCGCTTATGAACCGTTTTTGTTTTCGCGTATCGTAAATCATTCTCTTGAGTTACACATTTTTTACATAATCACATGTAGGTTTCTTCGCTTTATTATTCAAAATTCAAATGATCGTCAAAATAATGACACAATAACTAGAGCAGATCATTTACACTCTCCGGCGTCCCTTTCTACCCTGACGCTTCACACTCAAACTGCTTCTAGGTTTTTAAGACGATCAGAAATATCTAAGCCTTTTGGTCACTGTAAAACTCCATTCCTGTAAAATACAATAAAAGTGCAATCAGTAAGCAGGCACGCAATCATCCTAAGGTTTTCCTTACGAAAAAACTCAAAACTAAACAGAAAAGTTTGAAACCAGCAATAATTACTTACCAAATGTTATTTTTCTCTTGATCGGTGTTTATTATGCAAACTTCTTTCACCATTACTTCTAATCACTACTCATTCTTTTTTCGTTGCTTGTATCGCGTTCCTGTTGTTTCACCACTTAGGAAAATAAGAATGACAAAAATCACAATTAGTTACTTGGCGTATTACGATTTTCATATTTACAAACTATAAAAATATAACAAAATCTCCGTTTGTGTGTTTATCCAAATTTTCTTTTAATTTGAAACTGTTCGATCACTACTACGCTTGCTATTTTTGTGTACGTTTGGGTTCATCCCCATAAGCATTCCGCCAGCGGGCCGCCGTAGACCCATCGACGTGTGAATGGCGGACGCCGCCGCCGGGCCACCTGCTCTATTACACTAATTACGCCTTCGTCCCGACGGCGGGGTATCCGCCATAATCCCGCTGCTCCCCCGCCTTTAGCCGATACCCAGCCGCTGAAATTTCCCCACGTGCAAGACGTAATCGGATCTACCGCAAACCACGGCGGATTGCCCCCAAAAATTTCTCTTCATGCCGCCTTTAATTATCTACTCCCCATTTTGGAAACGTATTGACACTAAAGCACTGAAACCTTTATACCAATACATGGTTAAAATACAGATTTAACACCATTTTTTTTAAGAATTCCATTTCCATCCGGAGATGGGTGGGCTGTTGAAGGCTTTTTTTTTTTTTAGTGTAATAGGGTTAGGGATTGGTAGGTTGTGCTTTATTCATCAATTAGTAATTCCGAAAGAATAAATGCTTTTGCAGTATGTCTCCTTAACCCTAGCCATTAGAGGGTTACGCCCTCTCTTTGGCAATATTGAAGGAAATACCTTCCAAGCATATGTGAACTACTATTTCGTAATTGTCAGTGAGAATTGTAATTTTGAAGTTGATTGTTTGCAGTGATCAAAGCTTTAGGCAGTATATTTGACATTTTGCCAAGTAACAAATGACGTAACATGTTCTGCAGTAACCTGTCACGAAAATAGTTTTGTAAGCCAACTAACTGTCTGACAATAGTTACATGAGTACAGTGCTGCCACCTGTTGCTCTTATATCCTAGGTCAGCAGACGTTACCAAGTTCTCTTCTGTTCATATGAGAACCAGAACAAATGACGTTCACCGAAGAGTGAAGAGTTGTGGGTAATGCAAAGCCAATCCGTGCCCGCCACACGACCGTAAGCAGGGACAACCGCCACGATCAGCGTATGGTCCGAAGGCTACATCCGTCGCAGTACCGCGTTCGCGGGTACACTGACAAAACCGTCATAGGTCCGCCAGTGGTTGCAGTTACTCAACCGACTCGATGTCTCGCCCCGTTCCCGCTCGAAATCCGCTTGTATACCGCCACAGTAGCGTCGGCCCGACGATGTGCGGCGGACAATTGCTTATGGGGATTTTTTATGTGGCCCCAAAAGAAAAAGTCCAGTTGGGTTAAGTCTGGGCTTCGTGGTGGCCAAGGTATTGGGGTAGTCCTGCCTATCCACCTTCCTGGAAAGCGAATGTCAAGAGCCGCACGCACATGGTTACTGTAATGAGGTGGGGCACCATCTTGTTGGAAAAACACAATTTCCTTTTCCGCCTCAATATCGTCCATTTGGGGAAAGACGTACTCTGTCAGCATGTCATAGTAAACGTCCCCGTTTATTGTTTTTTTTCTACAAAAATGAAAGGACCAATCACACGATCTTCCATCAAACCGCACTAGACATTAAGTTTGGGAGAGTCACGTTGATGCTGAATAACCTCATGTAGATGCTCTGTCCCCGAATTCTGCAGTTATGACGATTAACTGTTCCACTGACATGAAATGAAGCCTCGTCAGAAAAGAGAATCTTAAAAAAAAAAAAAATGACATCATCATCAATTCTGTGTAGAAAGTCAGCAGCAATCTCATACCTTTCGATTTTATCAGTAGGTTTATTTTCATGTAACAGTTGCAATTTGTAGGCGCGCAACTTAAGTCTTTTACGCACATCATACACAGTACCTTTAGGCACTCCTATTGTAGACTACGTCTGGCCAATGACTTCTTCGGGCTCCGAACACAAAAAACACGGATCTGTTCAACAACATCTTCAGAAGTTCTCGGTCTACGTGGTGATTTTGCTTTTAAAACACTACCTGTTTCCTTGAAAGACTTTAGTCAATGACGGATAGTTTTTGCTGTAGGTGATTCACCATCATACTGACGTCTAAAATTACGTTGCACTGTTATAACTAACTCAGTTTTCACAAGCCAACTAACACACTGCGCTTTCTGTTGCGGAGTACACACTATTGCTGAGTTGTTCTGCACTACACGCCTGCCTGGACTGAACTGAAGAAACAGAGGAAAAAACAGCACTGGTGCCGTCTCAAGTTCAAGCAGACCTACCAACTGCAGGGAAGCCAAACTTGGAGAGTTGATGAATCAAACACCACAAACTAGAATGGGTATGTCACTTTGTACAAATTCTAGGACACATTAAAACTAGGGAGTTCTTTTTCAAATACAATGTATTTAATCACGCTATATAAATAGTTATACATTAGTAATGATTTATTAATGATGGTGGGTTTCATAAGTTAAAAAATATTGCTTACTTTCATTTTAAAATTACTCTGACATTAAACATGATGCAGCAGTTTGCGGACAGTATTTATTGTACCTGGAATTCAAATGAAGTTTTTGAGCCAAATTTTTGTATGCTCTTATAACGCCAATACGAAAGGTCCAAAATTTTATAAGACAAAATTACAGAGCTTGTTGCAATTTTTGCGTTATATTGTGGTGCGATTTGCAAGTCATTCGAAGATTAATACGAAATATGGTCTTTGGTCTAGAAATATGGAAATTGAAATTTCTTTATTGTAGCTTCAAGACAGTCTTGGGAAGTAACGTAACGGAAGTAACGCGTTACATTTTAAGTAACGTTTCCTAGTAACGCGTTACATTTTTCAAAGTAACTATAACGACAACGCGTTACAAATTTTTAAGTAAAACACCTAGTTTGCGTTACTTTTTCGCGTTTCATTTCGGATGAGTAACTACAATATATGTATATTTTTTCGGAAACATTTTTTTTTTTCCTGTAAGTGAATTTCTCAGAGTGGAACTATGGAGCATGAACTACGTATGTCAGTGACCGACAGTCAGTCACCGACACACAGAGAAATACATAAGATCATAGTGCCACTTGCTGTTTTTGGAAGATGAGTACAGCCTCAGGAAAATAACTTGTACTAATTGCAAGCATCTGGAAGATTTTGTCATTGATTTTGACAGCTCCAAATCAATACATTCAGTGAATGAATTGCGAGTATAATGGTAGTCTAGTTTACTTTGATTGGTATTGGTTTTTATTAAGATGGAGAACGAAAATATTTTACCGTTCGAATATTTGAAATAATACTTTTTCTAAAAAGCTGAGAATGTTGGTGGATAGAATTTAACAGTAAAGTGTCTGAAGTACCCCGGCAGCAAATTTTTATCAACAGCTAGGGTACCATAAATAACGATATACAATAGAGGGTTAATATGAACAAACTATGTTGTGATGGGCAGGCCTCCTTTATTACTAGAAAATAGTTTGTTGATGGTATGTAATATTGGAGTTCTTTCGGATCAGTTTGCGTATCCTAAAGTCCTGTTGATTTATAGAGTTTGGAACAACTAGTTTTAAAAAGCGTGAGTCGATATTAGAGTTACAGGCAAGTTTTAATTCATCCCCAGTTCATGTGTTCTCATTTTATTAGGTGTAATGCTTCTCTATATTTTGTACTTTCAATTACATAACATTATTATTATTATATAATTAATTTAGCAGCATCATAATAATAAGCAGCCATTTTTTCTAATGCATAGGGATGTGCATGAGTCGAGTCAAAGGTAATTTTCTCTAGTCGAGTTCCGAGCCGATTCACTGTTTTTGACATCGAGTTTCGAGTCGAGTCTAGTTTGATAAATGACTCGCTCGTTCAGCTTATTTTAACTCGTTTCGAAGTCATGGTCTGATTACACTGGAAAGCGAAGGCCATGAGAAATACAAGCAGTAATATGCCATATTTTAGTGTTGCTCACGAGAGGGGACACTGCTGGTATCTCGTCTTGGTCGATAAAGAGACCACAAGAAATTTTTATAACAAGCTTAGTTTGGCTTGGCTCAACTAAGCCGATTGCTCGATTCGGCTTGGTTAGGATAAACCATCTGCTCGGTTCGGCTCAACTGAGCTGAGGGCTCCAGCCGGCTCGGTTGAGTATGCTGTTGGCTCGGCTCACTTCTCGGTTCGGCTCGATAGTGAATGAGCTGTGGTCGTTGAGAATTCTAAAAACGGACCGAGCAGTTTTGAACATAGTGGGTCAGCGCTCTATAGCTTTTAGCAATGTTTGGCTCGAGCTCGAACACTCAACCTAGACCTCAACCCAAATTCAGAAGCTCGTGAATAAGTCCTTGACTTCTTGACTTTGCAACTACCCTAACAGCACAATTACATATCAGGAATATGCCTATCATATTCCCTCAGGTACATGGGAATGTGTCCAGTATATGCCTTATAATTAGGGAATGGAACTTTATTTAAATAAATGTTTTTTTTTCTGCAGTGAGATAGAGGTCCTTTCTTTTGCCAAAATGTTGATCATATCCTTTTATGTCACCACAGCAAATTTTATTTTACATAAAAAAACATATTTTCCACTTTTCCGTATGTAAATGCATGTTTTAAAATTTTCGTTTTAAAAACATACAATCTCTGATTGAGGCCTGCTACATCGAAGTCTTCGAAAGAAAAAATGCTTTTCCCACACCTCTTTCATATCGAGTGTGTCAGGTTTGTTTTGTCTTTGAGCACGTTGATTGGCAGACTTCTGGCGCCTTAGTTTAATCTACACGTAAGGTCCTGTTAAGGGAAATCTACCCAGCCACAAGCCAGTTACAACACTGCAGGACTTTGAATTCACTACGTGTCTTTTCGTTTATTGTGTTGTGAGTGGTGCTTCAGCACAGTGTGTGTTTCCTTACTGTAAAATGCCTAAAATAAGGGCAAGTGTTTCATTTCGTTTGCACAAGTTATGTGACGAATATAAAGATAATCCGCTTTATGCAGAGTCGTTTCGACGTATTATTAGCATCATACTAAAAACACTGACTACTGCAGAAGACTTATGTTAGTCGAACTCTTCAGTATGCCACTAATCGCGCTTCAAAACGACTCTGCATAAGGCCCAATTTCTCTACTGATGGCAAAGTGCTATTTTTGCAACCGTGTGGAAAATCTGTCGCGGCTGACCAACGTTCACAAATTACGCAGCATTTGGAGAGCAAGAAGCATATTGCTGCTGCTTCACGTTTGAGCAAGAGACAGGCATTTATCGGTCAACCAATTGCGTCTAGTTCTGGTGAACCGTCAAAATTGTCCGCTTTTTCAATGGATTTGTGCAGAGCTTTTGTATCCGCAGATTTTCTACTGTTCAAATTTAAAAAAAAAAAAAAACCTGAATTACGAAAGTTTCTCGTGAAATATACGAACTTCGAACCGCCTAACGAATCAACATTGCGAAAAACTTATCTGCACAGGTGTTACGAGCAAACTTTACAACACATTCGCTCGGAATGTGCGCATCAAAATATTTGGGTATGTATGGACGAAACTACTTACTCCAGTGGTAAAAGAGAAACGTGATTGTAGGAGTGCTAAGTAATGATGACGAAACTGTGTTGACGAAAAATTATTTGCTAGTGTGTAAAGAGATAACTACTACACATGTAACGATAGCATGACTTGTCAACGAAGCAACGCAATTACTATGGCCAGAAGGCATAAAATTTGACAATGTTCTTCTTCTTGTTACAGATGCTGCAGCTTACATGAACAAAGCTGCAGTAGGCCTTGCCGTTAGCTACCTCAAACTGGTGCATGCTACCTGTGTGGCTCATGCGTTGCATAGAATATGGGAAAAGTTCTTTATCTCAAGGTCGATAAACTAGTTTCAAATGCAAAAGAAAGTTTTTATCGAGTCATCTAGAAGAACAGATATTTTAAATCAAAAATGTCCTGGGGTTCCCCTTCCACCCGCTCCTGTAGTTACGCGATGGGGTACTTGGTTGAACGCCGTTGAGTATTATGCCCAGAACTTTGAACAATTCGTATCTGTCGTAAACGATCTCGACAAAGACGAAGCATCGTCTATAGAAATTCTGCAAAAACTGTTAAAAGATTCCTCCGTAAAACTCGAGTTAGCATTCATTTCAACAAACCTGTCCTTTCTTTCTCGTTGTATAGAAAACCTTGAATCGTCATCTAACACTCCGTCAGCTTCAGTGGGTGAAATCCGCATAGTAGAAACGAAACTGAAAGAACTTCCTGGAGCTAACGGACAAGTACTAATGTCTAAATTTACAGACATTTTTCAAAAGAAAAAAAAACTAGGTTTTCAAACATTGTGTAAAATTGCACGTGTTTTGGAAGGGGAAGTGATGAAGAAAGATGTGGTCAATTTCAATGTTAGTGAAATTTCGTGTTTCAAATATACGAGAATTGTTTCCTGTGACGTGGAGCAATCTTTCTCGCAATATAAGACGTCTTTTAGGGATAATCGTCACCAATTCACAATGGAGGACTTGGAGAAAACTATGGTGATCCACTTCAACGCTTCCAAAGAATAGTTCGCTAAAAGGTAAGCATTTTAAAAGTGAATTTACGATGTTCACAATACATATAATATTTCTGTTGCGAAAAATTTTTGTTTTTGTCACATATTTTTCTGGTTTTAACACATATTTTCAAAATTTATAGCACATAAATAAATAAATATTTCTGAGTATCTTAGCACATGAAGTTCCGTTCCCTACTTATAATCTTCTGATACTGAAATCACATGGATGGCAAATGATAGTCACAGTCTATGCCCACCTCTAGGCACATGCCTGACATGTACCTGGGAACGTGCCTAGTATGTTCTAGGTATGTTCCCATGCCATAAGCGTCAATGAACCACAGAATTACTCCCCCAAAATACGTTAAATCGCCTATATGCCTAATGTGCTTACATCAAGGTGACTCTAAACAACACTTAAAACAAGTAAAAAGTAATAATAAAAAAACCCTGTAGGGCTAACCTAGGGTGAGCGCGAACCACCAATCTTTGGATTACTAGCCGCCTGCTCTTCCGACTTGGCCACAGAGGCGATAAAGAGAACGTCGCTTGTAGAAGGATAAATTATTGAAATCGTTTGCATTCGGCTAATCAGAGTGCACCTTTAACCACAAATATTCGATTATAACCGTTTGAGAACAGATAAAATCTCCTCGCCATGTAATTTTATAACACCTTGACGAGTGTCTATTTACTTCAGTTTTTCCATATTCACTTTCAAATGATCGGCAACAGTTGCCATCTAATAAAGTTGATGCGTTTATTGATTAGTATCAAGTTGGCCCCACCACTTTTGGACGGAGAAAAATAAACTTGATACTAATCGTTTAATGGTTCTAGTACACAATCGCTTAGAAAAAGAAGTAACAAATGCATCAAATGTGGGAGATGAATTTAGAACATCTAAATGGCGAATACCTAGCACATCTTGTGCTGTTCTGAAACAATATGTACCTAAAGGATGTACCTAGAACATGACAGATATATGTCCCAAGTGACGGCATAAAAACAAATGATTGTTAGAGTGCGAAACTAGTTGGCAATCGAGTAGTTTTTTTAGTATTCAATACAAACCGTCTATTTTTCATGTTTATGCAGTGTTGTTACAATTAATAATAATAATAATAATAATAATAATAATAATAATAATAATAATAATAATAATAATAATAATAATAATAATAATAATAATAATAATAATAAGAAGAAGAAGAAGAAGAAGAAGAAGAAGAAGACAAAAAAGAAGAACTAAGAAAAAGTGGAGGAAGAAGTTGTAGCAGTAGTAGTATCATTGGTAATAATTATATTATCTATGTAGGATATTTGAAGAGGGTTCTTGAAACTACACGCAGGATTTGACTTGATTTGGCTCTGCTCGACTTGAAACTTGACCCGAATTCGAGTCGACTCGGAGGAAATTTTCGAGCCGAGTTCTCGAGTCGAGCTCAGAGATATAAGTACTTGTATGTTTCGAGTAGAGTTTCAAAGAAAACTCGCTCGTGCCCATCTCTACGAGTATCGAAGTATGGCATTTTAGTCAGTGTTACATTATATGAAAACGTTCATATTGTAATGTCCCACGTGGTGTTGTGTATAAACAATTCTACACGTCAGTGTTTACAAACACCACCACATGGTCTTGCAAGAGGATTCTACACACCAGATGGATCCAGTATCTCCTGCAGACCTCGGACTTCTGGCACCTCCCACGGAGCAGACAATGACATCGGAGCAGCAGTGCAACCGCCACCCAAGAACCTCTAGAAATTTGGTGGACGACAGCAACTAGGGACCAGTTTTCTGGTGTCCCTCCTACTGTTTGCCACGGAACATTAGGAGTAACCTAACCCAAGGCCTCTAGTCTGCTACGGAATTACGCCTATCCTATCTCCTGGCTTAGCCTGGTACGGGGCTCTGTTGGCCACTTAACCATCCCTTTCTTTGCAACGGAGCATTGGGTCCCTAACTCCACTCTGCTTATCCTGCTACGGGGCTATGTAGAGCTTCGAACGCTCTTTTTATTAACGTTTTACCTATAACCTATATTGGACAAAGTTTTACAATATATTGTCAAGTAAGTTGAAGAAGAAGAAGAAGAAACGTAGTAGTCGTAGTAGTAGTAGTAGTAGTAGTAGTAGTAGTAGTAGTAGTACGGAAAATTGAACTAATAAGATTTTTTCACATATTCGAAGTTTCGGTCCTAAAAGTAAAGCGTTAGTAACGCGTTACTTTCGGAGTAGGGTAACAGTTATTTTTGGGGGCAAGTAACGCGTTACATTTTAAGGGAAAGTAAAGTAACTTGTAACATGTTATATTTTTACAAGTAACTTTCCCAACACTGCTTCAAGATACCAAGGATTTGTTTCTTTTGAAAGTTTGCTTATTGTCACTCGACGGTGAGGCATGCTTAATGAAGAAGTGTCCATAAGGACATTTGATCTTTCCTTAACAACATTCCTTAAGAGCTAACATGATATTAGTATTATTATCAATGACGAAGCCAGCTTTTATTTTGAGGTTGGGAAGCTAAAAGCAGAAACACACTTTTAGGACGAAGTTATGTTTTGTGTGCCGAAAAGAATAGTTTATATTATTTGACTTACATTATATACATAGTGTCCTACGCAGAGTCGTTTTGACCTATGATTAGTATCTTACTAAAGGCCTGTCTACTGCAGGACCAGGAAACATATATTAGTCGAACTTTTTAATATGGCTTTAATCATGCTTCAGAACGACAGGGCATAAGGCCCATCATGATTTGAGATAGCGGGTTAGAGCTAAACCCCTCCGGGGAGTGCCCGCCTTCTTGATCCTTCTGTGATTGTCATTGATCACTATTTACCGTTGTTAGAATAGTTAAAAATAAAGAGCAACCAGTAGTATTTGACTCTAAGGAAAATTATGAAATACTTCGATTGTTCAAGTTAATAGGCGTTGAGTCGTTTAGAAGTATGATTAGCGTTATACTAAAGGCCTGTCTACTGCCGGACCAGGAAACATACCTAGGTATGTTAGTCGAATTCTTTAGAATGACACTAATCACGCGTCATGGGGCGTTTACACTTAGTCGATTTGCGTTCGATTCAGTTGAATTGACGTCACTTTCAACTTAATCGACCGTGTAAACGGGACTTCAACTTAATCGAAAGCGACTAATCGACTAGCAACTGAATTGAAAGACGTTCTATTTTCTGTGGTTGATTCTATTTTCTTCTGCTATAACACCGCAAATTGTACCAATTACTTTTTGCTTGGACATCTTTAAAGTTGCCAGTTGATTTCGAATCGACCAGAGGCGAGCGAGTCGACAAGCAGCATTCAATTTCGGTTGAAACAATTGAACACATCCATAGATCTCATTCGGTCTAGTTGCTTCGATTTAGTCGCAAATACAGCTAGTCGATTTAGCCGTGCGACTAAATCGACCAAGTGTAAAGGCCCCATCAGAACGACTCTGCATAAAGGCGGATTTTCATGTGTCCTTTACCTCCGTGAGTTGCGAGCGATTGTGATAAACAGCCAATGAAATCACGCATCGGAGATGGCGCGCTACACTCGCGTCAGAGTAGAAATTTGTTCAATTCTGACGGAAGTAGCGCGCGTACACTATTGTATTCACTGACTAACATGGCGGAAGTCGCAAACTTTCTATTTTACGCATGCGCATTAGCTAGGGAGTAGTAATTTGGCGCAATACACGCACAGATGTATGAAAACGAAAATAATTTACGGTGAATACGCTACATGTGATGCTTCCGTTCTAACGCGGGCATGAAAATCCGCCTTAAGGCCCAATATGTCGAACTACCATATTGACCGAACGAGGGCATCGTGGAACAGCGGTAAAACGCTCACCTCTAGTGCTAGGAGTTTAGTGTTTTCAGACCATCTAACTTTGTAGTGAACAGTTTCATGTTAATGTTTCTTTCGCGGTTCTCCATTTTCATCTCACATTCTCATTAGTTGTTTCATTTAGCATTATCTTAATTTTCTTTTTAATCATTCGTAACTAGACTCTACTCTACGCGGCATCAGAGAGGGACGTCATACCAAAGAAAAAAAAATCATTTTATCGAGCAAGAGATCACCTAGTTGAGAAGAGATTAAGCTCCGTTTAGAGTATTGGTCAATAATTCATGATTCATGTCTTCATCATTGATTTTTATAATAGTTTCTTGAAATTGAACTGAACATGTTTTTAGTTTAACATAGTTTTCAAAAATAATTATTGGTGCTTAATATTTTATTTCATGTTAATAGTGTACCATGATAGCGTAGCACTTGTTTCCCCCCTTTTTAGATTATTTTATTTATTTGTTTTACAACTAGTGTAGGTATAGGGCATTTCCAGGTGTTCCGGACTGACAGTTCGGAACATATGTAGCACTTCCAATTAATATCATCACTATAATAAAAGCTTCATTATACTAGCTTTTTTTAGCTATCAAGCATTTCAAAATCTTCATTTTGACTAGAATACGATTTCTGCTATGACAGTACTTAAATAGAAATTAATTATTGAAGTCACGGTTCCGGACTGACAGTTTTGAAACCTTAGTTTCAATCTGAAACAACTCATTATTCTCTGAAAGTATTGATAATTTGATAGTGTCCCACATCAGACAAGTGTCGTATCATTATCACAAATTACAGTAGACAAGTGTCGTATTACACCATAATTTTCTTGTATGAAGGTAAATTATAATAACAGAGATATTAAATTTATAAGCCATGTTCCGGACTGACATTTTTATGTTCCAGACTGACTGTTACGAAATAAAACAAGGATACTGGAAATACAAGTGCAATGAGTAGTATTGTGCACAAAGTGACATATATCAGCACTTAAAACATGTGCACATAAACTAATAAGCATTTAAGCAGTGGCGTGCCGTGACTTTTCTCACAGGGGACTAGGTTCGAAGAGAATGTGTGCTGTAGAGTGGAGGTCCTGAGTAGTATTGTTGACACCAAATAACACAATTTATATGTTTCTGTAAATGCTTCTTCTACCAAGCCTCTTTCTTTCAAGAAATGGATAATTTCAGTCACAGTTTTATTTGAAAAATCTAAGAGTCTGTAAACCTATATTAATTCACTCCGCAAATTATTAATATTAAAAAGAAAACTCCCGTAAATTGATTTAAGGGTCAAAAACAAGCAATCATGAAATCGAGATTTCAAGCACTGAAAATTCTTTAAATCTAACAACTCAAGAAATTGTAACTCACTGAGATCTTGAAATCACAGTATCAATAATGTCATTGAAGATCCGCACATATTTAATTTCTGAATCTGTTGAGTCATCTACTTTACGTCTTTTATTAGAAGGTTCCCGTTGTCATCCAATTCTACTTTTCTATAAGTCTTCAAAATCATTTCTTGCATTTCTAAGTTGAGATACCATCTTTTGTACTTTTTGGATGCAATATTTCACATCCAAGGTTTTACTTTAAAGAATGTTGAATAGTATATCCGTGCGGAGAAATGCAAAATCGAAATCCTTCAATGATAACTCACACATTGTTTCTTTTTTTTTTTCTTTTTTGTAGTCATGAAAGCTTCGGTGTCGCAATTATCTGAATCATCTACAATGTTCTCAGAACACCGTAAGAGTTCTATTTGATTTTCACTTACTGCATTCACAATTTTGGAATTGTATTTAATTCCATCTTATAGTGGCAACCGTTGGAAATCGCTTAGTTACTTCTGATTCAGCAAGCGCGTTACAGCGTTTCGATGAATATGAAAAGAAATTTGGAATGTCATTTATTCTAAAAAATATTTTACATTCCTTGATGTGATTAACATACTGTGGAACAACGAGATTGAGTCTGTGATGATAGCAGTATATGGTGAGTGCGCTCAAACACCTTTTCACAAAAGATTGTAAACCGTTCAAATGTCCAGAAAATGTGGCAGCTCCATCCGTAGCCTAGTGCTACAAGCTTTTGCTTACAATTAAAATGAGAGAGAATTTGGAAAGCATGCTCACTTAGAGCAGTCGCAGTGCAATCACTAGTAACATCTGCAAACCAAATATCTTTCATGAATTGCCGTCTTTCACGTATCGATTGAATGTTGAGAGATCTTTGCAATGTCCGTAGTTTTGTCCAACATTATTGCTGTAAGAAGTGTATTGTTTTTTTCTGACTTGATTTTATCCAGAATTACTCACCAAACACATTTAATAATATAATTCTGAATTCTGTTTGACGTTCCTTTAAACATTCCCATGGTGTGAAGATGACAAGTCAACATGGGCGCCCGAACGAGAGGGTAGGGTGGGGCCCAGACCTTCCTCTGGCTCACGAAAATGTATACGTAATATAGCAAACCATGTATATTAAATACCAGAAATACCAGACGCAACATAGCAACCATGGAGATGGGATCCTCCCTAGAAAATTTTCTTCAGGCGCCCCTGCAAGTCCTTTTAGTGTCGTACTTAGAAAGTAACTGAATTACTTCAATATAATTTCCCTAATTGACAGAATCTTCCTGTTTGTTATGACTTCTAAATGATCGCTCGTGTTTAGCCATAAAACAAGAGGAATAAATCAATCGGTTCATTAGTTCTCGGTTTGAATCAACTTCTGCATTGCTTGCTCAATTAAAAATCAATTCTGGTTTCCCGAAAGTTTTCAATTTATTTATTGTGGACAGGTGTGAATAACATTTTTCTTGGCGCAACTTGGGTTTGTGAAAATTGTTCATGTCACAAAAGCCATCATTATTCCACACGTCCTTTTCTATGTGGAACATAGTACTAGGCCAGCAATACAGTTTGTTTCTTGTCTTACATGCGGTTAACTATTTTGAAGATGCAAAATAATCCGTTTTGATATTATGTATATTTCTTTAATTTTTGTCTAAATGGAAACGCTTGGAGTTGTTCTACTACTGGTTATTATTTGTTGCATTTCTTGAAAATTAAGGAATTCAATGGTTTAGAATACAAGACTGAAACGGCCGATCCCCGCCCCTACTGTCCCCTATACCAATTGAAGTAATATCACTGCTTGCGCCATCGCTTTGCCGTAAGGGACTCGATTTCTCAGACGAGTCCCCTTCCATACTTTATTCTTCGAGTCATTTGCAAAATATATTGATAATCTAAAAAGTTCACACTTCACTAGATTTCTTAAAGTGTCAAGATTAATACTGTAAATTTAATAGCGTTAAAACTATTAACTGTAAAAAGCAAACGAGCATTAAATTCGCTTACGACAGAACGCCCATGCTTAGAGCTTAGACAACATAATATGAGGACTAGCTGACTGGACCCTGTTCCCTTCCCCGAGAAAAGCCGATTAAAACCCGAGCGTTTCCGATCTCAACTTCGCTGTCGCACCCAGCACACGGGCGCTGACTATAGTTGTGTCAGAACAATTGAAATAGTGTTATTTTACAAAAATAGAGAAATACAAACAATGTTTTCGTTTTCTTTGGTATATATTTATCACAAAATACTTTAATTAAAATTCCAGGGGACTAGCCTAGTCCCCTAGTCCCCTTGACGGCACGCCGCTGCATTTAAGTTTTCAAAACTGGCCACTAAAGCTTAAAAAAAGACACTTACACTACAGGACGATATTGAGTATAATAATACGATTCTTACAATCCTTTTTCAACAGGATGATTCTGTATGATTCTCCTGTACAGTTTCTGATTCTTCAACTTTAAATGGGTCAGCGCCAGTTAATTGTAATGGAACATAAAATACAAAACTGCCAAGCTACATTTCAAACTCTAACTTTTTTCGCCCAAAAGAACTGTCCTATCTGCTCCAAGAATTTAATTGCAACAACACTGTTATCTTTGCTGCAATGAAGAGCTCTGCCGATGTAGAACTTCTGATAGTAAAACATGGTCTAAATGTGGCGTAAAAACTTGTGCCTCATCTACTTTTCTGATACATGATACCTGGCGTATTCACTCTGGCAATATCCTACTACCTTGAAGGAGTGTTTCTCACACAGTCTTGGAATGGCCACCACATCTTTCCAAAATTCAACAAGATCCTATTAGCTTCAATTTCATCCACTGGCACGTCATAAACATTGATATGCTTCACCCTGTTTTCAACTTGTTTCACGAAATCATGTGCATTTCTAGTAGAATTTTCACTTAACATGGCTCCTTTTGCAATCCCCTATACATTACCTCCTATATCATCTACAGTTCCTTTCCTGTGGAATGTTGCAAAAAAGTTTCATTCCACATCAAATGTTTCAGCATTCTTGTTATATCTGCAAACATGAACTGCCTAAACTGGCTAGATGCGCCGTCAGAGAAGATTTTTCAAAGTTGATACCATTCCTTCACGGAATATACCCTGGTTCCACGAGGAATTTGTGCTTTGCTGTTAGCAAAATATGTTGCGTTTTGACGTTTAATGAAAGTATGGCTCAAAAAATCAGGAACATCACGTCAGTTCATCCAGCACTTCTTGAATTGGAAAATGCTTGTGTAATTGTAAATTGCCAAAATATAAATAAGAAGCTCTGAAGTACAAACTAGATGTTTACCCAGCAGAATTTATGATGAGATTGGAGAACAAAAACAATTCCAGACAGGAAAATAAATAGATCTCTCAATCCAGAACACACACTTAATCAGTCCGGAACACAGTTCAATGTCAGTCCGGAATACAGTTTAGTAGGTTATGGGAGAAGCTACAGTAAAGTCATTTGAAAGGCTGTTTAAAAGAGACAGAAAATATATATATATTTTTTTTAAATTCACAAACATACAGGCCAGTGGCGGATCTACTTCAGGCTCGGGGGGCCTAGGGCTCCCAGTTTTCAGAGTAACGAAAATAAATGAAGCTATTATTTATATACTTTTGAAAGTTTATAGTAAACTCATGACATACCTATAATAGTCTGGATTCTGGCAGCCCCCGGTTTTTACCTTCTAGATCCGCCACTGATACAGGCAAGCTACATAAAATTAAAAGTGGTAAATGTTCCGGACTGACACAAATGTAAATAGTACTTATTTAATTTGGAAGATAATTATATTTACACACACTATATTCATTTTGCTACTTGATTTATGAAATACTGATCGCAGTGCATCAGTGATATTTGGTCAAAGTCTTGTCGTCGATCTCTCTCTATATCAGTAATAACTCAATATACAATTTGCCTGTTTTAATCACTTGGATAATCTATTATTTAATTAGCATTATTTGACAATGAAATACAAATTGTATTTAATTAAGCTGTTCTAATCTGGATTCTATATGAAATTAGCTTTCAAATGATGTATTATACATGTGCGTTTCGATAACATGTTGACATTTGTCTGGAAATGCCCTATATTTTTCGAATTGGTGGAATATTTAACGTTTGTAGGAGGTTCTTTTATGCCTGAGAAAACCTGGTATCACTGTTTTTCTTTTCTCGTCTGATAAACGTGGACGGTCGCGTGGTGAAGGAGGTTGTTGAATAAATAAATCTTTTGTAATCCGCATCGTATAGTGCTAAAAACGTAAAAATGCCTCCAAAATTCGATCCAACTGAAGTTAAAGTTGGTAAGTAAATAGAAATATATTATGTGAAATGCAATTAGACGTAAATCGAATAATAAATCTAATCGCATCCAATAGTGGTGCGCAAGTATACTTTTGAAACATGTTGATCAGTTATCTTTCAGTTGTTTAACTTCAAAAATATATGGTGATGGTATTAAGATGGGCACATTTTTTTTGCATGAATTCAGTTTATGTACATTCAAACATGTAGAATAGTACAGGTGTGTGAGGTTATTCGAATGAGGGTTGAAAAAGTGCCGACGGAAGTCTGGTGCACGTATATAATAGAGATGATTATTTTGTAATTAAAATTAATGTGTTTGAAAGAGGGAAGGACTAACCTGTCGCAGATGGTAGCCCCGGATAGATCCCACATGAACCTGTTTTCAACGTTGTATTACTACTTAGCTGTTCAATGTTGTAATACTGCTTACCTGTTCTTACTTCCATGTAACTTATAGAAGTATCCATGTGCACAAGACATGCGATATGCGTTAAAATCCCTCCCCCCCCCCACACACACACAGTCAGATGAAGTACAAGGGCACTACACATGCAGATATAAAGTACAGGTACGTTCTTTATTTTCGTATCAGTCGATAAGTAAATAAGGTAATAGTTAAGAACAGCTACTTCTCATCTCCCGTGCACGAGGATACATCTTACTGTTGCACTACCTAAACACCGTAAGTACAAGGGCAAGAACTCAGTCTATTACCTACTTTCTAATATCCTAGATAGTCAATGAATAATTCCTGAAAGTATGGAGTTTCTCGTCCTTCCCTAAATGGGAAGTACGGCTCCTTAACTATAACCGTAAATAAAAGCGCTTTGTTACCCCCTTTGTAAGTTCGTACATACTCAATGAATAACCCCTAAAAGTATGAGCGTCCTGCTCCTTCGGGAACTGATGCAGCTTCATGTATACTATATCCAGGAACGAGTTAGCTTAAGGTTAAGTAAGTTTTGATCCATTTTCATAAAGTTATTAGTGTGTAATTTCTCGTTTCTGAGTGAATATACCTGCTGGAGCGGGTGTTGTAAAGTTAACCCCTCGAAACATTACTGAATGATATTCTTTTTTGCTGCGTGTTTCAGGGGCGTTACGGAGTGCAGTCCCATATCAAAAACATGCCCCTAGACTTTGAAAAGTTGTAAAAATGCGACAGTACTTTTTTTCGGCATTACTCGAGCAGGTGGTTTTGCCAAGTTTTGACAGGTTAGAACTTTTACGGTGGTTGTACAAAATTTTGGACATATGTTCCGAAGTTGCGGGCGCGGTGGCTCAGTGGTAGTGTTCACCTCCGGTGCTTGGGATCCCTGGTTCGATCCCAGCTCGCACCGTGTGGACTTTGTGGTGGACAAACACCGTGCTCGTGGGTTTTCTCGTGGTTCTCCCGTTTCCTCCCACTTTCTTCGTTCCACCATTTCACTCATTTCTCATTGTCACCGTCACCTTTAGCCTCACCGGCATAACCATGGGACGTTATAGATTTTATTTCATTTTTCTGTTCCGAAGTTGGTCGTCCGTTTGCTTTTCGACAAAAGTGTAAAACAACTACGAATATTTGTCAGTTTTTAGGGCAGCTTTAAAAGGCAATAACAGGGTTGTGTTTAGGATTAGGGAAGTTTGGACCCTTTTGTTTAGATCAGTAGAGTATAAATTCTCGTCTGAATAAGGAAACCAACTGGAGTGAGAGAGAGAGAGAGTGTATGTGTGTGTGTGTGTGTGCGTGCGTGCGTGCGCAGCATGTTCAGAATAAATCGGCCGCTCAAAGGTAAAAGGAAGTATCTACATTTTGCTTGTTTTGATAATAACTGCAGAAAAAAGTGATTTTTGATAATTAACGTTACTGTTAGGCTTGTTTCCTTTTCGGCGTCAATCAACACATTCCTCCTTGATGCCGAAAAGAAAACAAAATCTTTAACAGTAAGTTAATTATCACAAATCACATTTTTTGCTGCTATTCTCAAAACAAGCAAAATGTGGATACTTCCTTGTACCTTTGGGCGGCCTAAATGTGCTCGTTGGTTTCCCACAATCCCAACCAGGCGGTTCTCTCTGCTTGCCTAATAATTCTATGGTTATATCTGCTTATAAAAATAATAAACAGAAGTTCCGCTTTCCTTACATACTGCCAAGTACACAAACGAGCAAATTTCTTACCGGTTTATTTTCAAAATTTTGCTGGAAACTGGCAAGGTTCTAGAAGGCAAGGTCTCCCTTCCCATTTAGCTGTAATAAAGACAGAAAAAAAAAGTGCCCTGTAGGGCTCTAACCCGCCTTCACTCGCTGCCGCTTGCTCGGCAATACTATGTGAAATATATATTAAACTTTGATACAGGAAGGAACCAACTTAGATACTAACCTACATGGAGGGGACCTGTTCTAGAATCTTGCCCGACCGACCTTTGGGAACTTAACCCAAATTTTGACATTTCTTACACTCTTTAGGTTAGGTTAGTGTTTTCAGGTTCTGCCAAATTTTGACGAGAGATTTCTTATTAATTATTACCTTCACAACGGTTTTACTTTGTACCAGTTGTCACTACAATTCAAAATTCATTTCAATATACTGTGCATCCCGATGGCAGAACTTCGTCTTTCTGCGATGAGGTTTTGTAAGTAAAAAATTTTCTGCAGAAGGAACACTTGTGGTTCTTAAAAATACGCTTTACGCGACGTAAAAAGCAGTTCAAACTATATTTATGCGAGTCGTCCGTGCATGTAAGGCATCTACACATAGAAGGGATGTTTTTACATTTTTCTGTTGGTTATATATGTATATATTTTCTCTGGCAATTTTTCTGCGATCACTCGCAGATCGTGACATGTTCTGCTAGGGGGCTGTGCATTCACAGAAATTACTTATATTAACACTCTTTCCTTCACAAAAGAATGTTTCACATCGTATTTTATCTGTAAATTTTCTGTTGGTAGAACCGTCTGGTGGAGTGAAACCCTTTCCTGAGTGCTAACCATTCAATGAAGGAATATTTACGTTTTTAAAAAGTGAATTTCTTTCATCGTCATTATATAC
Source organism: Thermobia domestica (assembly GCF_964235325.1). Classification (NCBI taxonomy): domain Eukaryota; kingdom Metazoa; phylum Arthropoda; class Insecta; order Zygentoma; family Lepismatidae; genus Thermobia; species Thermobia domestica. Next base: position 134,716,333 of record NC_137469.1, on the reverse strand, counting down.
ACTTACTGCCTTAGAAAGTGTTTCGTGAAGGTGCAGATTGACTTCACGATGGCTGAGTATAATATAATGTGTGACATAAAAACTTGCTTTAAACACGAACCAACTTGGCCACTGCACGAATACTATCTAAGTCGGCAGGAGCGCAGCAAGGGAGGCCGAGCGGGAGAGAGGGGTGTGTCCGTAAAAAGCAGGCGCGGCAGTGGGTATATGCATAAATAAGGATAGTGGGAAAATCTTCATATAGCATAAAACACATGCATTGTGTGTTGCAAAACTTTGCGACATTTGCATTATCACTTTGCATACTGCTTTAATATATCACTTCTTTCATCATGTTCTTGTTGTTGAGTATTATGCAGTACAGAGCACACTTTCCGTTTCGTGCTACATTTAAAGGGTAGCATTCCGATGTTCTATTTTCACAATCTTATTGCAAAATCAAATACACAACTTCCGTTGATTTTTCAAATTTATGCCTACATAGCACATCACCCAATCTTTGCCCCATTTCTGTACATTTATCTTACTTGCCACTCCCCTGTTGCCAGTTTCCGCTCTACATTGCTGCATTTTCCTACATTACAGCAGCATACACATCCTACGTTAGTTAATAACATAGTGGGTTTGAATATTATGCTCTACTGCCTGTTCATTTCGTACTGTACCGCATCAGTCCGCAAACTCATATAGTCCAGAATTTAACATCAGTTTGTTCCTTATTAATGAACATACACTGATTACCTTTTTTGTTACTCTCGTGATGACATTTCGCCTGTTTCTGTTCATTTCTCGGTAAATTTTGCATTTCGGAGCCGCCGTCTGCAACAGTTAACCGAAGGACAATATTAGATATTAATTTTCGCACGGTCTATTTTGTGGGACTATATTGGAATTCAGGGTTTATGTACTTCAGAAACTCGATTTCCAGTGCCTTATAAATTGTTTCTTATCGGAGGAGTTGCGTTCCTGGGTGCAGATTCTTGTATTGATGACTTAACCATTTTCCATATAAATGTAGCATGCATCTTAGGACATACAAACTATAGTGCCAGAAACATTCTAACCTTTGCTAGGTGCCACTAAAAGAAAGAAGTACATCTAAACGAATCAGGGTAAAAGTTGTGGTTCCGCAAGTAGTGCGTCTGAAGGAAGTAAGCGCGTTAGCGACAGAGGTATGCTTTAAAGGAGAATAGTGGAAACTCTGTTCCCAATGTTGCTAGATACCTTCCTTACCTGTCGGACAGGTTTCGGGTGATCTTTATAAATCCTGTTTCAGTAGTTTTTACCATAACATAAAATTGCATTCTATTCTTATCCCTACCCAGCATTTTTTCTACTTTGCGATGGCCGTTTAAAGCGATCCTACTTATCGACGCACAGCTGGAGTATATATTATAAAGTTTACCCAAGTTTGTAGATCATGACTAAATGCCTTGACAGAAATTCAGTTCTTCATGGCTTATAGACTGTTAACTTGTTAAAAGCATGCAGTTTGTATTGGGTTTTTAACATTATAAGGTGTCAGAGGTAAGGCCCCATTGTAATTTGGTTACTTATATATTGGCTCTTTTGAAACGATATTCGTTATTTCGTCTCTAAATTTTACAAATTTATGATACCATAAAATAGAACTGCAATCTAATTTCCATCCGCGAATTATTTCTGTATGTTGCAATACAGCTATATTTTATGTTCGCGAGTGTAGGAAAAAATTAAGTATTTTAACGTTCCACACTTATGCCCCTTAGGCTAAAAGAGACCGATGCTTAACAAAAATGAATGAGTGTAGTGGGAAAATTCTAGAATGCTGGCCCGCACATATCGGTGAAGGTGAGTTGGTAGCCAGTTTTTGGTCAAAGTTGAATACTCAACTCACATAGTGATGCGGAGCAAACAATAGCGAGTGAAGGTGAATTAGCAGCCATATTGATTACTTTATTAGAACTGAATGAGAATGTGTGTAGAACCCTGCCGGTCTAGTTTGGTGGGTTAAACATACTTAAAAAATATTTATAATAGTAGTGTTACTTCAATCCTATATTGAAATCAATGGAAAGTGTAATGAGAAATGGTGTGGATTAGACACATTTTAAAACCAGACTAAATCTCTTGTTGAAATAATAGTTTTATAAAAGCGCTTTTAGGAGGTAATTCTATTTTTCAATATTCGTAATAGTGTATTCCTCAGCAGGAAATGTCATTCATTCATTTGTAGCACATATATTTCAAGTTAAAATCAATGAACTACATAGTTTGTATATACTTGAACTTAGGTTTTTTACACTGCATTGCTGCTACAAATTATGTAATGAATATAATTCTTTTTCCACATACTGACCTAGCTACTGCTTCATATCCCTGGTACCGGGTTATATACAAAGAAGCTTGTAGTGGGAGAGTTATTTTTTTCTGCAGTAGAGCTGGCTGTAAAGAAAAGCAGCTCGTGATATGATCTGATTGTTCTTGGTAACCGAAAAATCATGTCAAGGCAGAGTTCCTACTGGTCAGGGAAATTTTATATTATTATTATTTTTAAACATTGATTGTACGCCAATTTCAGCTTAGCCGACCATTATCAGCTAAATGAATGTACAAGAAGTTTCGTATGTCCAAAGTAATTGATAGACGTTTAGTGGGTAGATATTAATGATCACAGTATGGGACGTTGCTCAGATTTTTATGGGAGATAAGTGGTGTGTACAGATGAGCAATTGATTAGTAATAGTCATCCAACACCTATCATGAAAGTCAAGGAATTTCGTGGGAAAGTCAGGGAAATAGATTTTTCCAGATCACTAGGAACCCTGCAAGGTTTAGTTCAGGTGTTTCTAAGTAAAGGCTTTTCCATATTCATTATCCTCATTGTGTTAAGAGGAAGTATAGTAATAACGTTGGAAGTGAATTACTGCCTACGGACTGCGAGACCAGAATTTAACGTGTTCTCTACCGATCACCTACTACTTGGCTTGCAATTCAGTTAAGCAGAGATTGCTTTTATTGCATAAGTCATTAGATGTTACTGCTTATCGAAAGTGCCATAGGTTACTGTTAACATTGTTACAGCAGCAATAGGTAATTTTTATCAATTATATATATATTTGTAATTTCTTGTATTTTTCAGTGTATTTGAGGTGTGTAGGTGGTGAAGTTGGTGCTACGTCATCTCTAGCTCCCAAGATTGGTCCTTTGGGTTTGGTAAGTGAAATGATCTAAACTTTATTTCTATAGATCTATATTCTAATTAGATGATTTCTCTAAAGAAAGAATGGGCAGGTGGTCATACTACTGTATATTGATCCTAAGTTTTTTAAGGAAGGAAAGATTGTACTCATTAAATGAACTCACTTTCGTGTCCTTTAATGTATTTGAGTTGGTTGATTGGTTGAAGATAAGGCGTGAATATTTAGCTTTGAGATCCGGTTCACATAAGGAAACGAACCTGGGTCTCCCGCACCGAAATATTAGTATGCTAACCATATAAAGTTTATTCAAGGAACGTTCAGTACCTCATGTAAACAAATACACGTGGTGGTTGTTTGATTTTATTGGTTAGAGAGCCCTAGAACACCCATGCGGCAGAAGAAAATAGTACTTGTTTGTAAGGCTCATTACCAGAATTCCTTAGAATTAGATAGCAGAAACAACACTTTATCTAAGAACTAAATTGAATTAATGCAATAAAAGAGAATACGCATGCTTTGGAAGTGGTTTTGACTCAACTTTAGCGCGAATCACAGTTAACAATATGGCCACATGCGGGAAATAAGTAAAACATCGACAGGGTACAAGCCAGGGTTTGCCCAAGTGGGCCCAGCACAAAAAAACCCACCGGATTTTTTCGGGTTGGACCCACCTGAAAATACCACTTTAAAACCCATCTGGGTTTTTGAGCTTTTTGTTAGTATATTATCGGTACAGCTATGGTGACCACACTAAAAGTTAATTTTGTCCGATTTTTGGCTTTCCTTAGGCGAATTAGATGCTTTCGTGTTAAGATATGCAACATTCAATATAAGACCGTTATAAAGTTCTGAATGCACTGAATAGATTTTTAATCTTAGCTTAAAGGACAAATTTATGTATGGATTATGCATATATCTATTTGAAGTAAAATATGCAATTTTATATTTTAAAAAATACTTTCCGTGAAAGGTGTGCTCGCCGGCTCGGTGACGCTGAGACACGTTATCCCTCATACGTTGACGGGTTTAAGGCCATAAGTGCCAGTACTACCAGTTAATATGTAAATACACTAGTAAAACTATTAGTATTATTTCTAACCTTTGTTCGTTGTAGTAAAATTTGGTTTTCCAACAACAGTTTAGTTCCGGCATTTGTTGCTACTCTTCAAATAAGCATGCTGTAGAGTCAACACCAACAATAGCGTAAAAATTCTTGTCAAATTCAAGAAGCTTAATGCTCGGAGTTCCGAAGACTACGTAACGCTTGCTATTCCAAGTGCTGAATTCAAACTTCCTACTAGTGGAGTTTCTATGTATAGTAAAGGAAGCTGCATTTTTCTAAGAAAATCGTCGTGAAATAAGTGCTCATGAAATTCCCGCAATTGAACGTACAAAGCATTAGAAGTGAGCACTTCAACAATAAAACTGTTTATTTTACGCTGGAAGACATTTAATTTCATTTGACATTTTAAAACACCATAACTATATATATAAAACTACATGAACTGACATAAATTAAAGTGGTACTTCCGGTTGACACAGAAAGTTGAAATTTGGCATGATTGTAGCTTTCCGGGTCCACCCGACAGAAAGATTGCCAAAAATGAATATTTTTAATTTTTAGGCGGTCTAAAGGGGAGATGAAGGAATTATCCATGCTATTTAAATGGGCCTTTTTGGACTTATAATTTCATGTTTTAGGTATTTGGAATTGGAATACAAACTTGAAATTCGGCATACTTGTACTTTTTCGTTAGAGTTATCTAAGTAAATCACAAATAAATAAATAAATAAAATAAAGTTAACTTTAAAAAAATAAATAAAAAATAAAAAAAATCCAACTTTAGTGTGGTGTTATGGAGAACTGAAAAATCTTTCCCATGTTTATATGGGACATTTTCTGCATCCCAAAATGTTTAGGCACTTCTGGCAAGATTGGAATGATGAAATTTGGCATGGTTGTAGCCTTCCGGGACTAACCGACAGAAAAGTTGCAAAAGTGAATATTTTTAAGGAGCCTAAAGAGGGATGAAGGAATTCTCAAGTTATTTAAATGGGCGTTTTCTTGGGATACAAAATCTTATCTTTTAAATAGTTAAAATACGAAAAGAAACTTGGAATTCCGTAGAATTGTGAATGTAAGAGGTGCAAGTGTGTGGGGGCGAAGCCTTCAGCAGCTCATTCAGGAAATATAAAGAGCAAATGCACGAAATTCACTTACATAAGGATGCGAGGGCAGTAGGCCGAGCAAATGCAGGGAACTAGGGACGGAGCTCCTAGCTAGCCAAAGGCTAGTTTACTTTATAAAATATAAATTATATCTTTGCTAATTGTTTTAAATTAATTTTTGGAGAAAAACTATCTTGCAACAAGTGCTCGGAAAATTCCCGTAATTGAACACAGTATCGGAAGTGAACTTCAGCAATAAAACCATTTATTTTACGTTGAAAAATATTTATTTCATATAAGACGTTTTGAAACCTTTATTTTATAAAATATGAATTATGGCTGTTTTAAATTAATACATTTTGCATTCATATTTGGCAAACGTCACTGAGGCTCCTGGATGACTCGATCTACATTTGTTCGTTTGTCCGCCAGGGCCATACACACTACAGGGTACAACTTTCGGCTTTTTAAGTTGAAATTGTCTGGTTACAAGCACGAGACATGCTGTATAGATTTTGGCGGCCTACCAACATAAAATTTCAAAATGGTGTCTTTTTAAATAGCGGGTATCCACGCTAAAGCGCGATTTTCGGTCTTAAGTTGAAATGTTCAGAGTAGAAGCGCGAGAGACTCTAAATTAGCTGTATTTATTTTGGCGGCGATCCAATGTAAAATTTCAAAATGGCGCCCATTTTTCAAAACGCAGTGAATAGAAAGTTGTTGCAATTTGTGACAATGACAGTCTTGAAATGTAAATCATATTTTAACAATTTTACCCTAAAGACATTGAAATATTACGAAAAAACCCAATTAAACCCGAAAAAACATATGGGCCCAGGTGGGTTGGGTTTTTTCAAAAATACCCGGGTTTTTTCAAACCCTGGTACAAGCACGTGCTTCTCGAAAGAAGCGCTGGCCGATAGCCTATCATCTGATGACTGGCGGAGTAATACAATTCTGCAATATTTACATGAGGATCAGAAGGTTCGTTGAATGAGTACATTACGTTACTGTGTTTTTTTATGGTTGTCGCAGCTCGTAAAATATTGCATATATGGGCTTGAAAAAGCTATATTAGATACAGGATGAGTGTAATTAGTAATGTCCGGATTTGTATGTAATTACATATTTTTTCCTTCATATGTAGGTTCGTCAAATCCTTAAATGTTTGTGATTCACACCTGTAGGGTGCTTCAACTCAAACTTCATATTACATATTTTAACCAATATTACATATTTCTATGGTTTCTACATATTTTTTTTATATACATAAAACTGTCTTAAAATTTTGCGTTTACTGAAATTTTAATTTAAAATAAAAATAATAAACTCTGCAATGCTGTGCAATGCTTGCATCTAGATTCAATTTTGTCATGTCTATCTTTTCGTTTCTTTACCGAAAGAGAAATATCAGTCAATCATACAACGTTCGAAAAATTACTCAGTGGACTTATCGATGCGGGAAACAATCAAAATATCCAATCTAGGGAGCTAGTAGGTTGAGACTGAGACGTGTTTCTAAGCTTAATGTTATACTGCAATCTTCAAATACGACACTGTTATGTAGCTAAAGCAATGCATTTGACGTTATAAATTTAAATCTTGGTACTTCACCGTCACTGGTACAGTCCGCGGCAAAATATCTGCAACATGAGCATGTAAGTTTATTGTTAAACGACGAAGTCTTTTGTTTCAAAATAAATGTGCAGGGGAGGACGTCGAGGTTTCTCCTGGCGTAATTCGTGCCACTTAAATTCCTGTCGTAATTCGTAAATATTAAGCGATCCAATCCAGAAGCAGGTCCAAATTCAGCAACCCCTTTTCCCCCTTCTGTTTCATATGTTGATTTTCTCAGATACGTTTCATTCTTTGACTTTACGAAAAGTATGCAATTTATTCAATAACTGAAACTGGGAACACTGTAGTCTATTGGTTAGAGCGTTAAACTCATATCCGCGTGGTCTCAGGTTCGATTCCCGGCCAGTGTTCCCCAATTTTCGGCGTCTGGAGAGTCACATGAAAAGAAGACATGACAGCCACTAGGTCTAAAAAGCTTCTGATGCGCCTGTTAGGGACAGGGCGTCGCTGCTAGGCAATATGTAATTCAGTCGGTTGCTAGTAGATGGCGCTGGCTCACAAATGGGCCCTTACGCCAAGTGATAAACGGTAACTGAAACTAGTTAGAACTCAACAATTTTGATGGTTTATGAATTTCTTTGAAAAGTCTGCAATAGTTGTTTCCAGTGTACATGCTGTTCGGAATTTTTGGCCGCGGTGGCTCAGTGGTAGAACGTTCACCTGTGGTGCGTGGGGTCCTTGGTTCGATTCCAGCTCGCGCCAAGGGAACTTTGTGGTGGACAAACACCGTGTGTTTGGGTTTTCTCGATGTTCTCCCGTTTCCTCCCACTTCATTCATTCCGTTCATTTCTCACTACCGTCTCCTTTAGCCTAACCGGCATAATAGTGGGATGTAAAACTGAAAGATTTCATTTCATTTTCTGTTATAAATTTATTGAACTGTGTCATAAATTTACTTTCACATTGCACTATTTTCTGTGCTGAATTCGTATGAACTACGAATATCTGTCCGCTATGAAAAAGTTACTCAAATGTTGAGGAAAAAGAGCACTGTCCATTTCGGTAAATAGGAGGGTTCTGTCCCGTAATAAGTACATTTTTTGCCGAGACCGAAAGATGTATCCGTATTATCTAGGTGTCCCCTATTGAAGTGTCCGTTAAGGGGAGTTTCACTATATTTTTATGTATGCAGGTACTAGGGTCGGTTTTCACGAACCCCCCCCCCCAAAAAAAAAAAAAAGCAGTTCAAATAGAAGGGACGCGTTTTGTAGCCAGTCCGCTTAATCACTTTTGACATTGTTTTGTTCAAGTAGAACAATCGTGGTGCAGTCTAGGTGGTACCACGGATGTCAAGACTTACTGGATATATGGCTACTGAAGGATTGGGCTGAATGGCGTAGTGGTTAACGCATCGACACGGTGAGGATGAAACTCGGGTTCCATTCCTCATCCATCTTTTTTTTTTTTTTTTTTAACGGTATATTATTAAATTCACAACTATAGAGGAAATATAAAATAAGTAAATAAGCGACAGAAGACCTTCTCACATGTATGTACTGCACTTCTGTTCAGAAAAACTTAGAATCCCTAATCCCTTTCAGAGACTAAGTTCAAAGCCTAGATCCATCAGTTCCCACAGATCTGTATAGAGGGAATTGCATTTTCCCTCCGTTCTTTACATAGACGCTAGCTGAAAAAAAAAAAGTACTTGTGCCAACAGTAGTCGAGCGTGGTGAGGCACTTAGTCTTCGTAAAGAACTTGTGAAACTTGAATATATGTCGAAATAATTGAAAGTTTAATATTTGTTTAAAATTTAATGCTTTAGGATTAAAATTTATTTGTGTATATTTTTTTTTTTCTTTTAAGTTATAAAACAAATACTTTACAAAACTTCAAAATCTCTAGAATAACCAGTGACACTTGGATGAGTGTGAAATTAGGCTGAAATAAATGCAAATAAGCATGTAATTAGAAATTTACATGCAGAACTAATTTTTTTATCTGATAAAATAAATTTCTACTGCAAATATATTTGATAACCAATTTATCATAAAATACTGACAAAAAATTACATTTAAGTACATTCAGTGCAATGAAAACTTTTTCTGTACTGTAATGAATATAGATATCTATCATTTACTGTAAAACGAAGAGTTGTGCTCCCAGGTTTATAAAGAATTTCCTTATCCTTTTCGTAAATAATCGTCCGATATGACTTTTTAAAATATTTGGTAATGGAAAGTGGTATGAAATTTCCACAGGTAAGAAACGATAATCTCTGCTGCGGCGTAACGTGTGAATTAACAAGTTTGAGAGAAACGTTAAGAATATAAACTGATCATCCGATATTCAGTCAGTAATTATCAGCTGCTATATTTTCGAAAAGAATGGCTTCCAGGAAAAATAATCCCGGATCTTTTATGTTGAGATTCTTAACTTTCACTCACTCTTTCTTGAAGGAAGGTAATGGAAGTTGAAGAATTCAATGAAATTAAGTGGACCATATATATTACTAAATTCTAGTAAGTAACCTTATAGAATCGAAATGTCACTTGTCTAGGGTGGTTATGCGTTAACAAACGGAACAAAATAAAATTAACTTTTTCGTGTAAATATTGTATGATATACGAGCCAGGAGTTTAGTTTTCAAATAGCTTGTTCCAGAACAAGATGAAAACTAATAGGGAAAACACGCCCCACACCAAACGTTGTCCTTTTGCTATTGTAAGTGCAATTATCATTAATGAAATAAAAGGTAAATATTCACAGAAATAATTATTACATATGCCATACGTTAAATGCCAACTTTAGAAAAAGTGGCTATATGAACGGGCTCTGAGTCTGCTATCCAGTGTTATAATGTAGAGCGGGACATTCATACTCACATTACTGTACTTTCAGACATGTTTTTTACTACAATTATAATTATTTCCATTACAATAAGGTTTGAGATGTAGATATGATAACTTTGGAAAATCAACCGGAAAGAGAAAATAAGAAATATGGAAGTTTTGGGAGGACTGAATGAAAGAATACTAAAGTTGGTAGCAAAATGGAAAAGTAATTAGTTAGGACATAAAGGATGAATTGCCTTATACCAAGAGATACTTTTTAAAGATTAGTTTCTGGAAGGAGAAAGAAGGTGTCAGCTTCTGGATGATAGATCGAAAATTGATGTCAACTTGTTGAGGACTATCCGTCCTTCCTCTCCCCTTCATTACAATACCCCGGGTTCAGATACTTGAAAATCCTAATTAGAAGACACGCTCAGCAATTCTGTCATTCTATTTACAGATTTCTGTAATTTCTGAATATTTCACTTCCAAGCTTTCAACTCTCCTCTGGAGTCTTTGTCGCGGAAGATAAAAGGTCGAGGAATAAAATGGAACTGATTTACCAAAGGGAACAGCTGTTCTGAAAAAAAAAAAAAAAAAAAAAAAGTTATCAAATGTACTGGTTACATACTAAAAATAATAATGTTTAACTGGTGTACTTGACAACGTGCTTCCAAGCATAGCTTCTCCCTTAGTAAGTCCGTTATTTTATTCCTTGATGTTTTTTTCTTCTTGTTTTTATCCTCCGTGACCAGGACTCCAGGGGAGAGTCGAAAGCTCGGAAGAGCAAGTCATATTCATAAATTACAGAAATCTAAGTAGAATGATAGATCTGAGTTTATAGGTGCAGTAGGCAGTATGCATTGACTTCTCGTCTTCCATATGTAAACAGTTGCGCACGCTAAACGGAAAGTGTGAAACTCTCCGTGTTGTATGAGGAACTTCGCCTTTAATAAGTTAATGCTCTAAAGATTGAAAACTTACAAGTAAATTTCGTGATTTTTAGCAAGTGAGTTACCTGATTCTTAATTTGCTATTACTTATTTGTATAAGTCTATTGTTAGTAACTTCAAGTTACAATAAAATTTCTTTATTGGTAATAATATTTTTTGGTTATTGACTGAACTGTGCAGTTCTACGTTAGTGTTTAATTGAAGTTATAAAGATTTTAATGTTTTCGCCAAGGTTATATATATATATATATATATATATATATATATATATATATATATATAAACTAACAAATATATATTTTTTTTTCTCCAGTCTCCAAAGAAGGTTGGTGACGACATAGCCAAAGCGACTTCAGATTGGAAGGGCTTAAAGATAACAGTGAAGCTAACCATTCAAAACAGACAGGCCCAAATCTCAGTGGTGCCGTCAGCTGCTTCTTTAATCATTAAGGCTTTGAAAGAACCTCCGAGAGACCGAAAAAAGCAGAAAAACAGTATGTATTTTCCCATTGTCAATACAATCTCTAGACTTAAATTTACTGTTAAGTATATAAACTTAAATATATGTAGTGTTTCGTTTGCTTCTTATTTTAGTGAATTGTTACTTTCATCAAAGCAATTAAAAGTAAACGTTAAGAAATTTTAGATGTTAGAAGAAGAAAAGGCATGCTTTATTGTACGAATTTAAATTCTTCGTTTCAGTTCAATACTGAGCGATTCCCTTATTAGTAAAATGTGATATTCAATAATTTAGAAGTCTTAGCTACGGTTGAAATACTATAAAACAAAAAGTAAGATCTAACCTTGTGCAGTTTTTTTTTTTTTTTTCTACGTTTTGTTCAAGTGAAAGGTTTGCTTTGTGTGTTGTACTTGTGTATAGCCTCATAGTGCGTAAAAGTGGGCTATGTTGATCTAGTGAAGTATTTGCATATCTGTTTGAATTAAACTGTTGCAAATTTCGGTATAGTGCTATATCAAAATAACTGATCGGTCTAGGAAATCTTACTTTTATTGGGAACAATGAAAAACATGCTTATACGGACTGTTCTCTTTAGGTTTCCATTTCTTGTTTCTAAAGGATCTTATCGATCTTATTGCCAATTAAAGTTATTTGTATGAGCCATAAACTTGTAGTAAGTTTAAATGACGCAATACGGAAGGCTGATCTGATAATATTCGACAAATTTTCGAAGTAATTACCTTATGGGAAACTGCCTCCACCACTGGTTGTATTCTATCGGATTATTATGGACTAAGCCTGCCATCGCAATTTCCGCTGCAGCAAAATACATTTGGGCACAGACATAGGAATTGCGTCCCATTTGTCCCTGTATTCTTTCCATAGATTAGTGAGGATACGGGATTAGCGATATTGTAAACATAGCTTTGCAGTCCAGCTGTGCAGCTTTTAAATTTTTTTTAGGTGTATCATGAAGGCGAATACCTCGGATTACCGTTTCTGTTCCCATTCCTGAACGCCAACTCAACTTAATACATGCTCACTTGAATGAACTTAGATTTGGCCTGCATTCGAACTAGGACACTGCATTCTCTTTGTTTTCGTTAGAGCTGCTTCTATCAGTTCATAGGCACTGAATCTAGTTCTCGTTTTACCAACCGACCATCAGGACTGGTATCCGTAAACCAAAACGAGAAGACATCTCTATAGAAAACAGTCTGGCCAAAGGGATGAAAGGAAAGAAAACTCCTTTGTCAGTTGACCAAAGTGCGAATAATAATACATTTACAGAAATAAAAATTGAATCACTTCTGTTTTGTGTTCAAAGCCAAATGTTAATCTACTCCAACAAGGATCTGGTTTTTTCTTGCGCATTCTTGACCACACAAGTCGAATCCCTTTTTCCATTTCATTTATTTTCTGTCAACCCTTTTCTCTTTTGAAATCCGCTAGCCTATGACCACCTACAATGAGTATGTGCTGGTCAAGTGAAATCCTAATTTTGACTTCTTGTTTATTTCTGAAATAAATATAAAACAAACGATTTCAGCGTTCACTAACATCTGAAGATAACTCCACACAATCATGTTCTACATTGCTTTTGTTTCGTTCATCCCTCACAACATTTTTACATATTCCCGCTTTATAAGTTAATGACGGGCTTGCATCGAACCGGAGAGACTACATTAATTTTCAGCCATGCAATGCAGTCTTATCACTGTACGTTTCTTCATTTGCTTTAAAGGAAAAAACGAAACAAAATCTGTGTTTAACGTTCGGGTGCAGAATTGCAATATTTCTTAATTCATGTTACATAAATGTGAGGCACTTCAAAATTACTTTTTTTCTTTCTTTCTTTACTACACTATACTACATATTTTTTACTTGAACATCCTGTCCGAATCTCATCACATCACTTTTTCAATTACTCGTTAATATTCAAAAGGGTATGTGCAGTGTTCGGGATCGGAACACGCTTTTGCCTCTGTTTATTTTCCGTAATCTCAAACTAACCTGAGTACGTGGACTACTGGAAAAGTTTCTGTAATTATTACTACTAACAATGGCGCGAGTATTCCGCTTTTATAGAATTCGGAAAAATAGACATGTCTATGTTTAAATTATTTTTAAGCTTACTTGTTTTTCACTACAGTTTAAAGTAGTAGTAGTTTCGTCTGAGAAATGCAAATGAGTAGTAGTTTCGTAAACACTTTCGGGCCTTTTTAATAATGATTTAAATGTAGTTTGAAACCAAAACAAAGCATCAAGCGATTCCATTTGGCTTTTGGAGATCCCACTGTATCCAAAAAGACGTGTACAATTGTTTTTTTCCAATTCCAGCGTGGCCTCATTTTCCAGTGATTCTATGAAGCTCGTTTATCCACATCTGTTGTTACCAGTCATGTTAATGTTATGCCTGAAATGATGAGATCTGCATGTTACATACCGTGAGATTCAGGCATCTTTGAACATTGACATGAAAGTAATACATAAGCTTTTGCATGGACACCGTGCATGTACAGAAATTTTGAAGTCGTTGGACCACGCACTGTTTCGTAACTTTAAAATTTTACTGTTTGAAATTTGAACAAATAGCATTTAAATAGATTGTAATCTTGGTATGAAAATAATAAATGTTGAAAGAAAGTTACGTTTTGATTGGACTTTAATAAAAGAATTTACAATCCAGATTTATCGTTAGTATAGAGAATTTGTGAATATTGAAGCATCTTTGATCTAGCTAGTACAAAGAAATGACCAAAAGTTATGCACTTTGCTTTTGGTGAGACTAAAGTGACCAGTGTATTCAAAGAGACTTGAATCAGTAGAATGACCGGTTAATTCTGAAGGCAGTTTATACTCTTTAATTTACGTTTTCACCTGTCTCTTCCTGCTTTCATTTCCTATTTTTATTACTTTCACTCTTGCTTGTTGATTTGTTTTTTCTAGGAAGTGAGTTTGGTTATATTTTCTTTTTAGAAACTAATTTTTTTACTACAGGTATTATAAATTTTATAAATAAGAAAAGTAGAGAGAATAAAACCAATAACTCTTACGCGCTTGGTTTTAATTGCTTTTCCCCAAAGAGGGACTGTGTTATATATTCAAACTTATGTACATTAAATTTTATAAATGCTTGCGCTTGGAGCTAACAAATGGAAATTTTTACCCTAACCTACATATTTGTGAACTACAAAATAGTTTCTGATTAAAAACTGATATTCATCGCTTCGAATATAGTTGTTCAAAGAAATACATTTAATATAGTAAAAGCAGAATGTATCTCACTGGTGCGTTACAATATACAATTTTATATTACGTTTATATAGTTCATCATGTTGAGTATGCTGTTAAGTAAAATGTATTTTTTAAATTCCAGTTAAACACAGTGGGAACCTTGCATTCGATGAAGTTTTAAACATTGCTAAGTCAATGAGAGATAGGTCAATGTCCAGAAAGCTTGAAGGGACTGTCAAAGAAATTCTTGGAACCTGTCAGTCAGTAGGATGTACAATCGAAGGAAAGCCTCCTCATGACGTCATAGACCAAATAAATAATGGAGAAATTGAAGTACCTGAGGAGTAAGATAGATGTAAGTAAGCTGTTGAGACTTAAGTCCTGGAACGGTTAATGTATTATTATTATTATTATTATTAGACCTAAATAACTGGTATCGATAGGGCATGACTATTTACCATAAACGACTATGACTATTTATATTAATTTAGATTACTAGTCATATGGTAATTTTGTGCAGTATACAGCAAACACATTAGTTCTAAATGTGAATGTAGGCCAATATCAAAATACTGTGCTCAATGCTCGAATTAGTGGTGGATGAGAGGGATATCCACCTTTACAAAGAAACATAAGTATCGCTTGAGAATGTGTTTATGTGGGATACAATATAATTGGTATACATAGTAACATTCTTCTCAAGTACATGTCATCCCAGTGTAAAGATACCTTAATTCGCGTACTGATTGTACTAAAGGTAACGAAATAAGAACATGTAACATTATTATTAAATATTGAATATTTATTCTGGACAAAGTAAATAAGAATTTGATTGCCAGCTTGCAACTGTGCTAAATTCGTATGAATTGGGAATAATTCTTGCCCTCAAAAGTTGTTTCTTGCCCTCAAATTCTTGCCCTGATTTTTGTTGAGACTTTCATAAAAATGTATAAAAAAACATTGCGTTTATATTTTGTTGGATGATTATTACGGAGACAAAAAGCACGAATTATTGGAGTACACGAAAAGAAAAGGTACATCGCATTTGGAAATAGGAATACAACAGACAACAAATAGGAAGTACAGACAGTACTTAACATAAATCTATTTCATTTATCTTGAAATGTAGGTTTAAATACTGAATACGCAAAATTTGCGATAACGCAAATGTAAAATTCTCTAACAAAACTATACTGATTAATGGCTTGGCAACATTGTTCTGGTGACGTAAATGAAGCAAAACCATACTCAGCCACATAATATAAGAATATCCCAATTTATTTATATTTCATAAATATAGCTTATTAATCAAATCACTCAAGATGGGGAGACAACAAAATATGTAGGTAAAACTCACTTTTACAACTAAAGAGGGTTTGACGAAGGTTCCAGCAATGAACAAGCAGTCGAAGTAATCATCCAAAAAAGTACAATAAATAACGCAAAACTTTTGTTTATTAAAAAAAAAAAAAAATCATTACTTCTCCGTTTCCAAGGGAGTACTGAAATGTTGCGGGGAAAAAGATTGTTAGTAAAACAGAAGATTCGGGTGACTCATTAATATATGTATTTCTGTCGGGACATAAAAAGAAAGTTATTACGAAGATAGGTAGGAATGTTAAGTGAAAAATGGTACTTTGGTTCTTCCATGTACAAGAAAAGTAGGTTCAATGCACGGAAAATGAGCCCACTTAGGTTTTTTCGGTAATCGTGTCGGTGTGGAGAAATTGCTGTGCAGTCTGTCCCAAGCGTAACTATTGTACTTAGGCAGTTCATGTCAGTGAACAACTTTGAACAATCTCTATTTTTTTCTTTCTGAGTAGCTAAGAATTTCATAACGTTCTGAGTGAGGGTAGATACCATCACAGCAAATCAGATATGCAGTCTAACCTGTTCTTGATTGTTAAAAATACGTTTCTTCAACTCCTTCCAAAATTACAAATTATATGGAAGCATTGATTTTTGATTTTTTGGTAATTTACTCCTTTCCATGCTATGTGGGTTATTAGTTGACTTTGTTTTTAGTAAACTCTGAGTTAAATGTATCAGTTTCGAAAATTCTGATTGGTGACGCGTTGGAAGATAGAAATTTAAAATGTTTGTATTAATTTTGTAAGAAAATTTATCATTAAGACCCCACCACCAGAAGGAATTTTGTTTTAAAGTATATGTGCATCGTTCACGAGGAAACACAAAATCGCTTTTGTGCTGTTCACGATTTCGAACAGTGTGTGGTCTAAAGTTTTTTAGAGATCCAATCATCGAAACTCCTAACATCTCATCTCTTGAAGTATTGACATTTATCCGTAGGGAAAATTCGGGAAAAGGAACGTAATTCTTGGTATATTTGCGATGTTGATTTCAAGACAATGTTTGAGCCTGAGTGTAAGATACGAAAAGAGGTAGATGACCTTCTATTACAGTACTATACAAAGTGTTGTATAAATCAGCAAGATAAATAGTATCAGTTTGTATTGATTCTACACATTTTCTCACCTGTGTACTGAAATATTGCCTATTATATACTTCCTTTATCGATTACCTTTGTACGAGAGGTGTACAACAAAATAGTCTGACCAAAGAATCATGCAGTTGGCTGTATTACCATGTAATTTGTTGTTCATAGTTGTGTATGAAGTCCTTATAGTATTTTTAAGACAAACTACTGTAGATGCACTGTGGGCTCTGATTCATGAGAAATTCATTCAAATCATTGGATCTCGTAAACAAATGCAGAAGCAAATAGAACAACTGTAATCATATCACAATATTGCAAGCTGTGATGATATTTAAGGAGAAAAGCAAAAAGCTAATACTCATCGCAAAAGATATATAGTAGAGCTTTATTCTACATGCAACAATAGCGCTTTCGGAAGTATTCTCTTCCTTCCTCGGCTTGCTTAAAATTCAAAAAGGATTTTAAAACATAAAGAATTTGGAAGGGTAAAAAAAGGTTAAGAAATGTCCTCTTCTTTTACCCTTCCAAATTATTCATGTTTTTGAACCTTTTTGAATTGTAAACAAGCCGAAGAATGAAGAGGATACTTCCAAAAGCGCTATTGTTGCATGTAGAAAAAAGCTCTACTATATATCTTTTGCGATGAGTATTAGCGTTTTTGCTTTTCTCACTAACTCTAATCATGTATATCAACTCCTAGTATATGTACGTTAGATTTCAACTAATGTAGTATAGTTGGCTGGTTCCAGTGAATAACCGGCTAAGTCGACTTTTCTTGAAAATCGAGATTTTACATGTATAAGCTTCTTTTGGTGAATTCTACATTGTGTAGAAGGGACTAAGACGAATTCATAAAATTGAGGAAGTCACAGCATTTGGTTGTCAAAATTAGCCAGGTAACTATTGTAAAATTTACCTTTAAACTTCTCTCCTATAAAATTTACTTTTCCCAACTTAGCCGGTTATTCACTGGAACCAGCCAGTTATTCGTAGATATGTTTCCAGGACTTAATTGCTCAATAGCTCCTATATGGTAGGGGTTGGCATCCCATCCACCCAATTCTTTCTTCCATCAAGTAACATTAAACATTGTAGTAAATACTTACAAAGTGGAAAGTAAAAAGTTACTGGACTCACAGAAGTTTCTGGGTCAGGATATTTTTTTAAACTTGCATATTGTTCATTGTAGCTTTAGAAATATTCACTATATTAATAAAGCAAAACTGACCAAATTACAATATGTAATAATACCACTTGTGTAACAGTTCCGGCAATGTAACCGCCTTAATCGGACACATCATCTTTATAAACAGAAAGTGAAAGTACACACCCACTTTTCCCAGAGCCAGTCAACTCTTCTCGTTACTACTTACATCCTTCTGTACAAAACGTTAATTTTTAACGTCTTATGAAAGCGATGTTCCTGAAACTGTTCCACAAGTGGTATTAATATATACCTAGTGTACACTGACACTTAAGTTTAACGTCCTACGATTGTGTCCTTTAAGCTAAAGGAGACGGATGATTAATGAATATGAATGATTGTAAAATTAAATCTTACGTGTGCTTCTATTAGGAATTGGTTTATAGAAGGATTAAAGTCCGAATAGAACCTTACTTCACAAAACATAGGTGCATCTTGTCTCGAATCGAATTACTGAATGCGGTATTCCTTTCTACATGTCGCTAAAACGTCCACCGGAATTGCAAAAGTAATATTTAGTGACATATTAATATATTTTTGGAATCTGAAGTTACTTAATATTTAACCTGTTAGTGTTTTATCATTGTTAGAACCGGCAAAATGGGACTCGAAACGTATCGAGAACCTAAGGAGCTACAGTGATATTTTCATGGCTCGCTCTGGCGCATGGTGAAAACAGATATAATCAATCTTTGAATATGCCGTAATTTGTGAATTTAAGACAAAAGCTGAATGTTACCTTTACAAAAAGCCAAAGGCTTCTTCAATAGCCCTAAATAGAAGTAAGTGTGATTTGACAACCATAAGCACACTTGAAAAGTAGCTCTGTGAAATTGTGCTTCTATCAATATTTCACATGTTTTTTCATTCATCAAGAAAAGCAAAGAAAATCTTTTCAGTCGTCATACAATTGTTCTGGTTCTCCATATTCCACAAACTTTTTATATATCGTAGCCAGTTTTGAATTTCCTTCGCAGTTTCGAAGTTCAAAGAAATTTGTAGTAAAACTCAACACAATGTTTCCGCGCGTCCTCCGTTTTCGCAAGATTGGTTTGAAGACTGCTAGACAGCTTGAAGTTTGTAGATTCATGATTGGTGGGTGGGGGTATTTTCTAAAGACGATTCTTGCTTTGACATTGTGCCCACCACGCCTTTAGTCAACTCTTGACGTTTGTACTTAATAAAATGGTAAAAGTCCCAATTTTCGTCTCCCCCTCACCATTCTTTTCAAAGCAAATACTGTTAGAGATAAATAAAAAGTTGTGAATGACCATGCGTTTATGCTTCTGTAGGGTCAACTCATTTTTATTAGTGAGGACATCGGTCTTGAAATGCCTGTGAGCGCTTGAATGACTCGAATAGAGAACTGTCCGCTTAGTAAGTGGTCCTAAATATTCTTCCTATGCTTAAAGTGAATGAATATTATATACTGATTCTCAGCTCTTTGTCAAATATCTGGTCTCGAACACAGAAGTAGCAGTTTTACTTGCATATGAAATACTATTCTGTTGCTGACTATGCAGTAGAGAACTTCAGTATGTACCATAAAAGACCTGGTATTCTGTGAGTCTGGAAACGAGCATACGGTAAAATCGCATCGCCCGCGGCTAAATAATAAATATTTTTGAAGATCAGAATTACATCATTGTCAATGTCTGACACTCTCTCGTGGAGAAATGTTCCTGTTGGAAGTTAGGATGGGGAATTTACGCCTCTGGGGAGAAAACCCCAATAACAAATCCAGCATCTAATGGTGCTGTTAGTCTGTAAGTGAACAATTCTAGTCATAAGAAAATTAGAAATAGAAAAAGTTATTGAGTTTCTGTATCCAGTATTATAGGTAAAAGAATGTGAATAGAAATTTTGAATTATTGTAGTAGCCATGCTTGTATTTCCACCGTTACTATTAGTTCTAATCTTAAAATTGGGCTGTCAAGACTTTTCAAACGATAAATTTAATCTTAGTTGTTAATTTTTCTCTTTCGTATGTATGTGAATTTGTTTTTCTTCCTCGTGACACGTGCAGGAAGAATTTGTTCTCAAGAGCAGCTTTATGGCGTTTGTAGACTGCTCTTCGAGATCCCTTCAAATGATGATAGGAAACGAGAGGGTTGGGCATTGGGTCTTTGTACACTTTCTGTCGCGTACTCGCACTGTGATGTCTGCCTAGCCACATCCCCATTACCGTACGGTTGAGTCTCATCACATCCTTAGGTTCATTCACCTAGGCCACATGCCATCAATGTCTCACGCTTTAATTATTTAAACTATCAAAGCTAGCCAACTGGAACTGAGCGCGGCTACCGTAAGTACTATTAACTAGTAAATATGTATACCTCGCCATACGTGTTCTTTTGTAAGAATTTATTTTAATACAAAATTTTTGCTTAGTAAAAGTTCCTATGTGAGTCTAATAAAGTAAGAACTGTTGAAAGTTTGAGGGTGAGTAAATTTTCCGTAAGTTACAACAAGCCGCCATTATCTTGTTCACGGTTTGGTTATGTTATTAGATATCTTACATAAGTGATTAATTCTAGATTATATTTGTGATAAGGGTGGGTGGTTGTTTGACATAGGCGCCAGCTTTTTTTTCAATGGGTGCTCGCTTCCATACTTGGTTTTTGAACATATCCAATAACCCTTGGCTCATAAATTAGAGTTCTCCCTGAGAGGCGTGAATGACCTTCAACGGAACACAAGCTACTGAAGTAAAAGGAGCTGGGAAATTCTTTTTAAACAGTAAGTGCGTCTAATATTATTATTTACCACGATTACCTAAACCTTGTATTGAGTAAAACCTATAAATATTGGCATTTTGTTTTCTTGCTGTACTCACGGATATTCCAGGAATATGTTCTATTTTCCATTCTTACGTTTCCATAATCTCAGTGTAGAGGAGCTAAAATTTAGGAATGTGTTTCTTATTCCCCTCAAGGGCTGTAAATAATTACAAAGAACAAATGAGCTCTCAGGTTAGTTCGCCTATTTTGTGGACCTTTTTCAACCTATCCATTCAGCTAATCAATCCATTTGCATTTCTACCTGAAATTCAACCTTGAGTCACATGCACTTGTTTTTTCGCCCAAAATAAATAATTTGAAAATTCGAACGCAAATATGCAATAAAAATCTCCCAGTAGGTACTTGTCTCGGAGCCCCATATAGTCGGCGCCTATGTTTGCAACGGCAAATCGTTGTGTTCTCTAAGCCATAGAAATTATTAAATGTTCTTATTTTTCTTTGTTTCAGATCCTGTACAGCTGATATGAAAATAAAGTGATTGTTTAATATTTGAGGTTTTTATTTAACTATTACTGTGTGTTATAAGGTATACTTATCCAAAATTTTTGTCGCCTGTCTCTAAAAATTACATAAATAGAAATAACTCTTTCTTGTGATAGAAACTGTCAAGTGTCTTCCTGGAAATATGCAGAAAACGAAAATATTTCCAAAAAAGTATTTCCACATATGGCGGCACAGCTCTAATAATCATAGGTTTTAAATATTTTACATGTAAACAAACGACTAAATAGAAATAAGCCACAAAATACAAAATATGTGAAGCAATCAGTCACTTTGTTAGTCATTTTCTTATACGTCTTCAACTTAGCGAATCTTCGTAGAGTAAGTAGTTCGTAACACCATTTGACCACTAGGTTCTATCTTGTGTCTGTGTTCTGCAGTTTGCTATTTTTCCTTTCTACATGAAGTCTACCACACAAATCAAGTATAGGTGAATGTCTTTAGAAAATACGCGGTTTTCAAATGTCATTCACTACAGACGAACTTCTAGTATCCAGTTTTGATTAGTGACGAAAGCTAGTGTTTTATAGTAAAAATTATCACGTTCAATGCATAAGGAAATAAAGTTCACTTTTGGTATTGGACTTCCAAATTGTGCTGTTGACAGGTATCAGAGCAAAAACTGTAAAAGATATCGAGGTATGGTTGTTTGCAATCTATTAAGCATCCCAAGGATAGGTTTTATCGCCATAGAACAAAAGATTATTAAATAGCGACAAGTGGTTTTCTGCAAGTGATTCTGCGTCTCAAAGCAATGTATCATGACATTGCCGAATACACTAACCTAAATTGGGAGTGGTTTAAATTTTACTATTACTTCCGGTTTCAATACTGATTTTCGTAGAACAAAACGGTGAGATATATCAAGATGCTTTTTTCCTAAGTATAGGTTCCACTTTCATTAACCTTCGGTTCAAGCCAGAAGTAGATGAAATTAGTTTCTGGTACAATCCGCGGCAAAAAACCTGCAACATGAGCATATAAGTTTATTGTGAAATGACGAAGTCTTTTGCTCCAAAATAAGTGTGCACGGGAGGAGGCCGAGGTTTATCCTGGAGTGATTTGTTCCACTTAGACGTTATGTTGATTCCCTGTGCTGTTAGGCGTAGTTTCACAATAAACTTACATCCTCATGTTGCAGGTTTTTTGCCGCGGATTGTACCAACATTTATCGCCATAGAACAAAAAAAAAAAGTAATATACGAGGCTCATTCGGAAAGTAAAGAACGTTTTTGTATAAACACTTTAATAACTGATATACAAAGGCGAAATTTGTGTTACATACTATGTGATACTTAAGTTACTTTTCGACGTAGTCGCCGTGTAAATTTAAACACTTGTCATACCGTGGTACAAGTTTTTCTATGCCTTCGGCATACACAGTTGCCGCCAAACTGTTGAACCAATCACTAACAGCTTCCTTAAGTTCATCATCACTGCCGTAGTGGCTTCCACCCAAAAAGTCTTTCAACTTTGGGAATAGGTGGAATTCGTGCAGCCCATCAATAGTGAATCGCCTATCCTCTTGAATTTTCCGCTCAGTTCTTCCTTTGAGTTCGTTAGTCACAACAGAAGGCCGGCCCGAGCGTTCCTCATCGTGCACATTCGTCCGTCCGTCATTAAACATAATGCACCACTTACGAACTGATGCTTCATTCATTACATTTCCATACACCTCAGTGATTTGTCTATAAATTTCTATCGGACGCACTTTTCTTGCATTCAAAAATCTTATCACACTTGGCGGAATCAGTAATTGTATCGCACATTTTACAGTCGCACAGCGAAGCAATAACGGACTGTAGCGGATCGCAGCTGGTGCCAGACTGAGGCTAAAGCATGCCCAGGTCAATAACCCAGCGGGAGTGGGGGAACACGCGCTAGCGCAAAACGTTCTTTACTTTCCGAATGACCCTCGTGTATATAGCGACAAGCGGTTTTCTGCAATCTAGGGTGTAAAGAGAACATACCATCTCAATTCGCATCACTGTACCCTAAACAGGAAGTAGTTGTAATTTGACTATTTCCGTATTCAATACTGACTTTCGTAGAGCAAAAGCGGTAAGAGATACCGAGAAGCGTGTTTTCAGCAATCGATTCAGCCTCCCAATAATTCTCTCTCAACCCTTTACTTAAACCGGAAGTGATTCAAATTAACGATTTCCGTTTCAATCTTCAGCGCCATAGAACAAAAACAGTAAGGGATAGCAAGTATTGGTTTTCTGATATGGATTCAGTGTCGTCCGAGGAACAGGTTTTTTTTTTACTACTTCAAGTTAAGGTATTGAATTCCCATAGTTTGGAAATATATGGTAGTCTCAAACTGTGAAACAAAACTCACTTGTTTTGGACATATTACATCTTTAAGATATACTTGAATCTTCTTTCAGAACTTTACTTGATTCCCTTGGCTCGGAACGCCCAAAGTGTCTTACTGAATACCGTATCAGAAAAGAAATCCAAGAGGCATTTTTTTTTTTTCAACTTTACATTGGAATGTGCCTGAACTGAATTTTCTGCGGGTAATTCAATAAGCAGGCACTATTTATGGACTAGGAATAGCACCTAATGTTTTATTACCTCAATTTAATACATTATCATCTGGCATACTTACGAATTATTTGTTAGAAGTTTAAGGACTCTTCCAACACTGAGGCTACATGTGATTTGCACTTAATCTTAACGTAGAATTAACAACAAATTCATTTCCACCAAGAATCGAGTCCGAAGTTCCCGCGCTTTTCACAAGGATACAATTTAGCTTCAGAGGTACGCAGTATAAAAGTAATTTAAAACAACAACAAAAAAACTTGAATCATTCAGAATTTACTTTGTAGTAATAACGTGAAATTCAATATATGTATACCATGTTAGACCGGTAAAGTAAATACAAGTAGCGATGAATAGTAGTCTATATTTCAAGGACGCACTTCATATTTGTATTTTAACCTCCTCCTGACTGCTTGAAGGGAATGTAGAAAGTTCCTTTGAAAGTAGTAGTATATGGAGTGCACAACAATGAATCATAGAAAATGTTATATAGAGGAAAGATATATTCAATATTGTACACTCGTCCAAGTATGTTTTGTTGGCTGAAATGGATGATTTTACTGATTCGTCCAGCGATGAATAATAGCTTGTAATTTCGTATTTCATAGTCAGTGTTTTTCAGTTTATTAAGCAGTCAAATGCCATCGACGAAACGAGTTTTAATAAAATTTCAATTTAAAGAAATCCGACAATAATTTATATCTGTATTATAAATATGGAGTTAACATTGTCTGTAACATGATATACCGGAGAAACGGGTAAAGTATTTGAAATTAAATTTTTGAACATAGCACTGTCCTCGTGCTGGATTCTTATCACGTTACTTTTATTTAAATCGGTTTCCTAAAGTAAGAGAAAGTTCTTGTGGCAAAAGTATCTCAAAATCTTATGTTAGGAAGATGAAATCAGATATATAAACTCCTTATTAAAAATATGTCTAAGCCTTATCACAAATTCAGTTCCTAATAGAGGAAATTCGTACAATAGATTCAGAGGTAGACAACCACCATATGCGTTGGTCTTATCGGGTTCGTCCATTTTCTCCTTTTTGTCATTTCATCATCTCCCTTAGCCTCAGGGTATAATTGTGGGACATTAAACTCAAGAAAATATAAAAGTATTTTTTTATAATATATACACTAAAGTTGTCTTGAACCTCTGAAATGAACGTACTTGTCACTTGCTCCAGCAGGGATTTTAAACTTCCGAACTATGCTATTCTTAAATAACGAAAGTCTCCGTCCGTCTGTGGACAACTGTCAGGGCAATCGTGTTAAGATATCCAGAAGTGATATTTTTTGGAACTGATTCAGTGTCTTAAGGATAGGTTCTCCGTCAACCTCTCTTCAAACCGAAATTAGTAGAAATAGAGTTTTCAGTTGAAATGGAACAAAAGTGACAAGTGGGTTTTTGGAATCGATTTAACGTCTCAAGTGAAAGAACCATCTACATCCTTAGTACTCGACTAAAACTTAGTGGTAAAAAATTTACTAGTTCCGGTTTATATATTGCTCTCCATAGAGCGAAAATCGGTCGTTTGGAATGAAACGTCCCAAGTAGGAAAAAAAAACTATACCTGTATGCCAACCACAAGTTTTGGAAATCTACTATTTCCAGCCACAACACTGATCACAATGTCAAAATATATAGCTTAACACCCGCTTAAGATAGATCAAACTCGGTACATGAGTAAGTTGACACTAGTACCAACACCTTCGAAAATTTCGATTTTGAGGAGAGGAAAAACAAATTCTACAATGTTTTAATTTCCCATTTTCTATTTATAAAATATCTAAAGTGAGAGTCGACTTTGGTTTTTCTCATTTCACATTTTCATAGGCGTATCCTAAGGGGAGGAAGAGAGCTCAATTATACCTTTCAAATATTTTCCATAAATCTAATCTTCCTGTGAATGAAGAACGGGCATTTCAATTAGTATATATTACAAAATTTAAATCGGTCCGTGTAATCATAACCAGAATACGG
Source organism: Thermobia domestica (assembly GCF_964235325.1). Taxonomy (NCBI): domain Eukaryota; kingdom Metazoa; phylum Arthropoda; class Insecta; order Zygentoma; family Lepismatidae; genus Thermobia; species Thermobia domestica. The sequence continues at coordinate 134,690,419 of NC_137469.1, read as the reverse complement.
CTGATCTGTGAATTTTTGAACACTGTCCTTAATCTCAATTTTTTGCTTTCATTACAGACGTGTATGATAAGGGACAAGAGAGGTTCAAAATTTATGCTAGAGTACCTCAGACCCTTTCAAACTACGAGTATGAAACTCAGTATACATATTTCGCGTTAAAGATAAGTGGGCTTAAATCCTAGCATTTTTCCAAACTTTCAGTTTTAAGGAAGGGGAGGGAGTATTTAATTAAAATCAGCGTTATCTATCTAATCATGGAAAACTGTGAACCATTTGAAGTTAATTGTTGAAAATAATTAGCGTTGTCCTTGAACAGGAGTTTTATGTTATTTTCGTTAAAAATGCATAGGAAAGTGTGTTCAAAATGTGAGAGCGCATTTTCGTGTTAGTTTCATTAAAATGTATATCAAGGGAGACAGTGGAGTCAAAATCTATCAACTAATTCAATATCTGATGTTTGGGTGATGAAGTTTAGTATATAAACCCGAACTTTAAAATAAGTGGACACATCTTACGTTTTTGAAACGTCCTCCCTTACGGGGGAAAAGAATCAGTTTATAATTGTTTTTTCAATATATAAAACTATCATCGACGTTGCCAGACTTGCCGTACAGGAAAACGGAAGGAATTCTTTGAAATGACTTTTAAAAATAGCAGTTGGATCGAGCTTGGTTTTCATCACTTCACTTTGATTGAAATAAGCATCTAAGGGGAGGAAGGAGGTTTAAATATGCCTTTCAAATATTTCTCAAATAAATACTAGTTTAAAGAACGGATATTTCTACTGTTAAGTAAGTAAATGAAGAGCGCAGAGGAAAAGGGAGGTAAGTCAAGAAATGGCCGAAAGTGAGTTAACAGCAGAGTTTTATAGCCTGAAAGGTGTAGTTTGTATGGACTAAATCCAACAGTAAGAAGAAGGTTAGTCACTAAAAAATTTAATGCTAAAGATTTCGCCTACAGAGAAAGAAGGAGGCAAGTCATTGGGAAACAGGACAGTTGTGTACAGTCATTAAAACTGACTTGCTTCTTTCTTCCCCTGTAGTCTTCAAATGTAAAGTAGGGTTTCAGCTAGTCCAGCGAGGCTGTTAATTCAGTGCTTTCAGTTCACATACGCGTTTTTTTTCTTTCTTGTAAAGTTTGTAGCCTTAACTCGTATCCTCAACATTACTCTAACTTTTGTAACCTTGTATGTAATCTCGCTTTTCTTTTCTTTGTTATACATTAAATTAACTTTGTTACTAAAACGTTTTCATCACTTTGTCAGCTTATACTCCATGGTCTGAGATCTAAAATAAAAGGGTTTGAGACTGAATCGACATAGGGACGGCACACCTCTTGACGCTGTCCGCCCCTAAAAGCTACTTTGAGCCCCTTCTTCACAAGAAGTTCCAATTACTTTGAATCGAGTTCCGAACTCAGCGAATGACTTTTTCTTGTCGGAAGCTAGATAAGTTTTATTCTAGTCCGTCAGCTGAGAGGGGATGGAAGAGTAAGTGAAGAAAGGTCGCTCTGCAAGACTTGTAGCACAAAGGTACCAAACCCGTACAGAAGGAATTTTCTAACACGAAGCCCTCTCTAGGGGAACAGCTTGGAATTTATATTACAAATTCCATGCTATGTGGTAATCACATGGTGACGTGAGCTACGTCATCGGTAGAATCTCTTCACAGTTTGATGGAGTTACGCCGTATAATAAGCTGTAGAACTCTCCTATATATAAAACCTACGCACGCTGTGTTTGTCCACCACAAAGTTCACTTGACGCGAGCTGGGATCGAACGAAGAACCCATGCACCAGAGACGCTGTAGCACTGAGCCACCGCGGACCGGTTAAACTATATTTTGAGTAATATATTAAAATTATATTTGTGGCGGGAGCTCATGTGGTTCGGATTCCACGTTAATCAGTAGGTCCACGTTTCATATAGCTTCGCTGCTGAACGGGACGTTAAACTAAAACTCAACTCGAATTTTATGTAATGAAATTATACATTAGAATTAGAAACTAAACGAACCAATGTTCACAATGTATTAATGTCAATTCGCTGATTATCATTGAGTGAAGCATTGACATCGTCACAAACAGATGGTACAAGGACTGATATGTTCTTTTTAAGAAAACTTCGTTTGTGAACTAGAATGAGGGCCATGCCGAAAGTTTTTAGCTCTGCCCACAAGAAGCATCGAACTGGAACAAAACATTTACAATTTTTCAAAGTACTTTCCAGGACACGAATATACTTTTGCATCCTTTCAAACGACTTGGAAAACTATTCATTCCATACACTTTCGTATATATTTTGCACAAACTCCAAATAAGCACCAATCGCATCATCATCCAGTGAAAAGCGACGTCCACGCAAGTGTTCCTTCACTTTGGGAAACAAAAAAATCAAAAAAATGCACAAGGCCAAGTCCTGCGAATAGGGTGGATGTGGGAGCACTCTGACTCCTTCCTGGTTCAAAAAGTCTACAGTTCTTGCAGCACTGTGGGCACTTGCATTGTCATGCTGCAGCAGATGATGAACGAGTTTTGATCTTGGATGTTGGGCCTTCCATTTCTTGAACACAGTGGGAAGACACTTGAGTGCCACTCAGCATTCACCGTACGCCGATTGTCAAGTACAACAGTCGCAACATGTTCCTTTCGTGAGAATAAACTCAACCGTTTTCTTTCCAATACTCCAAGGTCTTTTCACTTGGTTAGGGGATCTTCATTCTCGAAGCACCACGCTTGCGACTGCTGCTTGGTAGGCGGATCATAATGATAAATCCACGTTTCGTCACCCGTGACGATGATGTAAACATCACGACTTGCCCCTTGGTTGAATTTATTAAACATAAATTCACACCATTCCACCCTACCCTCTTTTTCCCTTTCCGTGGGTAAATGGGGGACCCAACGAGAACACCTTTTCCTGAGACCCAAGTTTTATGCATAATTGTCTGCGCTGCTGTTGACCCAATGTTGAGAGTCGCTTCCATCTCCAGGAAAGATACATAGGGATCATCTTTCACCATTTGCCTCACAGCTTCGATGTTTTCGGGAGTCTCTGCATGCAGTGTTTGGCCGTCCGTAACGAGGTTCATCTTCAAGTGGCGTACGTCCCCTTTTAAATTCCCGAAACCAATTTCCAATACTGGCTCGCAAAGGAGCAATTCCCCAGTTTCAAGCAGGGTATTTGTCAGAAATTTTCTTCAAGGGGGTGTAGATTATAACGGTGTGTTCTATGTTTTAAAAAGAAAGTTCTCAAGCGCATCTTCTCTCAATACTACATACACATTACAAATTACCTCGGCAAAGGATTGCGTTGTTTGTTTTAATTATGAATAGGAGAAAAGAAAAATAAATTCCTTTCACTTTTACTTGCTATTGTATGAACACATGTTGTTATTCTCACCCTCATGCACGCACAGACATATACTTACCCTCATACATGTCGTTTGTAGTACCAACGTTGCACCACGTTCGTTCATTCTTCACGTATCTTTATGCATAGTAATCTGCACATTTCTCTGATGTTTTAACCAGATGTTGCAAGCTTTATCTATAATTTCATTTAGTCTGTTCTTCTTCAGAACCGGAGCGAACATCAGGAATACAAGGCCTTCTATACATATTTTCATTAAATTTGTTTACATTTTCACAACTAAGTCGGCATCGATCTGAACTAACACTTGTTCATTGTAGAAAATGAACGCTCTACCTCCAGTGTTCGTAGGCTACCTAAGGAAAATTTCCCTCGACTGACACAAAATTTTCCTTTTCTAACCAAATTTTCCGTAATCTGTTGAATGTCCAGATCCTATGACAGAAAGGGCCGCGGTGGCTCAGTGGTAGAGCGTTCATCTCTGGTGCTTGTGGTCCTGGTTTCGATCCCAGCCCCCGCCAAATGAACTTTGTGGTGGACAAACACCGTGTGCGTGGGTTTTCTCGGGTTCTCCCATTTCCTCTCACTTTCTTCACTTCATTCATTACTCATCACAGTCTCTTTTGGCATAACCGTGGAACGTAAAACTCAGATTTCATTCCATTTTTTTATGACAGAAGTTACGTGATAAGATTAGTTACAATAAAGGAAGTATCAACCACATTTATTTGATTCATGCTTGCATTTTTTAAACTTTTTCCTTCACTTTTTTTTTTTTTTTTTTTTTTTTTTTTTTTTTTTTACACACACAAACATCCAGCCAAAAATGGGTGCAAATTATTCTATTTTGAACACAAACACACACCCTATTGCTATTGTATTAATTTATTTCTGAAGAACAAATAAAAATTTGGGCATTTAAATGGTCAAGCCGTGTAACGTGGGTTCCTGTCACCACGGCATGCCGCGTCCTCAGGTTACGGATCGAAAGGGCGGCCTCTAGATATAGATGTTAGCTGCGAATATACTGAATAAGCAGTCGCGGACAGACGACTAGGAGTGGTCCTCCAGCTTGGGGGTTTGTGTAAGTCTAACAACCTCATCCTGTAAAAAAAAAAAAAATCACAAAGTCCTCGGACAAGGACTGAAAACTTGGCACGACCTCACCAAAAGAAAATGCACATGATATTAGAAGTCTTTAGGGCAGGCGCGTTAAAATCCGTAAGGAGTGAGTTAAAGAAATACAGGATGGATGTAGAAGTTAGGTGGGAAGGAAATGGATCTGTGAGTTCCGGAAATTTTACGTTGTTTTGCGGGGAAGGAAATAAAAACTACCAATTAGGAACAGGGTTTTTCGTTCACAAACAAATATTACCAGTAATTAAGCAGGTTGAATTTGTTACTGACACTTTCTTTTATTACTCTTAAGGGCCAGTGGCAGGCCCGCAACTAGGGTTTCTGTCACCCGGGGCAAACACACAATTCGGCGCCCCCCCCCCCCAAGGTTTAGTCGAAAAGTATCACTTATAAATTGCAACTGTAAATAACATTCTTAATGAAACCAGTTATATCGATTTTTAAGTACTTTAACCCTCCAATACGCGCGCGGGCTACCATTGTAGCCCAGCGTTTTTATTTTCCTTGCCGCAAAGTAATTCGAGATGATAACTCAAAGGGTTCTGTGTACCATTCTATCAACTATCATTCTGCGTGTTTAGGGTGTGGTCAAACGTAAAATCGAAAGGATCTCATTGTTATTCTGCTTGAAAGTTTCATGGGCTACATCTGTAGCCCGCGAGACTATTGATGTCACGGGTGTTCCAAAGCGTCAAATTTTTTTCATTATAGTTTGAGTGTTGATTAGATGGTCAATGAGTTTGCAAAATGCCAATTCTGATGAGAAATGTTTTTAAAACCAATATTTACGATCCAAAATCATTGAGAACATAACAATGCAACAATGAAAAGCTTATTTTTATTTCTGTAAATTTTTCGGTGTAATCCTTTGATGTGGAGAAAAGAAGAAAACTTTCCATCAACAATGAAGCACACAAGAACTCCACACTATATTGTTATGTGTACCTCTCGAACTTGAGCACTTTCTGTACTTTTTGGGCACCTTTCTGTATACTTTCTTTTTCTGTATATATGCATCTCTAAGGTGCACACAAGTGATAGAAAAAACTGATTCGAGCAAAGCATCTCTCTTTACAGTGCATTAACTAGAAAATTCATTAAATATGAAAGAAATTGCTTCATAAAATATTAATAAGTAGATCAAGATATTTAGATTATTTAATGTATAGTAAATGTTATACATTATAAACGATTAATGTAAAAAAATGATTGAAATTAACAATAAAGCATAAGTTGGACTGATAGATAACAATTCAAAATGCCTGGATTAACTCTCAAGCAAAACTAATAGATAAAGCTTCATACAGCCTTCACTCGCAAAATCTCTTGGTAGGCGTACAAGAAACAATTAAATACACCGAGGCGTGTAAATTATCTTTTCCGCCACAAAACTGCCCTCTATAAATATACCACATTGACTTGACACCTAGTCCTCCGTTTCAGGCGCTGCTATCGGCTGAAGGAATTCCACTCTCTTTCGCTAAGGCTCTCTCGCTTAGCAGGTGCTGAATCCTTATTGGCTCAGCGCGTGGGTGTGTCGGGGTGTGGGCTTTAGTTCGCATTTTTGCCACGGCTCAAGACATTTTGGCAGCACAATAGTTTAAAAACATTACAGCAATTACGTAACATTACAGGGGGCGCGTCTGAGCTAAACTCTTCAACCACCAGCAAGCAACAAAAATCGGGAACTTTTCGCCCCCGCCCCTATTGATAACAGCGTTTTAAACTTCAGAGCTGTTCTCAATGGAATTATACAAACAAACAGCTCCTTGTAGGAAAAGGAAAGGGGGCGGATTCTCTGTGGTCGCCAAAGGGAACAAATGCATGCAATATTAGGTTTTTAATGTATGACATTACACCTATTTAGATGAGACTCTCTCTCTCTCTCTCTCTCTCTCTCTCTCTCTCTCTCTATATATATATATATATATATATATATATATATATATATATATATATATATATATAACTTTTGATTTCTTTTAACCTCTAGAATAAGTTCCTAAAGGGAAAGGGTGCGATTTTTAAAACAATTGATATATCTTCTTTCCGGCGCCCCCTCAAACCACGCGCCCGGGGCACGTGCCCCCTCTGCCCCCCCCCAGTTGCGGCCCTGGCCAGTGGTGTGATATTATTGTTTTAAATGTACATGCCCCAACAGAAGATAAGGATGACGATATAAAAGACAGTTTTTACGAAGAAGTGAAACTGATATTTGACCAACTCCCTCGAGCATTTTTGCCGATCCCAAACGTTTCAGCATTCTTGCCAATTTGGTGTCGAGAACATAATCCAAACAACCCCTGCGGGGCTTCTAACCCGTTCCTACTACTACTACTACTACTACTACAACAACTACTACTACATTAGCTGTGGATCTATATAGTACAAGGGCAAACGTACTACTACTACTACTACATTTGCTGTGGATCTATATAGTACAAGGGCAAACTTATTTTAACACTTTTTGAATATTATTTTTAATCTTATTTTAACGAAAGAAGTGTTATAAACATTTTTAAAAGTAGTAAAAAAAAAACTGTCCTTAGGTAGGATTCGAACCCTCGCCAAAAAATTTTTCTTACTAGCATGTTACGCTAGACCACTCGGCTATAAGAGCCAACAACAATTTTCGTTTATTTTGTGCTATATGTAGATCATGTCTTGTGATATCGCATCTGTATCGACCAATCAGATCAGAGGATATGCTGAAACGTTTGGGATCCGCAAATATGCCTCCCTCGATACTATATGAAAATTCTATTATTCAATGCGAAGGTAGGACGATAAGATATTTTCAAACCAATTATAGGGAACGAAAGTCTGCATAAGGAAAGCAATGACAACGGTGTTACTCGTGAACTTTGCAACATCCAAAAACCTAATCGTGAAGAGTACAAAATTCCCATATCGCGACGTCCATAAATACACTTGAACCTCACCAGACGGAAAAACACATAATCAAATTGATCACGTTTTAGTAGATAGAAGAAGGCAATCTAGCATAATTGATGTCCGGTCATTTAGAGGGGCTGATTGTGACACTGACTACTTCCTGGTAGCAGCGAAAGTAGAGAGATTTTCGTTGAATAAAGGAAATATTCAATGTCCGAAAACGGAGAGATTTAATTTAAAGGAATTACAAGAGAGCCAGGTAAGAGAGGAATACCAGATTGAAGTTTCGAATAGATTCTCGCTTTTAGAAAGTGCACTAGTGTTGAGGATACTTGGATTGAAATTAGAGATAGCATTAAAATTTCAGCAAAAGAGAAACTAGGACACGCGGAAATACGTAGGAACAAACCATGGTTTGACCAGAAATGCATTAAACTAGCAGAGAAGAGAAAACAGGCAAAATTACGGTGGGTACAAAATCCGAATGAAATTACACAAATTTCGCAGACATCAGGTGGGAAACTTCCAAAACATTTAGAACAAAGAAATGGGATTTTTTGAAAGCTAAAATTAAGGAACTTGAAGATAGTAGTAAAAATAAAAACATTCGAGACATGTATAAGGGGATCAAACAATTTAAGAAAGGCTATCGACCTCGTGCTTATATATTAAAGAAAGCTGACGGAACAGAGCATCTTAAGTAGATGGAAAGATTTCTTTGACGATTTGCTTAACACTCAGCCAAAAACTAATGTGCGTGGAGGAAAGGAGATACACACCGCAGAACCGTATATTCCAGAACCCAACCGAATAGAAATAGAAACAGCTGTAAAGAAATTAAATAAACAAATCTCCGGGTGTAGACGAAATTCCGGCTGAGTTAATTTTAGCTGAAGGCGAAAAATTGTGGAACAAGATGCACAAACTCATTCTCCTTATCTGGAACAAGGAAGAGTTGCCACAAGAGTGGAAAGAATCAATCATTGTTCCAATTCACAAGAAAGGCGACAAAACTGACTGTAATAATTATCGAGGCATTTCTCTTCTGTCAACATCCTATAAAAGCCTTTCAAATATTCTATTTCCAAGATTGACCCCATACGTAGATGAAATTATTGGAAATTATCAGTACGGATTTAGACGAAATTGATCAACTATCGACCAAATATTTACCATTCGACAAATACTCGAAAAGAATTGGGAATACAATACCCCGATACATCAACTTTTTATTGATTTTAGGAAGGCGTACGACTCTGTTAGGAGAGAAACATTATACAACGTTCTTACAGAACTTGAAATACCGAGAAAGCTAATTAGATGAAGATATGTTTAAATCATGGGCGGCGATTAGGGGGGGCAAGGGGGGCAGTTGCCCCCCCCCCACTTTTTTGAAATGACCACTTAAATCTTTTAAATTTTATCATCTATTTTTCGGTGATAGGCTAGAATCTTCATTATTCGACTTTAAAAAGTACCAAGCTTTTTACTTCTTTTTTTTCTCTCAAGCCTGGAGGCATTGTAGAACACGTTACATATGCTTTTATGCCTTTCTACTTCGAGACGTAGAGTGTGATGACGTCATAACTAAATATAATATTTTTTGTTATTACTTTTTTATTACTTTTTGCAGGGCTTAATTTTGTACCCAGAAGATTGAAATTTTGCACATAATTCAGTGCCCCCCTTTAATATTTTCCAGATTATTTTCAGATTTCTGCGATAAAACAGTGGGAGGGGTCCAAAGGGGCAAAAAGAAAAAAAGAGAAGGATATCTTTTTAACAAGGATAATTTTTTCGCGATTTTCCCTCCTCAAATACATGATGGAGACGTGTGAATGGTACCGTTTGAAAGGCTGTTCTGTTCTAGAAAGAATGATGTACGAACCATGATCCTAGTGTAACTAGGGATGTCTCAGGGAATTTTTATCTGAGATCCTTTTTTATACGGGAATCTGGAGTATATTAGAGATATTATTTTTGGCGGGCTTACTTTTGCACCAAGAAGATTGAAATTTTGCACACACATTTAGTATACTCCTTAGTATTTTTCAGATTTGTTTCAGATCTCTGCGTTAAAACAGGGGGTACAGAGGGGCAAAAAAAGTACAAAGATGGAATACTTTTTAAACAAATAATCCATTTTTTCATGATTTCCCCACCTCAGGTACATGATGGAGACATGTGAGTGGTACCGTTTGAAAGTATTTTCTATTCTAAAGGGAATGGTGTACGAACAATGATCATAGGATAAATAGGGAATTCTCAGGAAAATTTTATATTACATCCGGGTCATCTGGAGCATTGTGGGAATGTTCTTAGCTCATTGGTAAACATTTTCCCGCACTTAGTTTTCAATAGAAGTTTGAAATTTTTTATATATATTTAGTACACCCCTTCGTATTTTTCAGTTGATTTTGAGATCTGTGCGTTAACAAAGGGGATCCAGAGGGGATCAAAGTTTGAAAAAAAATCCAGATTTCCCTCAAAATTTTCCCTTCTTAGGGACACGATAGGAAAACGTAAATGGAACAGTTTGAAAGTTGTTCTATCCTGAAGAAAATGAGGTACTAAACATGATCCTAGGATAAATAGGGATGATGCTGTAGCTGATTGACTGAAATTAAATAATTTACCTTTAAAAAGCCATAATTTAAAAGGTTAATGAATATAATTTCATTTGGAAATGTAAAGTTTTTGCATATATTACTGGTTCATATAAAAAAATGGTACCATATAATACTTGTCGTTGCGTAAGTGTGTATTGGTTATTTGTCTTGCCGTGGAGTTAAGACAGCTACAGGAATTGCGATTTAATTGCAATTCAAAGGAATTAACATTACAATTGCGTCGTAGCATATGCTTGTAGTATTTACTGTCTTTCATTTTCTAAGAGTAATAACATACATTTTATGGCAAGTGTGGAATTAAAAATGTAAGTTGTTCATTAATCCCCAGTTTCAATATAACTTCTACAAAACAAGCCTCGTTATTCATTAGTATGATTAATAATATCCTTTCGATTTATTTGTTTTACAAGTATGTTATTAAATAATTTGATCACACAATTTTCCTGACAGAATTTTAAGATGTTCATGAGCAAGGAATCACGGGTTACTACCTATGTTCGTTGCTCTTGCCAGTTTACGTAATTAAATATGAAACACGATATACGGTATTTTAACTGAAAAAGATAGTATCCTATTAGTTATACAACCTTTCGTCAAACAAAGTGTTAGAAACAACCAGGAACAGTAATATTGATATACACATATTTAGATCATATCTTGCCCCCCCACTTTTAACGTCCAATCGCCGCCACTGGTTTAAATGAATCCCAAAGTAAAGTCCGGGTAGGAAAATTTTTGTCCACGAGCTTTCACATCGAAAATGGCCTGAAACAAGGCGATGCGTTGCCATTATAATTCAACTTTGTTCTGGAATACGCTATAAGGAAAATCAAAGATAGCAACCAGAGCCTAGAGTTGAACGGTATTCATCAGGTTATGGCATATGCTGATGTAAATTTAATAGGGGATGATAGGAGAACAATAGAAAGAGATGAAGAGATCTTATTAAACGCTTGCAGAGACATGGGTTTAGAAGTAAATGCAGAGAAAACTAAATACATGAAAGTGTGTCGGGACCGTAATAACAGCGAATTATGGATACGCTTAAATAATGCTTTATAATAGCGAATAATATTAAATAATGCTTTTGATAAAGTGGATACTTTCAAATATCTAGGATCAGTATTAAGAGACGAAAATCATACTCATGAAGAAATTAAATGTCGACTAAAAGCAGGGAATTCGTGTTACTATTCGGTTCAAAATCTCTTGTTGTTGCGAATTCTGTCGAGGAATTTGAAGCTTAAAATATATAAAACTATAATCATGCCTGTTCTGTATAGTTGCGAAACATGGTCACTTACTCTGAGGGAAGAACATAGACTGAAAGTGTTTGAGAACGATCCTGAGACGAATATTCGGACCCAAGAGAAACGGGAATGGGGAATGGCGGAAACTTGATAACGAGGAATTACATAATTAATACGGTTTACAAAACATTGTTAGTCATCAAGTGTAGGAGGCTTAGGTGGTTTAGGTAGCTCGAGTATATCTTGATTTTAGCAATATGCGTTGGCCTACTTCATTGATGAAATGAAACCCCTCTTGGCCTCATGAACCACATGATTCAACTTCTATTGTAACAAACAAATATTTGCCGAATCGATTGATATATTTATAACTTCTCTTTACCTCTCTTCGAGCTGCTATGAGTCCTGCTCGAGCCGATTTATCTGGTACATTTGAGGCAGCATAAGTGTCTGCATAGTTGAAATCCCAAACAAGCGCCTTCCCTTTTTTCTATGGCACTAACGTAATTGCGTCTGCATTCATTTGGTCCTCTCACTGATGGAACGCCTGCTGAAATGAGAGCTCTCAGAATGGTATAATTTACACTGGTATGTCGTGAAGGTATGCTAGCACTGTTTTACATAAGTCATGCAATCCTCGACTATCTACATGGGCGTTACGGTGTGGCTCGCAGATATTACTCCTATGCGTAGGGCAGTGTCTATTCGAAAATTTTCGTTAGATAGATGTAAGCCCAAAGAAGATGAAGGTAAGAAGAACATAACAGAAGATGATTATAAGATCACAGCTTGACTTTTTCGAAGAAGAAACAAAAAACGTCGCTAATTGCTCTATAAAAAACATAGTTTATCCGTGTCTTTTACATTGAGAATAAAAACTTAATGTAAGATTCTGCAATCTAATGAACAATATACTATAGTATACACCACCACTCACGTTACGCATAGTAGTGCTTGAACTTATCTATTCCATAATTTTAGAGAACAATAAAATTGCAAATAATTTCTATACAAAATAAACAGTTAAGTAATCGCTTTTTCTGCTGAACATACCGGGCCTTATGCAGATTTGTTCTGGCGTGTGATTAGTACCATACTAAAGAGCTCGACTGACATTTTTCCTGCAGTAGTCATGTCTATGTTATGACACTAATCATACGTCAAAACGACTCTGCATAAGGCCTGCCAAATTTATTTTGCATGTTGTTTTGAGTGCAGGGCACTTATTTGAAACCACAAAACAATATAAACTAAAGCAAATTCTCTTCAGACTTGTTTTCCTTAATTTTCCTGATACATCCTATGAAATATGCTAATGGCCGTAAGGAAATACACGCACACACAATATTCAGATCAAGTTCGTATGCTTGGGAACAAAATATTTCTTCCAGCTCATTTACATAAGCGGTATGCAATTTGTAAAGAAAGTCTCAGTTGCTCACTCGATAACGTTTTTATTTTGTCAATAGAAATCAAACAAGTTTAGCGACATCTTTGGTTATCGACGGCAGAGCACAATCTGAAATCACAAGAAGAAAACGAAGCACTGATTAGTAATCTGTAAAGAAGACATAATTCATGCTGCGAGCAAATGTTAAATCAAGGTCTATTAGCACATAGACGATGCATGCGTCAATAACTACATGCAAAGTGAATTTATATTGATTTTTACAACGGTTGTTAAAAGTTGTGCCCTGCATGAGATATAATATGGAGATGGGGGACAAGCAAGATCTGCTTGTAGCGCGGAAGGACTCCACAGTAGCAGAGATGGAGTGGGGCAGTGGGTCAAGTTTTCTGAGTGGGTCGTGGGTCAACAGCATGTGACCCACCACCCACTGCGACCCACCGACTCAGTATGATCTACCGACCCTCTGCTCACTGCATTCTAGACAGTATCTTCTGAAGACTGGTAAAAAAAAGTCTTAGTTTTACTTTCAAAACTTTAATTTGCCTTCCTTTTCGACTTGTTTCTGTCTACTTCCCTGAGGTGAGTATATCTAACCAAGTGAAAAAAGAACTTCAGGCACTTTTGGATATTGATATTTTTAATTGTAATAATAGCAATAGGACTTCTACTACACTTGGCTTTCGAGATCAGTGAGTTTTTAGAGGAGCTAACTACTGAAAAAAAATATATTTTTGAATCACTGTAATATATAAATTATTATATAAAAAATTGAATGTAACTATGTGTGCCTGATCATCACGGTCAAATTGCAAAGTCACAATGAAATTACTTTTGGTATATAGTTAGGCCTTAATCCAAACTGGGATATTATATTGCGTTTATTATAATGCATAATATCTTAAGGAGATAGAGAGGATCCGAATTTTTGCGAAAAAAAAAATGAGTATCTCGCAAACCGTTAAACTTACGGAGATGAAATTCAGTGTATTAACTTTTTATTGAAAACAAACAGAATGTGTCCTAGCATTTTTTTTAATTCTCCTTCATGTGTGTGTGGGGGGGGGGCACTTTCTATATATGGAAAATTGGCAGTGAGTTGGTTTGTAAAAATGATCGAAAACGATCATGTTATTTAAGAAAAAAAAATAAGAAACAAAAAAATACAGTGCTGGGCTTCATATATCCATTGCTTTCTACTATAATTGCTGAAGTTTATGTTTATTATATGGAGCGCTTACAGAACAGGGCAATCAACCCTAAAACTTGTGACTAAAACAGGCATAAAATCTGTACTGTAAGCTTAATTACACGGAAATTTTAAGTTTGGATTGTACGCATAATTATATGGAAAATTTTACACTTTTTTCCTTTTACGTTGGTCTACTTACCTTGATTTGGAACTTCCAAATTTCATCCTTTTTTCCACTGAAAAGTATTAATAATTCAACAAGGAAATAATTATACTATGATAATTTAATTGAAATTAATCGTAATTTGGCACATGGCAAACAGCAGTGTGGTAACTGAAGCGGAAGAAGGAGGGAAATTCCCATTCACCTCTGAACACTTTCCAGGAACCTCGTTCCCTATCGCTTTCTCGACCGGGTAGGAAACTTGGTAATACCATCAAACCTTCATGTGTAAAAATTAAATTTATAAACAAATAAGAAATCATCAGTTTATCAGGCTTTAATTGATAATTTATTCACAAGACTCCCTATCGAAGGCGTGGTAGATGAAGTTTCTGTTCTCCATGAGTCGACATTGCCAACTGACATGGTCGATATGAAAAAGATGTTGTATAGTGATAGATTATACGTACTTCTTGCTGAGTATATCAAAACTAAGAAAAATCGTTATCAGACTTAAGTCTAACAAGCAGATTGTCGATGAGGAGTTGCAGATATCAGGTAGAAGTATTATCAATTTCCACGACAGAGTGCGAACGGGGATTTCCCCTTATGAATTTACAGATGACTGATATTAGAAACACTGTGCTCAAACATTGTCTAACTTGTTGTTCATCAATGTTAATGGCCCACCGCTAGACAAGCTCAAAGTACACGAGTTAGTTATTTCTTGGCTGAAGGATGGACATCATTCCGCTGCAGATGATGTACCACGATAAAGTTACCAACAGGAAATAAACCCGATTTCAGGTTTGTTTTAAGGTGGATGTATACTTGTACTAGTAATAGCTTATTTGTGTTATTCAACTTTGTACCTATTTTTCAGTAAGTCTCTTCTATGCTGTAGGTAACCTACTTTGAATAAATATTCATAATAATTGCAATTATGCATATTTGTAATTTAAATTTAACGTGGTATTTTAGTGATTACACAAATTACAATTATGAGCATACTTTATGGGGCGTTTACACTTAGTCGATTTGCGTTCGATTCAATTGAATTGACGTCACTTTCAACTTAATCGACCGTGTAAACAGGACTTCAACTTAATCGCTTGTTGATCGAAAGCGACTAATCGACTAGCAACTGAATTGAAAGACGTTCTATTTTCTGTGGTCGATTCTATTTTCTTCTGCTATAACACCGCAAATTGTACCAATTACTTTTTGCTTGGACATCTTTAAAATTGCCAGTCGATTTCGAATCGACCAGAGGAGAGCGAGTCGACAAGGAGCATTTAATTTCGGTTGAAACAATTGAACACATTTATCGATCTCATTCGGTCTAGTTGCTTCGATTTAGTCGCAAATGCAGCGAGTCGATTTAGCCGTGCGACTAAATCGACCAAGTGTAAACGCCCCATTATGGAGATGCTCTCACATAGGGTACCCGAGCACCTTTATAAACTATGAAAAACTGATTTTTCAAGTTTTTTGTGAGAAAATACTGTGAACTGAGAAGCCATAACCTTTTCCATATTGTACAGGGGTATTTTCCTGCGAATAGAAGTTTTTTTTGGAATGCGTTCAGAAATTAACACTTGCAATAATACTCTCTTAGTACAAGTATATTTTAGGCACACACTAATTTCCCCCCACCTCGAAGTGTTTCAATTTCCTCACTGACAAACAATTTACTATTTGATATTGTAAAGGTCAGATCCACCGTTATTGTAACAGAGTGGTGCTTGAGCGATTGACTAGAAATTCAAACTCCGATTAGTAACAATTTCACAGTCTTGTTTTATTACAAGTGTAAACTCTTTAGTCAGTACAGAAGAGGCCGTGTATCGTGTTCTGAGTTGATGATGATGGATTTTGGTGAGTCAGAATAGACAAAGTGGATGATAGTGGGTCACGGTGGGTGGTGGGTCGTCGGTCGTGGGTCAAGTTTTCATTCACCCACGCCAACTCTGCACAGTAGCTTTCCAAAGCTTGTTCCCGACGCTAAATTATTACGAAGGGAAAAAATAAATTACTTTCCCATTGGACTTTACAATTTCATAATTTAACCCTTAGATATACTTCTAGGGTCACATTAACATCTATTAGTATATCAATTAAGTTTTTACGCATGCTTTATCTACGTTTCGTAAAGTTGTTCTCCTCTGACATCTACTATCGTAATTGTGATTTACGTGCTGATGTGAAATGAACACTACAGGCCCGTAGGGGGGCCCAATCCAAAAATAATATAGTTCATCACCATATTATAGTTCATTTGCAAGCGTACTGTGAAAATTTTAGAGGGGCCAGTAAAAATTTAGGGGGCCCGGCCCCCTTAGACCCCCTGGATACGGGCCTGTTTCTAGGGCTTTCTTCTTTCTATCCAATTGTATATTGCAGGATATGAAGATATAAGGTGGTAATTATTTTTCTCCTACAATGAGAGAGACAATATTACGTAGTACATAAGTTAGTGCGAAATGATATGTATCTCAAATAATATTAAATAGGAAAAAACTCAATCAGATCACATACATTATATTGTGATTTTCACTACAATCACCTATTACTTATGTGTTATGAACTTGTAACCCTCAGTTATAGCAGAGGTTGTATCATTTTTTTTCCTTTTCGGTCCGAATAATTTTAAACCACACTGTATAACAATAGTATGTATGATCATGTTTTACTGTATAACTCCTCTCAGTTTACGTACCAAATCCGTTTTTGTTTTCGTCCAAATAGAGATTAGAAGTTTCAGAATAATTAAATATATAGGTTTTCGGGAAATAATGTCTTTTATTTACAAATTATTTTTCTCCGTAAATTTTCGTGTATGGGCATCTCATTTGGATAATTATACAGGGTGTCCAATATACAATGCAACCCGGAGTTTGGGGTAGTAGAACTTTTTGAACCTGTTGTGATACACAAATAATAATCATACCAAAATGAAGCCTTGTTTATGCATATATTTTTAAACTAGGAAGCAACGATTGAATACAGTAGGAACCACACAGTGTTGCCAGATGTAACTGAAGCAGGGGCGTCATTTAGGGGGGCAGGGAGGGGCATTTTCCCCCCCTAAGTTTGAGATGTATATAGATTTTATCAATAGAATAGTAGTAAATCAGTGAAAAAGGCGAAATTTTACTAATATCAAGGGGTCTTGCACCCCCAAGCAAAATCTGAAATGACGCTCCTGAACCGAAGATTTAAATCAATTATTTTTTTTTTCTTTTTGCAAAATATGTAAATTGACTCATAACTCATATGTACAGATGTTCTGTCATGAATTTTCAGTTTGTTTTGTTGGAGTAGCTTGGAAACTATGGAGCAGAAAAAAGAATTTTTCATTTCCACCGATAACTAATCGGATGAGGCCTCTGTAAAGGGGAACTAGGGAAATCGTAGTTTTCATAAATTAACACTCTGGATTGACAACTTTGCTGATATTTCAGTGCATCAAAAGGTGTGTTAAGGATCTGTCTACATTATGCAATTTCTGAAAACAATGAAAAACAAACTTTGAAATTATCATGATAACATTTTTACTTACATGCACCCGGCAACACTGCTATTCATTTGTATGGGGCTATTTAAAGCAAGAGGTATACAAGAACAATTCTCGAACTATTCAAGACCTGGAAACCGAACATTCGCAGTGCCATTGAGAACATTAACACTTCTGATCTTCGTCAAGTTGCTGCCAACCTGGTGAAACGTGTGAACCAGTGTTTGAATCAAAACAGGGACACTCCCAGCATACGCTGTAGAGCTGGTAACTCATTTCTGATAGTAGCAAAGATACCAACAAACAATATGAATGCTGCACTGCAAATTCGTTTCTAATTGTTCTTGAAAAGTTTGCGGATTTAGTATTCGTCTTGTATGTGAAATATCATTGTGGGTCCAATTGCCACATGAAATGTCGCAAACATTTACCTTGTCGGTATTATTTTATTTTATTCATATCTAGAATAAAATAAAATAATATCATCAAAGTAGACTACATAAGCTAAGGCAATGCACGCTTACTGAAGTGAACTGAAGAACCGCTCAGTGGGAACCACCTAAACCATTGCTGTTGCAAAAACTGACTGAACCAAGATCGAGAAGTAGAAGAGCGCTTACGTTTAACAAACATTTCCGCTGCCGAAGAATTACGGCTTCCAAAGAACCACGACTCTGACTTAGGAGAGATGAGGAACGACTCACTTGCTCATACTAAAGAGCGCTTAGAAGATCCGGTTAGTTCAAGAGTGATACATTACTAGGTTTTAGGTTATAACAATTGAGAAAGTAATGTGCCAAGATTTTGCCAATGATATTTACTTAAGAAATACAGGAATGTGTACATTGTAGGGTCTACAAGTTGCGATTATTTTGACTTAATTTCTTCGTTCGGTTGGTAACACTTTGGTTTTTTTTTTTCTTTAATTTCACACTAAACTTTCTCTACATCTGAATACTCTAGCTTAGGGTTTCTCAATCTATTTCATGTTGCGACCTCCTATCACATTGTCCCTCATAAGTTATTTCTTGTTTATATAATGTTTTTGATTACTGCTGCTTATTGATTATGAAGCCTAGTAAAAGATCATCAGGCTCAAGTTTCACATTAAGCTTCATTTTGAATTGTATTTCAATACGCAATTACATCCCTCTTTTATTTCATTTTTTAAAACGACTCTTTATTTGCTCAATATTCTTTGCTGTGCTTAACAAAAACTCAAGTATAGAAATTTATATATATAAATCAAAATCAGAAATTCAAAACGCACTTCAAAAATATTTTTCGCTACTAGACCCTAATCACATTTTTCATCTCCCTTCGCGACCACCACTTTGAGAAATCCAGCTGGATATTAACAATCAAATTTATTTTTAAATTCAAAATTGGACAATGGAGAAAAATATTTTTCAGTATTCAATACTTTATAATTTTGTTTCTAAACAAACATCAACAATCAAACGATTGCTAAGCAATAAATTTCTTTTATTCGTGTGTCAAATTTAGTGAATTCAGGTAAGTATTCTCCCATTTTCTTCTATTTCCCCATTTTTTTTTTCTAGTGGCATTGATGCTAAAAACGCCACTAGGAATGAGGGAACAGCATAGCATATATACAAGAACTAGCATGAATGTTACATCAATATGCTAGTTTGTAACTTGGCTGTTAAGATTACTCAGGGGCAACGGAGGGAAGGGGAACAGCGCCCCGGAACAAGACCCTCTATGAAAAGGAAGCTTTGACGGTTGTTTACCTTAATGGTATCTTCCTCAGGTTCCTTTCCCCTTTGTAATTTGCAGGCCATGGGCGCTGAGGGCCTACATAAAATTAATTGGCATCTTCTCAGGCCCGGCAAATTCCCGAAAGATGCCTGCATTTTACTAAAAGTAACTAAGAAGTTCAAGTATGAACCCGGTTGTTTGAACTAAACAGTTATTATCACATTTTAATATACTGAAAAAAATACAAGAGAATATTGATGTTTTAAAACCTCTTGTCTTAAGTATAACTAAATGCTAAATCTAAATAACAGTAGGGTTAATAATCCTATTTATAAGCTACAAGCGACAAAGTACTGCGATTTTACTGTTTTCTTCTTCAGATCTATATTATATAAAGGTAACCAAGAAAGTTATGTCGCTTTTTGGGAAGGTCTGTGTTCAATTGGCCCTCACACCGTGAGTTGAATGCGGATGGAGAAAAGACGAAGGTCAGTTGTTGGTGTAGCTATATCCAACATACTACCTGGTTGTGGCAGTTCAGTTACATCGTGAGCTTAGGTAAAGACAGAGTGAACATGGGACCTCCACAGAGCGTCATAAGGGCGTGTATGTTCTACGAGTTCAAACTGGGGTTAAACACCGATGCAATGGTGCGGAAGATATGTCAGGCCTTTGGTGAGTGTCGTGACTACGGGGACAGTGCAGCGGTGGTTTAACATGTTTAAGGACGATGACGAAACACTCGCAGACGCACCACGTGCCGGAAGAACAATACATGTACAAAATGAAGATTTTCAGGCAGCAATTAAGGCGAACAATGCCAGACATGTGAGGAACTGGGTCTATAATTCAGTGTGAATGGAGAAACAATTTGACAGCACCTCCATCAACTTGGG
This sequence comes from Thermobia domestica, assembly GCF_964235325.1. NCBI lineage: Eukaryota > Metazoa > Arthropoda > Insecta > Zygentoma > Lepismatidae > Thermobia > Thermobia domestica. The sequence goes on along the minus strand of NC_137469.1, from coordinate 134,670,238 downwards.
AAGCACTACAAGTTGGGTCTATGGGTCCCACATGATTTGACTCCGGGCCAGAAGGCAACGCGAGCAGACACCTGTATTTCTTTGCTGTCTCGTTTGAGGAAGGAGCCATTTCTGGGCAGGGTGCTGACATGTGATGGGAAGTGGGTCCTGTACGAATCTCCACGGCGCCATCATCATTGGTTACCATCCCATGAACCGGTTTCAAAACAGCCGAAACCAGTACTGCACCAGAAGAAGGTCCTCCGGTGTGTTTGGTGGACTGCTCGCGGCATCGTGCATCGGGAACTGCTACCAGCTGTCCAGAGCATCAATGCAACTGTGTACTGTCATCAGTTGAGCTGCGTTCAAGAAAAACTCAAAACTCTGTAGCCAGCTTTTCTGAATCGCAAAGGGGTCCTTCTCTTACAGAACAACGCTAAGTCCCACACGTGGCTAGGATGAGCCGGAACGCCATTCTATTGGAAATACTATTGCATCCGCCATACTCCCCGGACAGTGCACCGTATCCTGTTCCATTCCTTGGACAATCTCTTTAGAGGACGCCAGTTCAAATCACTAGTAGAGGTGCAAAATACACTTGATACCTTCTTCGCTTCAGTTCTACCGCGATGGAATCCATGGCTTTCCAGAACGTTGGCAGATAGTCGTCGATGCTGACGGGGACTATTTTTGATCTTCCAGGTACGTCTTAGGTGACATATCGATGTTCGAAAGTGGTGGGTGAAAAGCAACAATACTTTCTTTGTTAGTGATTTGTTAAAATGGTGATTTATTATATATAAAGGAAATATTGCTTAAATGAGGTTTGATTGATAAATATTAAAAATATTTAAATATACGTATAACACGTAATATAATTTTCATGAAATATGACAGACTTTTGAAAACCTGCTGGAAGAAATCAGTGAAATAAAGCAGTTAAAATTCCCGTTGATTTCAAAAGAAGAAGAATGTTTACACATTTAAATAAATAGCCGGAAAAACAAAAGATAGTGAAGGTATTTAACATCCGTAAATCCTTTGTCTATTTAGTTTGATATCCTGATATAATACGTCCTTAACATCCCTCAGACATTATACTCTTAATATTAGAATTAGGAATTAATTTGTGAGCTTTCAGCATCTTTGGCCATGTTAGCCTGTCATGTATGAGATGATGTCCTTTGGCGGATAACCCTGTTCGGGGAGAAAGGAATGGGAAGGAAGAAAGCGACCTGAGAGTATTGTTAGGTCCTGGCATTTGCCTGGTATGAATGAGGGAAACCTCACTTAAGATGGCTGACCTCGAAAAGCTTTTACACTTTTCCGGAAATCGAATCCAGAACTTTTAATGTTTTACGTCAATTTCTTTCCACAATTTTTCCTTGCGGCAGCACCTTGCCCCATTCTGAATAATTATTACTTGTGATATATTTTGAAAGTGATGTCTTTGCTGTTATAGATGATGTTACTGCGTAAGACACCAAATATATAAACTCTTCTTTTTCGTTGTATCTCGAATATGCTTTTACATCACCTCTGCACAACAAGGAAATCACCTGTGCCGTACATGTAAGTCATCTGGGTACTGCGTGTAAATCATCTCTGTCCTACATGTAAATCACCTGGGTACTGCTTGTAAATCACCTGTGTGTTACGTGTAAATCATCTCTGTCGTACATGTAAATCATCTGGGTACTGCCTGTAAATCACCTATGTGCTACGTGTAAATCACCTATGTCTTACATGCAAATCACCTGTTACTGCGTGTAAATCACCTATGTGCTACGTGTAAATCACCTATGTCTTACATGCAAATCACCTGTTACTGCGTGTAAATCACCTGTGTGTTACGTGTAAATCATTTCTGTCCTACATGTAAATCACCTGGTTACTGCGTGTAAATCACCTGTGTGCTACGTGTAAATCACTGCTGTCCTACATGTAAATCACCTGTGAACTACATGTAAATCGAATACGTGCTACTTGTAAATCACCTACATGGTAGGGGTAAATCACTTGTGCAGGGCGTGTACGTGTGCATTGCACATGTCCTGTGCACGTGAAGATGTTGAATAGGACCTGTGACGTATATGTGCATCACATGTACAGGTGTGCATTTATACAGATGACGCACATATTGCATCCGTGCCATTGTACATGTACTATACGGACACTGTACGTGCATTGTGCTGTCTGGGTTGTTCCCTGGTCCGGTATAGTTCGAATTACGAATTTCCACACAAAGTTCCTAGCCTTAAGCAGTGCAACGTCAAAGAATGAATATTCAACAGTATTTTTAAGGAGTCCAACACACAGTATGAGTAACGTGAAATGTAGGAAAAGTCTTACTGGCACTTTTGAAAATGTGACAAGAATTTGTTAAATAGGCTGAATAAAATAGAATTGTACCAGATTTTTCACAAAAGGGACTGAAAATTCCAGCTTGGTACCAATAGGCCAATAAATGACAAAAAGGGCTGAATCTGGTACAATTGTACCAAGTGTAGCAACACTGTTACTGCTATTTTAATTTCGACTCGTATATATTCTACTATAACATGACGTATTGTCACAGTGGCTTTTCGTTGGAATCGTACTTGCTGGTCGATTTCGAATCGACCAAGGAGACTAACTCGACAAGTAATCTTCAATTTTAGTTTAAATAATTGAACAGAATCCAAAGAATGGATTCGACGTAATCACTTCGATTTTGTAACAACTGCAGGGGGTCGATTAACAGTGCGACCGAAGAGAGCGTAAAAAGTTTTCCCTTAATGATCAGGGACGGCACTAAGGGTGGGCGGGGGTGGGCAACCGCCCACCCGATGAATGGCCTTGCCCACCCATCCGCCCACCCCAACAGAAGTAGAATAATGAAGGTGACATCCTGTACTTCAAAAGCAATAGGTATTACTATTGATTGTAATGTAATAGGTTCTAGGACCCTGTTTAACTCTGCAATGAACAATGAATTTATTTACAAACATAATTCCAGATACAGCTGAACGCCAATTTACACTGGAATAAGCAATCTTCACCCTAAAAGTGAACATTTCCTCTCATTTGAGTAAATTGAACCACTTGCACGTCATTATGGATGTGATGTCGATAGTGTAGAGGTGGAAATGAAACTTCTCCCGAAAGTTTTGAAACGTTATGAGGAGGAAACGCAATGCAAAATTACCTCCGTTTCTCAGTTTACTGAAGTGATGGATCGTTTCAAAATTGCTTTTCATGAAATTCACAAATTAGAAGTAATTGCTGTCACCATTCCTGTATCTAGTTCACCATGTGAACGTTCTTTCTCGTGTCTTAGACGGGTTAAAACATACCTAAGAAATCGAATGGTAAACTGTCGCCTAAGCGATCTTTGTTTCCTTTCAGTAGAAAGAAAACTTGTAATGAATATTGCTGTAGAGAATGTAGTAAAATTATTCGATGTTGGACAACAATCAACGCAATGTACTCCATTAAAGTGCAGGTATAAAAGTTTATTTTAAACTTGTTCGTACCATGTGTTCAACCCTTCATAGTTTAAAATACATTGTTGTTTCTGTGGATCATGATGAAGTTTTGTTAATTGCTATTTACTTCTTTATCCAATTTATAATTGTTTTATTATTATTTTTTTTCAACTTGAGTTTCAATTTCAAATATTTCTGTGTAAGGTATGATCAAACAATTATGCTGTCGAATTTCTCTATTCTTTTAGTAACATAGATCTTTGTTGATGCATATAGAGATCACGTCAAAAAATCTAATGTGCACAAATTTAAGGATATAGCTATTGCAATAACCTATTTATTCTTGTTTTACTTTACTTACTTATTGTGTATTTTATGATATTAACCAAAGGTAGAGTATTATCTGTTAGTGTGTGTTGTTTGAACCTTCTTTTATTTCTATGCATTCATATGCATTCTTGGAGGGAGAGAAGGTAAAGCTGTCTTGAACTTCATCAACTACACAGTACACACCGTTATTATTGTTAAAAAAAAAAAAATGGAAGTCGAGGTAGTGTGTCTGCTACGCGGAATTCGGTAGGTCGAGCATATAGCCACGAACTCCCGCAGCCCATTCTAAGTCCTACATTTCTTCAGTCCCACCAGGCGAATGCCGGAATTGCACCTTCTATAAGGCCAAGACAGCTGTTTCCCACATCCTTGTCCCTCCCCTATTTCGGTCTGAGCCTTAGCTAACTAAAGAGTTTAAAGATTGAAACTTAATTATTGTCCAAAAAAATGTCTACATTGCCCAGTTCTTATTTTCATTGTCCGCCCACCCAGCAACTAAGTCCGCCTTTTTCCGCCCACCCCATCAAACTTTTCTGGCGCCGTCCCTGTTAATGATCCATACAGAAAGGAAACTTGTAGATTATATGCCTGTCGCGAGATCTCAGATGAGAAGAGGGATTTGAAGAGTAATAATTATAACACAAGTGTAAGAATGACGGAAGGAAAAAAAAAACATATTTTATGTCTGTTTAATAAGGAGTTATAGAAACTAACTAAATATTCCGTGTGTTGCACTTTAACAATTAGGAGAGACATAATTGCAGACTGATATTGTAGTAGCCGTGTGGGTGTATTGCTTGTACGGGGTAGAAAGAAATGTTATGAAAGGACGATAAGAAACGAATGGAAAACTTTCGAATGTAAATTTGAAGAAGAATAGAGAAAATTAATTGGTTGGAAGGCAATTCCATCCTTGAACTGTTAATGAAATTTGAGTAATGAAAAGTAATATTGGAAATTGTTAGAAGAGGAAAATAAATTGGTCAACGCATGATTTGAGAAGAAAATGTTCTATTATCTATTTAATAGAACATGAGGTTACGGTATTTCAGTAGTAGAGCGCTCGCCTCTGGCATTTGTTGTCGCTGGTTCGATCCCAACTCCTGTCAAGCAGCTGTAGTGAACAAACGTCGTGTGGGTAAGTTTTCACGTGGTTCTCCCGTTTCCTCCCACTTTCATCATTGCGCCATTATATTTTTCTCAGTATCAATGTCTATACTTCATTGTATAATCGTGGAATGCTAAACTCAAAAAATGACAACGTAGGGAGAAAGGCAATAAAAGGAGAGGGAGAAGAAGGCTATGATGAACCATATTAATGAAAACAGTTCTTACGTTAAAGCAGAGAGATTAGTGGATGACTGTAATACATTGAAGCTCCTGTCCTAATTTCTGCAAGTAAGCAGTCAGCTAGTGCAAAATAATTAGAAGATGGTGATCCTAAGCAAAATTTAAAAAAAAAAAGAAGAAGAAGTCAAAGTTCGAGTGAAATGGCTGAAACTTATATCCTTTACTACCTGGCAACTATGTGAAATGACAATTGAAAAGTGATTTCCGCTTCATGTATTGCGGTACAGACATCTTTCGTAGATTTGTATATTGTGTTGCGATCTTGTTTCCGCACATAAAGCGAAGGAAGTTGTCAAGGGCGTGCGAATTTTTTACATACGATATTTAACATAGTAAGTTTATTTTTAGTAGTCTTATAACTAGAAGCTATTTTAATGGGTGAAGTTTGAGCTAAACTTGTACTATGATATTCAACTAGTTAATTGTATTTTCAAGTTGAAAACTATTTTGAGTTATTTAGTGAAATCTATTTCTACGAAAAGTTTGTGGTTGTTTTATATTTTATAATCCAATATATTTTTGAACATTCATTTTATGTACGAGTTAAATAGTTGTTCTAACAGATCACTCACGCTCCAGATTACAGTAGAGTGTCACTGACCTACTTCCGTGAATATTATCTTAAATTTTCATTGTCATGGGCATATGATGTTTACATCTTAAGTAGGAGTTTAGCTACCAAATGTTATGATGGTAATGAGCTGAGTATGCAGGTCTTATTTCTAATGGTCATTTCTTTCAAATTTCTAAGTAAACCTTTAAGTCCAAATAACATTACTTTCTATAAAAGAGAAACTTTCTAATCCAAGCGATACTCGGAAGGATTTTCTCCCTGTCACTAGTTACGGCAGTGAATCTTCGCCTTGGAGTTCTATCGAAAGCTACTTTAGGCGTTGCATTTATGATGGTGTAAGGAGTATTTATGTGGTCAAAACGATCAAGCACCAGCCAAAGAGTTTGGCTAGTTTTGTGAGGGACAGATATCGGTTAGCGCACATTTATTGTAAACCGGAGACCTCTATTTGCGTTTTGATCACCGTCATTGATTTCCCTTGAAACTGCATTTGTTCTATATGTTTTTGGTTTGAAATTCGATTTTAGTTGGACAATAGTAGAATAAGTGATAATTTTTTTTTTTGTGGATAAATTCTAATTACGGGGGCTAGAATTACTTCCCCCCGTACTTACTTCACAAAATATAGCTGAGCGAGCGAAGGGGGTTAGAAGCGACGCAGCCTCGTTGTTTTCTACCTTTATCACAATTTCGATAAAAGCAAGGTACTCAGTTGTGGGACCTGTATTTACTTTCATGGTTTGTATTGGCCTCCCGCAATCAGAATCAACCCTCCCCCCTTTTTTTAACCTACTGAACTATTTAAAACAACCTAGTTTGTTTTAGGTATTGCATTGCTCTATACCAGGGTTTTTTTTTTATTATTTAAATAATTTACTCTATGTATTTATAATATATATGGACAGAAATTAGTTTGTTTCCCCGTGGTGTTACTATGCAACAACAAGGTTATGCTGGAAGAAGTCACATAAGCTTAAAGCGGAATCCAAACCGCTTCTCGGCTTACATTCAAGATAAATTGCCCATTTGGACACGAAACCGGGACTAATTAGCCACAAATGCGATTGCCGACTCACTCACGAAGGACTTCTGATAAAAATACGTTGTACTGATCTTTACATAGGCCCACTTGTTAATATAATTGTCAATAGTTATTTCAGAAGGACAAAAAGATAAACAGTTACACAAGTAAAAACATTATACAGAATTATATATAAATCGAGAAACTCCCACCTTAGCCATTGGAAAAATCCTGTTGTTACTTTAAATGTATTTGTTTGTAAAATTTTAAGGTCAACGTATCATAATCACTACGCTAAAACTGAGGTATTACACATTTGGTATGTAGATATCATTCAATAAAATTAAAATCAAGTCAAATCCAAGCTGATGTTGGAAGCTGCGTAGGCAGTTGATAAATTTGGCAATTTATATGAATACATTTAAGCAACCTGGGCTTCTTTATAAAACAACAGGCATTCACTCAAGTAGAAATATATAATTTGGTTTTATTTCGCATGTTTAGGCTTAACATCCTTATGAAATACCAAGGTTATCATGGAGAAGACTTTCGCTTAGAGACACCTCGAATCGCTACTTGGTTTACACTTGAAAGATGGGTTGTGGTTCGACCGAGAATTGAAGACGGGACCCCTTGATTAAAAGGTGAAAAGTAGATAAATGTAATGCGGATGGTTTGATATGTAGAAACGTCACCATGAAGTTCACACGATTTAAAGCATTTTTCATTCTTTTTGTTTAAACCAGTTGCTTTTTTTTTTTTTTTTTTTTTTTTTAAAAAAAAAAATAACTGGTTTAAACCAGCCAACCCTGCTCTATACATATTACATGCTTATCAGATTCTGAGAGGTACCTCTCAGCTTTATATTCTGCAGCACTAGAATATTACTTGCTGATTCTTCATTTTTAAATTCTTTAATTGGTAAAGTTTTTGGTATGTGGTAATTATTATTAAATGTAGGGGAAAAGTAGGTATTAAGAATGCTTCAGGATGATAATATTCGATTATGTGGAAAGACGGAGTAATTCCAGCTGATATATTACTGAACGAGTACAAAACTTTGTTGGCATAACATGTAATGAAAGTTATATATTGTTTTAGTGTTGTCAACGAGTGAAGTAAAAAAACGGAAGGTTAACTGCCGCAGGCGACCCCGAAATACAAAATTTACAGAGAAATGAACAGAATCAGACGCAATGTCAGCATGAGAGTAACAGTAAAGGTCATCAGTGTAGGGTGAGTAATTAGTTACAAAAACAAAGTTAAATTCTGGACTATATTACTTCGCGTATTGATACGATATTAGGTAAACAGACAATAGAGCAAACCCACTGTTTTATTAACTAATCTAGAAAGTATATGCTGCAGTAATGAGAGAGAGCGGAAATTAATAAGAGAGGAGTTTCATGTGAACCAAATGTAAAATAGAGTAAAATTTTGAGTGCTAAACCATTTCATGGGGGCATAAATTTGTAAGATTTACGGAATTGTAAAATTTGTTACATTATTCCATAATAAGATTGTTCAAGCAAAGAAAAAGTATATCGGGATCTTACCTCTAACTTGTATAATAAGGTAGAGATTCGAAATGGAAGATGTGATATATGATGGTAGTACACAAAATAATCATAGAACTGTTGCCATGCTGTGCGTTACGCAAGGCATGTTTTATGCCATATAAAGTATTTTTCCACTATCGTTCTTTATGGCAAGGTTCTAGAGTACACGCCCCCCTCCCCATTTAGCTGTAATAAAGACAGAAAACAGCGTGCCCTGTGGGGCTCTAACCCGTTTTCACTCGCTCGGCAATACTATGTGAATTAAATGTTAAACTTTTGCTACCGAAAGGTACTAACCTATATGGGGGGGGGGGGGGACCTACGTTCTAAAACCTTCCCCCTGTTTATGCATATACTCACCGTAGCTGACGCACTTGCTTCCTTTGAGCGCATCCCGTCGCTACTACTCGGGTCCCCCCGCTTCGCTTGTGTCCTGACTCTGTTAGATCATATGTATGCTTTTAGTAGTTACCTAACATAGTTTGGTTTGTTTTTTAAGTTATACTCAACCCTCTTAAAGTCAATTTGCATCCATTAATGCAAATCCTCCCACAAGAAACACCTTCTAACGCAATAAAAGTGCATTTCCTGCTAAGAGAAGTTCATATTTCATTCCCCTTGTGAGGTTTCCTGGTATAGGAAAGAAGTATATTCTATCTGTTTTGTAACTTTTGATGTCCCAGGGACAGGAATATGATAGGGGGTTCCGCTCCCAAACTCCCCTCTAAAAGGCAATTTACATAATACCGTAGTAGGATGTTTATAGGGTTGGTTGGAAACGTGAGAAGGTAAGGATATTGTTTTCGCTATTTCTGAATAGTGGTAGTTTGCAACAATTCACAGTTGGAAGGTATGTATTTTTACGTAGTAATACAGTAAAGATGAATACGTACCTAGTGCAGAGCAAAGGAAACATGAAAATAAGAATTATTTTTGCCTAAGACCTACGTGTGAAAGAGTAGTGGGTCTGATGTGGGGCCGCCATCTCCGGAAGATTAGTCAAAATGATAAAGCTAACATAATAAACAAGAAATCTAACAACTGAATTCCATCATCATTAGTCTGAAGAACACAAGTATGCAATGTAAAACTTGAAAATGAAATAAACAGAATTTTTAAGGAGATAAGTGAAATATTTAGTTGATTGTGTCTGTAATTTAAAGGTACCAAGAAAGCTCTGTCGCTTTTTCACCCACCATCTTCGAACATCGATATGTCACTAAGATGTACCTGCAAGATCAAAAGTAATCCCCATCAGTATCGACGTTTTGGAAAGCCGTGGATTCCATCACTGTAAAACTTGGGGAACCGTGAAGCGAAGAAGGTATCAGGTGCATTTTTTCACCTCTACTAAGGATTTGAACTGGCGTCCTCCAAGGTGATTGTCCAAGGAATGGAACAGGTGTTAATCGAACGGTGCAATATCTGTGGAGTATGGGAAATGTAATAGTGTAGAATGGTGTCCCGGGTCATCCTAGCCACGTGGGGCTTAGCGTTGTCCTGTAACAGGAAGACCCCTTTGCGATTCAGAGTTTTGAGTTGGACTCTGTTGGCAATAATTTGACAAATGGAGTCACTGCAGAACCTACATGTAGTACCAATAAATATTGTCACAAACAGTTTGTTACCGGTGGTCCGGATACTCTTTCCCCTTGCCCTTTTCTAATGTCGTTTAATTACGCATTTGTTGATTGTTCATATGGGAACGAACTAAGGACGAATAGATGATTTCTTTTACACTCACTTCATAAATTTGATACCCTTAATTTTTTGGCTTTGTGCGCTTTTTCCTTCCGCGACAAATGATATATATATATTTTTTAATATATTAATCTTCGTAAGTGTGAACTTTATCAACGCCGAAACACCTTAAATTTTCTTGGCGTATTCTTGCTAGAAGTTCTGAATTCAACACTGATCTCCTGCTTGCTTGTATTGTGTTAACCGCTGTTCCTCCGAAGACGAGTTTTTTTTCTTTCTTTCTTTCTTTTCGCTAACGCGTTGAGCTGGAAATACATGAAATAGGGCTTCCGTGAATGAGGAACACTTGGGCTCAGTACAAAGATGATGATAGTGAAAGAAAAATAAAGCTCTATGACAATTGCTGGGAGAAAAGTGATGAAATATAAATGCCATAAACGACCTCATTATTTATCCCTCTCCTCAAGAAATTATGGCAGAGCACTTCACTCCAACAGCAGCGATACCAAAAATCATATAATTAGCTGTCAATATTGTTTTGAACAGGATTTTACTTTGTATCCCTTACTTTGCAATGTCAATTTTAGCGAAAGAAAATTAGTGTCAGTTTTAAACAGGTGCATTTTCAAATTTCGATTTCTTCTTTTTTGGAGTTTGGACACCTTTCGCCGTACCCACGCTCGGTTCCGGGTACCCAATTCTAAGCTCTGGAGCCAGGCACTTAATTCTCAGTTCTACGGTGTAAAACCGGATACCCGATTCTGAGTGGATCCGGAATCTGGTATATTTCAGGCTTTCCAATGCTACTATATTTCTTATTTTTCCTTACTTGCGTCTCTCCCTATGAACACCTGTATTTTTTATACATTTTAACGAAACCACCTATATTTTTGTGGCAGTGCTACTTCCACTTGTGAAAATAACATAAGGAAATAAAGTGTGAGTGGTTGGAGGACCTTTCGTCTCCACAGTAGGGTGGTCGAATGGAGGAAAAGTTGAAAACCTACCTGTTACAAAGCAATTAATAGATGCTATGCATAACGCCTGGAAAAAGTATAAAGATTACTTAGAAGAGTGCAGATCCAAAGAGGCCGCAGTGGCAAAAATTTCCAGAAGAAAAAGTACGTTAAGAAATGAATCATCTCTGAAGAAATTAAATTGAATTGGCGAAACAGTACAGAAGGAAATGCAAGTAGCTACTAGACTGATGATGCTCAGACAAGATTTATCTTCTGCGATATCAAGAAAAGACATAGCTGATGTTAGTGTTCTCCAGGCAATGATCCAGACCACATCCTTGAAGATGAGTGAACTACAGAAAATTCGAGACGAGCAGAACAAAGAGAAACGGAAGATGGCAAATAAGCATATTCAGGCACTGAAAAAAAAATAATAAAGTGTAACTGATACTTTTACTGTTGTATATATTTTCTCAGATGCAGTAAGTTCTGTGTGCAATTGTGTATTAAGATACTTAACAAACCAACTCCTTGTATCATGTGTTATGTGATCTTTCTATGAATTTTGTATTGTTTTTTACAACATATGTATTATATTTGAAAAGAAAAAAGGAATTAACATAGAAATGATATTATCTTGCGAACAATGAAAATAATCTTGTGAGTAATCTTGGAGACGTATACTTAAACACTGATTTTCTGACGCAGATCCTTTTTACACTTTCCTTATGGTCGTTGCTTAGCACTGGTGAGCTACGTACCAAAACACTAAGAAACTCGTATAAAATTTTGCAGCGAGATAATTACCATTTATATTCAGAGTAGAATGTATGTTTATGTGATAATTGGTGTAATTTCCATGCGATTTATTTATTTATTTATTTCTACCTAATGGATAATTGAAATGTTAGTTTCGTAGTTGCACGAAACCTCTTATATTTTTTCCTCGTGATTTCCTACATTTTTCTTTTTTCATTTTTTTTTTTTTTTTTTTTTTCATTTTCATTGGAAAGCCTGATATTTGGAACCAGGTTGAGTCTCCTCTAAGTTTTAGAAATATAAGTATTTTGACTCAGTGTTGGTTGGTTTAAACTAGGTGTTAAAAGAAAAGAAAGAAAGAAAAAAAGTTTATAGCAAAATAAATATATAAATAAATTTAAGAGCAAAAATGCCACAAATGGCTCAACTTCATGGTGAGGGTATCTCAAAGCATCTAGATCTTTTCTCAAACTTTACAAACTTGGAAAACATGAATGAAGTGCTTTATGCTAATTTCAAAATTATTTTCTTCATATGTATATGTATGAATGGTTGAGAACCAGAATGAACCCAAATGATTCATATTTTTATTCACTTCTTTTATTGATATACAAATTGAATAAGTCGTCTTATTTGTGACTGACTGAACTAACTTGCACTAAATCAAATCTTTTGTATTTTGTAGTCTTTGGTAATTTTCTGTACTTTGTAGCTAAAGCAGAGCACTCACCACACGCTTCATGTAATCCTTTATGGATCTGACGTGCATTTCGACTTCGTGCCAGTTGAAACTTGATGAAAACACACTTCTCTGCACGGGTAAACATTGTTAAGGCCAGTAAGTTATGCACCTCACTTTCACGGCGTCCACTGACAAGACACAGTGTAATAACGGAACACGAACACGTCGACCGATCGTTACGCTGCTCGGAAATACACTGTGTTCGTCTCTCGGATAAACAACCATCAAATCACAACAGTTTTGCCATTTCAATCTAAATAATCCTCGTAGTTGATTGTTGAAGTTTGTAAGAATTTTGCACTAAATATTGGGAACTTGTCCTCATTGGAATATTGTTGAGGAAGTGAACAAATAACTAACATGTAAATTCCTATTCGATTTAATCTTTATAGGGTGATATCCTTTGAAGAAGCTCAGAGAAGAAAACTGAGTGAAACAAAACTACTCAAGTTAAGTAAAATTATTTACTTTCTTTATTATTCAAATCTAGCTAATTGTATTTAATTGTGAATTCTTGTTTATTTCCAGTAATGTCATCCAGTACAATCAGGTAGTGAATAGCAGCGTGCTTTGTGAGAGCATGATAGTTTAGAAGTTGTAAATAAATTTGGCCAGCTTCTAAATGAATAACATATCAAACGCTGTACAAACCAACTTCGAAGTTGTGATCAACGATGGATCAAATTTTCACTGCAGGAAAGACGCATTGACAGATACATTCGGATGGTTTATCCAAGGAGTTCTCGCGTGCTTGGCGTTTACTTGCCTTATTTGTAAGTATATTTCATTTCATTCCTTATCCATTTATAAAGTCTATTAAGTCAGTTTCTTTTATTTTTTAAATTGTAATTTTTTAATTATTTTATGTATTTAGGATATGTAAATCATAGTGCTACAGAAGTAATATATATATATATTTACTAAATAATTCAACCTTATTTATTTATTTATTTTTTAAATTAAGATTCCTAGCAGTTTTTTGTCTCCTGCCGTCTTAAAAAGTATTGTCTATTATTATTCATTTACTATTAGATTATCCGTATTTGTGCTGGACAGCATTATGTCCTTCGATTTTCTCAGGGTTCTCCCTTTTTCTTCCACCGCATATCACTCAACTTATTATTTATTTTCATCAATCATCTGTTTTAGCCCAAAGGCTATAGACGTAGTACGAAAAACTAGAAATTTCATTTATATATACAGGGTGGTCGTGCATGAATGTCGGAAAATTCGGGAGATCTTTCTACAGGTAAAAACAAAAAAAAATGTCATATGAACATTGGGTGAATGCGGCTTCGTTTGGACGCTAGAGGCGTCTGAAATGTCACCTTCCGAGGCGGCAATTTGCAATATCTCAAGAACGGAGACAAATACGAATGTCGGGTCAAAACATATCAAAGGAAACCCCATCCTAAGAATCCAATTATGCATAAGTAATGGCGAAACAGTGGCGGCGCTAGAGGGGGGCACAAAGAAAGCGAATGAAACATGGAGAAATGTGAACAATTTACACTGAAAAATTGTAGGAGGGGATGTTACTTGGAACATGCAACAACAAATGTTAATGAACAAAGGCAACAACGGCTAGTCTGTAGGGACATTATGGGAGGCAGATTGTAGGAATACAGTATCTTTGTAATGGTGAGAAATAGGAATGTCGGGTCAAGAGATATCAAAGGAAATCCCATTCGAAGAATCCAATTATGTATAAGTGATGGCGAAACAGTGGCGGCGCCAGGGGGAGCAATCAGGAAACAAGGAATACAACTCTAGATGTACTGTATGATACATGTCCGATGACAGAGGGCGTATAGCTACAGTAGGTGGAACAAGGGGGCGTGCAGAGCGTCGCATAGTAGAGTTAGTTATAGGAGTAGTGAAAGCTTGGGTAACGAGAGCGTTCGCATCGAAGGGGCAGAGGACAGCGCACAGTTCATTCGTACTGAATGGGGCAATGACAGTAACAGCACAAGCGTTTTAGTGCTACACTCTACAGGCAGGGCAGTGATCCTTGTGTATGTGAATGTGGTTTACTTTGTGTCGTGTGAAACAGTATTGATGTTGACAAGCGCGGGACGGACAAGTGCTATGTGTAATGCACCACAATGAATAGGGTAGTATACACTAACGCCGAAATGGCAGATATGTATTTAATGTACGGCTTAGCGGAAGGTAATGCAGAAGCACGTAGGTTATATGCTGAACGCTACCCAGATCGACAAATTCCAGCACCGGGGATGTTTATTCGTATTCATCAGCGATTGCGGGACACTGGGTCATTCCTTCCCAACACTGACATTCCGAGACGACGACGCGTTCGAACACCCCCACTGGAAGAGAGGGTACTCCGACATGTGACACGGAACCCGAGTATTAGCACCCGACGAATAGCAAGGCAGCAACAAGTTTCGCATCAAGTCGTGCTAAGCATAGTAATAATCTCAGACCATACAACGTACAACGAACGCATGCGTTATACGATGGTGACTATGAAACCCGACAACGTTTCTGTCGTTGGTTATACCGCCGCTGCCGTGTATCACCAGCCTTTCTAAGACAGGTATTGTTCTCGGATGAGGCATTATTCACACGGGATGGTATCACAAATTTCCACAATGACCATCGATGGGCACTCAACAACCCGCATGCAATTGTAGAGACGACGCATCAACAGCGTTTCCAATTGCATGTATGGGTTGGTACTATTGGCGACAACGTTGTGGGACTACACTTCTTACCACAGCGATTGAACGCAATATCGTATCTCCAGTTTCTGACTGAGAACCTACCTATTCTGCTTGAAGATGTGCCACTGATGACACGACAGTGTATGTGGTTTATGCATGATGGCGCCCCTGCCCACTCATGTCACACCATTCGTGCATATCTGAACAAAACATTTCCACGCAGGTGGATAGGTCGTAGTGGAAGACAAGTATGGGCCCCAAGTTCACCCGACCTGAATACCCTAGATTTTTTCCTGTGGCGTTACGTGAAGAGTCTCGTGTATACACGGCCCCTGCATGATGTTGAAGATCTTCGCCAGCGTGTATGTGCTGCATTTGCCACATTAGGGCAAACGTCAGCGATATTGGCACCAGTCAGAGAATCCTTACGCCATCGTTTAACTGTCTATCTCGAAGAACAAGGAGGACATATTGAACAGCTGCTATAGAATGGCATTCTGTTGACCATGGTAAGTAGAATACCTCTTGTTTTTACAATAAACTGGGTCTCATCTTCCATACGCGTTTTTTACGAACTGCACGTTTCATCACTAAAAGTGTTTAACAGTTTCTTTGCAGCTCCCATGCGCCGCCACTGTTCTGCAGTACGTGGGCATAATTGGATTCTTCGGATGGGATTTCCTTTGATATCTTTTCACCCGACATTCCTATTTCTCTCCGTTAAAATGATACTGTATTTCAACATTCCACCTCTCATAGTGTCCCTACAGCGTAGCCATTGTTGCATTTGTTCATTAACATTTGTTGCCGCATGTTCCATATAACATCCGCTCCTACAGTTTGTCAGTGTAAATTGTTCACTTTCTCTGCATTTCATTCACTTTCTTTATGCTTCCCCTGGCGCCGCCACTGTTTCGCCATCACTTATACATAATTGGATTCTTCGGATGGCATTTCCTTTGATATCTTTTGACCCGACATTCCTATTTCTCACCATTACAAAGATACTGAATTCCTACAATCCGCCTCCCATAATGTCCCTACAGACTAGCCGTTGTTGCCTTTGTTCATTAACATTTGTTGTTGCATGTTCCAAGTAACATCCCCTCCTACAATTTTTCAGTGTAAATTGTTCACTTTTCTCCATGTTTCATTCACTTTCTTTGTGCCCCCCTCTAGCGCCGCCACTGTTTCGCCATTACTTATGCATAATTGGATTCTTAGGATGGGGTTTCCTTTGATATGTTTTGACCCGACATTCGTATTTGTCTCCGTTCTTGAGATATTGCAAATTGCCGCCTCGGAAGGTGATATTTCAGACGCCTCTAGCGTCCAAACGAAGCCGCATTCACCCAATGTTCATATGACATTTTTTGTTTGTTTTTACCTGTAGAAAGATCTCCCGAATTTTCCGACATTCATGCACGACCACCCTGTATATATACAGTTGCCCAAAAGTAGGTATACACCCCTGCATTGTTCAAGTATAACATTCTGGCTTCGGTAAGCGTACGCGCCTTCGGCGTGGGAGACCCGGGTTCGGTTCTGGGCGGAGGTTCATGTGGTTCGGATTCCACGTTAATCAGTAGGTCCATTTCTCATATAACCTCTTAGAGCTTCCTCGTGGCTATGCGGTTAGCGTACGCGCCTTTGGCGTGGAAGACCTGGGTTCGATTCCCGGCGGGAGCCCATGTGGTTCGGATTCCACGTTAATCAGTAGGTTCACGTCTCATATAGCCTCGCTGCTGAAAGGGTCGCTAAACTAAAATCAACATTCTAGCTTGTAAGTTTATTTGCTTCGGCTGTTTCGAGCTTAAGATATAAGTAAAAGGGCTTTAAGAACAAATAATAAAGAAACTAAGTCTGCCTAATGGATAACAATAAGAAATTATATAAAAAGCAAGAGTTGATCAGTACGGGACTGTATACCTACTTTTGGGCCATATATATCAGTTTGTCTATCGGTCACAGAGTCATGAAAAAGTCACGAAATCAGAAAACGGTCATGAAAGTCAAGAAATTTAGCTTTTGGGTCACGATTTTTTTTTTTTTTTAATCTGTACAACTATAAGTATAGACTGGAAAATGTTGTTCTATAAAACGTCAAAATTTACCACCAAAAATGTCTATGGTCTGCTTCAGACGGTACCAAATCACAAGCAAAGCACGCTTCTATCGCATGCATGAAAAATTTGGCCCAGCACCCAAATCGCTCCTGAGAATGTTACTAAATTTTGTGGTTTGAGAAAGAGAAGGTCACGAAATTTCATTTTGGAATTTTACTAGACACCCTGTATATATATATATATATATATATATATATTAGGTTATCAACCTAAGAATGCGTTTTGATGGAATAAAAAATTTGGCGAGTTTCAATATAACAGTGCAATAGAGAATAAAGAAAATATAAGTAAATTCACCGTAATTTTCGCAAAGATGTTTATGATGAAGATATTATGAGTTTGAAATTTCTCTTACATTTGAAAGCCACCTTACTACTGTTATTCTAAGTTTAAATGAGTACGTTTATTTATTGGTTATGTTTCGAATGCACGCTGAAATTTATTAATAAAGTGTAAGTAATAGGTTAATTTATGTATATTTATAGTTATGATAATGGATAATAAAATTTATATATACCTTAATGGTTGATTTATGCTTAGTAGTATTTCGTTTTCACAATTGCTGTTGGCAACATGCCAATAGCTCAGAATTTTTCTGACCTATACCTATGTACATCCTTCTAGCTACCTTTTTTCTTGCAATCTAGTCTATTTTCTGTGTAGAAACGATTAAATGAGTAGTTGTGTAGCTGTGAGTTTTAAACGTGAAAAGAAAAGTTTCTAGTATACTAAAATTATTAATCAACAGTGACTGCCTTTTGTTTTACAAGATTTAACCTTCTGTGTAAACCCGTACAACTTTTTTTTATTTTTTTTAAGTAGAAAAAGTAAAATTTAAATACATAAAGAATACATTTTTAAAGGTTTCGAATGCGTAGCTTTAGCATATAATATCTTTGCATGAATTCTAAAACGTTCACTTTTAGCCACGGTAAAATTTACGTAATATATTGAGATTCCTGTTTAAATAGTCGCAAGATAAGTACTGTAAAGAAAAAGAATTCCAAACTTGAGTTCATTTTACAGTTATATTGGCATTAATCGCAATCTAAAAGTTTACAAAAGAGATTGTTGAAAATTTGTAAGTCGTGGTATTATTTTCAGAATATCATGAGAACGATAAGAATACTTATTTGAAAATGTTCACGTTATTAATTTAGAAGAAAATATATTGAAATTAAAATTTAATAACTCTAGATTTTTAACATTTTAAGAGAAGCAAATTGGAGCGCAATTGAAGCACAGCTGTTTCTTTTTCTTATGTAACTAGAGAAATTAATTTCATATTAGTCCAACTATATTGTAGTTAAAATAACAACCCCTTGTAATTCTTCTACTTGTCATTACTTTACTGTAATATTACAAATAACAAATTCTGCTATCATTGGCCAGCCATTGAATTGCAGAACGTTACATCTTATTTACCTTTGTTCTTTCCAAATATCAAAATTGTTTTAACCTCCCCTATAAACCTTGAAAAGAGAGTTGAATACAAATACAAGGTGTCTATTGATATCGAAAATATTGAAAATTATTGTGTAATACTGCAGAAATATAAAAATTCCTTTTGAGGCCGTTGGAGTGTGTATGGGTGGTGATAGGGCTAACTAGCCAACGGCTGAAAAACCAGCTAATTCCAGAAAGAAAATGAATAACGTTTATAATATAAGACCTTAATTAATTTTGTCATTCAGTCCTAGGCATGACGTTGAAAGCTTCCAAAATTGAGTATGGATTACGACAGGCATTCTGAGAGATATAACTTCCAGAAAACAATTTTGTTTATTTGTTTCTCTCAATTTTAATTCCTCTAGCTTTTATGCATTCCTTCTACGAGAATATTGAGGAAGAGCTTTACTCTTTCAACGTATTTTATATACTGTTAAATACACCAGCGTACGGTCGTATGTGTTACACACCTTTTTTAGTTCACCGTAGTATACCGGATTTTTTTTTTTCTTTTTTTTAGCAGGATGCTTTAAATACTGGAAATATGCTGAAAACATTCAAGTCAGCTGCAGTAGATACCCTGAAATAACAATATATACACAAGACGCGCGAACCCTTTTCACAATTATTACGGTATATTGTAGTTATATTTATCAAATTAATTTATCTCAGAACTACTAGTGTAAGGCCGAAATACTCACTTCCACTTTGAATATATGCTGCTATAATAGTTTTATAAATATAATTACAACGATAATCTCGTATTATAATGTCGAGACAAAATCTATAAATATTTTTTTCCTGCACCGTAGAAGTTTCTGCATCAACATCGAATGAAGTATGTTTTTTTAAAAAATATATATATTTATGAGATTGTATTCCACGCTTTAGCCACTCGTTGAGAGGCGTATTGACACGGGTTCATTCCTTGAATTTGCATTTACTGTTATCCACGTGAAATTTTAAATTGTTTGAAAGATGAATGACTGTTGAATTTTCTTTCAAACTATGAATGTTTATATAAATGTTATATTTCTTTCTTTTCTTGTAAGTGAAACGATTCTGTGAACCACGATTAGAACGTCGTCCGTGGCTAATATGGTTTTATGACACGTCTAAGCAAGGTATGGGAGCAGCAGTGGTACATCTAGCTAACGTTTTCCTAGCGGGCCAATTTCATGGTGATCCCTGTACCTGGTAAGTGGTTTGTAAATACTCATATAACCACATTAACACAATTTGTATGCAACTACCCAAGATTTATTATTAAAGATGTAGAATGGAAACGCAACTTTCAGATTGAAAGGCATGTTATTATGTATTTAGCATTTGTAATCGATATTTGAACTATCTTGCTTCTTTTGTTATCTCTACTACAACATTCTCATAGTCGTTGCAGTAAAGTTATTGTGGCAGTATGCTTGCACTTGCTTTCATCCAAATTATAAGATTATAAAATACGGTATATGGAGTTTTTCACGTTAATGATCTTCGTTTACTTCTTCAACAGATAGCGTGTGTGTGTTCAAAGTTCACCTGTAGCAGAAAACTTAATTCAAAAAGTAAAATATGGTAGAGGAATCTGGTTCGATCCCAAGCCGTGTGAATTTCTGGTAAAGAGAATCGTGTCCGTGGATTTTTTCGGTATTCTCATTTCCTCTCTCATTCTCATTCCACCACTTGCATAATCATTGACTCTTATAATCATCTGTCTTCATGAGCTAATGTACAGGGCAAATCTGGATGTAAAGTATGATAAAATAATAACTCTTTTTGGGAAACGTAGAATGTGTTTTAACCTTTCTTTTTTTTCATCAAACTTAACATAAGTGCGAATATGTATATGTTTGTTATTATTACTATGAATAGCAGCAAAAAAGTAGTAATTTTTTATCTTTGTAAGAAAATATAACAAATAAGCGTAGCATAGATAATATAATCTAGCCATGCAAACTTTGCGCAGATAACACGGTATTAAAATCAGTATAAGTAGTTCGTCAAAGTTGAGAAAACTTATCTTGGTATGAACAATTGTAATTAATACGATGGAATACATATTAGCTGTAAATAAACAAAAGTATATTTAAAAGTCTCATTCTGCGAATGTGTCCATTTAATTTAAGGAGAATAATTTGATTATGACGTATTTTACCACATCTGACCTTCAGTTGTTCATCTTTTTGAAATACTGGATTCTGGAGCAGAGCGTATAAAAATGTTGAATTCTACAGACCGTAAAATGTTGGTTCTTAATTTTTATTTACATGTCGTATTATACTGCAAATACTTCTTAACTGTGTGTGTGTGTGTGTGAATGTATGTAAATGTTTAATGTTAGAAAACCTCTCAACATATATTACATCATCACCAGTTCGCTGAGTGCTTCGAAGGTTAAGACCGTCAAATGAATATTTATTATTTGTAATTTTACGTAGAAGTACATAGCAACGATTTCTCTTCCCACAAATTAGGAAGAGAAGGAAATCTTACTGTCGTACTACAAATTTATCACATCAGTTTTATTTCACAGAATGGGCAAACCGAAAATTTCGTATATATATCATGTCTTATGTTGCAGCAAATTTTCTTCAGATGGGGAAGAGTTGAAGAAGGCTTCATAACCTTCTGCAGATATTGTGTCTTTGGAATAACTTTTTAACGTGGGATTTTTTTTTTTAAATTACTACCTTGATCAAAAAGTTACCGGAATTCACTCACAAAATTAAAAATACAAGTTTATTCCTGAAATGTGATGTCCCCTTCGAAGTAATCCCTATTGAATTGCTTCTCGCAAACGCTTCATAACCCGAAATATCTGACTTTCTGGCAGAAATTCACGGTGCACAACACTGTTGTAATCCATGAAAACCGTGAGCATCACCTTCTTTTTCGACTGAAGACGACATTTTTTTTTTTTTTTTCGGTCTTGGCTCATTGGGTGCTCATCACGGGCTCATCTGATGTATGAATTACGTGTCATACTCATAAACCCACGTCTCGTTTCCAGTAATTACCCGTTTGATGAATGCTGCGTTGGATTCAGCCTTTCAAATCATATCTTTGGCGATGTCGACATCTTTTTTTCTAAAATTTTATTTTATTTTTTATTTATTTATTTATTTATTTATTCATTTCATGAAATTCAGGTGTTTCGGCACTTATTTTTCTGCAACACGGCACAAGCAATCATCGTACTAGGCATCTGCCAGTTCTCTAAATTGTTAATTTATGGTTTTCGGCCAACATTTCACTTTATGGATGTTCTCGTCGGTTTTCGATGTCGACGGCCTGCCACTGCTTTCATCATCATCGACTGCCTCACGACCAAGCGTAGAGCGTTTTTGCCACTGGTAAACGATTTTGCATCTTTGCCGAAACACTTTTCCAACATTTCCAAGGTCTTTGCGTCATTGAATCCATTTTTAACGCATAATTTAATACACACTCGTTATTACAAAATTAACTCCATTGCAAAAATCGAAACATGCACCCAAACAGATGTACTGAACACTGCGTCACATTCTCAAATGGAAAACTAGAATGTTCAAGTTGGGAGGGAATATCGCTGATAGATGTAGCAGCCCACAAAAAAAAAAAAAAAAAAAAAAAAAAAAAAAAAAAAAAAAAAAAAAATCAAATCAAGTGACAGAGCGCCACGTGGTGGTAATTCCGAAGAACTTTTTGATCAAGGTAGTATTTATTTTACTATTAACTGTACTCGTACTTTACTTAATTTCTCATACTTGGGATATGTTTATGTGCTGTAATCTCTGTGGTGGTTATTATTAATGCTGGACACCATCTTAGAGTTGTCTCTTAGTAGTAGAGAAATTTTTAACTAAAAGAGAAAAGAAAAAACTTAACAATCAACTATAACTTGTGATTGAGCCAGTATTTTTTTTTTTTTGTAACTTTTTAGTGAATGGTTGTTAACATGATTATTACTTTTTTATTTCAGGTATATAATAAGCTTTTTGTTAGATTCTTCCGTTGGTTTGTTCCTAATCTACATTGGAATCCGCGTGTCACAGTATTTGGCTCGAGTAAAGAGATGGGATGCAATAAATTTTGGAGAGTACGGTAAGTTCATAGAGTTCTATTGACATATATATATATATTACAAATACGTTTATATTGTTATTTAATGTGTTAAAAGCGAAATACTATTATATGTGCAAAATTTGGGAACTTCTAATGCAGGAATTCTCAATCAATGTGACAAGAAATTCTGAGAGAATGAAAAGTTTGAAAATCATCAGATGCCTCAAGGATACCTCAAGCTTCTGATTTCTTTCATAGATTTCGCGATCCTAAAAGTTCGTGAGGGGGCGCGGTG
The DNA here is from genome assembly GCF_964235325.1 of Thermobia domestica. Classification (NCBI taxonomy): domain Eukaryota; kingdom Metazoa; phylum Arthropoda; class Insecta; order Zygentoma; family Lepismatidae; genus Thermobia; species Thermobia domestica. The sequence goes on along the minus strand of NC_137469.1, from coordinate 134,647,199 downwards.
GCTCAGTGGTAGAGCGTTCACCTACGGTGCTTGGAGTCCCTGGTTCGATCCCAGCTCGCGCCGTGTGGACTTTGTAGTGGACAAACAACGTGCTCGTGGTTTTTCCCGGGTTCTCCTGTTTCCTCCCACTTTCTTCATTCCACCATATCATTCATCTCTCATCACCACCGTCTCCTTTAGCCTAACCGGCATAACCGTGGGACGTAAAACTTAAATATTTCATTTTATTTCCTAAGAGTTCGTGAATTTGTGGTCTAAAGTTCATCGTGTAATATATATATATATATAAAACTATCATAATTAAATCTTTCAATAAATAAGCTTACGGTGCTTTTTATATTCCATTGGCTTCATCTGACCGTACAGATATGTTCTGTAAAATTGTGGTATCCCTCCAAATCATGTGTGCATTGGGCATGGTACATATCATAATAAAACTCTTTCACACGGAATTACATGTAATATACAATTTGGCCGACATACATGTTCCATTCCTTGGAAAGTAGTTGTGTATTGAATTATGTGAACCTTGTATACAGGCTAGTATGTTCTCTATAAAATCCTTTCAGTTTCTTCTGTTTAATCAGGTGAAGAAAATGTGTTAAGATCATCTTGTGCATACGTTTTATTTCCTTTGTAATGAAATATCTCGAACATGTAGTGCAAAACTTCCTAAAATTATGTTTATGTGCTTAGATGAAACCAACGTTTTGAACGCGCCTATCGTTAAGCTGTAGAGTTTGGAGTTGGAGCTATGGAGTTAAGCTAACCGTGGAGTTTCATAAACCGCATTTTTTTCAAGAGAGAGTGTGTGTGTGATTAGATAAGCACAGAAACGTGGCCATAGGCAGAAGCTTAGGATAGATACGAACGATAGAGATAGAAAACCCAAAGGAAGTACTATAATTACTTACGAACTATTGTAGTAGGTGTTAAAGGTGGTAGATTAAACAGCTTTGTACCACCTATAATGTTTTGGTGTGAAATCAGTGATGGCGACTATGTGGCTAAGATTTTTTACAGTGTAGTTATTGTATGTGGATTGATTTTGTGCTCTGTTTCTCTAATATCCCTGATAATCTCATGTTGAAAAGTTACGAGAATGTGGGAGGACCAACCGTTTCTAACTGGTTGATCTTCAGACATAATTCCTATAAAGTGGAAAGTCACGAAGAAGAAAAAATGTCTGGGAGAGTTAGAGGAAAAGTTGAACCCCAAGGAAATCAGTTTGGGAAATCTATTTTTTTTATTTATATATACTTAAAGAAAATGTTTATACTTAAATATTTAAGTGGCTTTTTTTAAGCACAAAATGGATTGATGTTTCTCATAGACAGACATTGAAACTGGAGCCTGTCTAAGGTTGCCAGGCTTTACTACATAATTATCCTCAGTCTCATAAGTTCATAGATGGCGACGAAGGTTTCTGAATTGAGCATGACATTGATTCTACTTGTGATTTTTTTTTCTTTCTTTTTTCCAAATTATGCTATATATGTATCAGAAGTCTTATAGAACAACTCCTTCCGTTCGTTGACAAGTATTAAGGCAGAAACGATAAGGTTATTGTTATTTATTTATTTATTTATCATGTAACAAGTTCGGTTTACCAAAACTCTTTTATATTTTCACCGTCTGTCTGTCTGTCCGGAAGACAAGAAATCTCACAAACTTCAAGATGGACTACCGTCAATTCTGATCCAGGATTTAAAGGGTAAACAGTTAGAAATCGAGTTCGTTGATGGAGTTAGAAATCAATCATTTTCGGTTTTAACGTTGATCGTTATAGACCACAAACGGTAATAGACAGCGAGAAGCTGTTTTATGCAATCGGTTAAGGGTTCCAAGAATACATTTCATCTCCGTTCTTAACTCCCTATTAAAACTGGAAGGGACCAAATACCACAACCATTTCCGCTTTCAGTATTGAGCTACGTAGAGTAAAAACGATAAAGCGGGAAGAATTTTTTTTTTTGGGGGGGGGAGTCGATTTTGTGTTCTAAGAATAGATACCATCGTCTCTCGTAACACACTATTGAAACAGAAAATGGCAGAAAAACCTTCCGGTCTTAAAAGTTTATCACTATAGAGTAGAAACGGTAATAACAGGGGCGGTTCTGTAATGTAGCAACAAAGCCACGTGCCTTCGCAATTTATCCGAAGAAAATATATTTTTTTAAAAATATATAATTTATTCCTATATATGAATGAGGAACGATCTAACAGAAATTTTAGTTATTTTAGCATGCAGCCTGCAATGTTGATTGATGTTCACGAGAGATATGGCAACATAGCGTAAGTCACAGTGCATGATATTACCCTCTTTTCACATGTACAGACTTGGTTCTCTCTAGCGTCTGCTGCTATCACAGAAAAGTCCTTTGAATGCTTGGTTTTACGTACAATATAATCTCATATTTTTCGTGACTGCAAAATCTTTCTATGTCCTTGCGGCAAGAGGAAAGGAGGAAATAGGGTGGAGCCAGCCTGTAAACTCTATGTTGATTGGACGGTAAATGAAAGGGAGAGAAGAATTATTTTCTACTTCTCGCGGGAGAAAGACTGACTCATTGTTTAAAGGGCGAGAGAACTCCGCAGTAGGTTTTGGAAGAATGATTTGTTTTCAACAGTTATTTGAAGGAAAAATAAAATAGCTTCTTAGTGCATTTTACGATTTTGGATCTGATGTATATGCATGGGGGGGAGGGGGGGCTGAGGGAGAGCATTTAGAGAGCGAATGAATATTCTTGAACCAGATTTTGAAATTGATTTGCTTCTGAAATGCAACTATCAAAGTATGCATGCAAAGCTAAACAAATATGCGAGTGTTATGCTTGCAATTCAAATAAATGGGTAGAAAATATAAATAAGTAAAGAATAACACAATCTAGGAAAATACATTTCAAATTTTACAAAAAAATCTCCTACATAAGCACGAATTTTCCGTGCTTTTACTAACCTAAAAGTGAGAAGTATGTTGATTTTTATTCAATTGACAAGTCATGTATGGTAGGTTTAAGGCGAAAACATTGACAGAGGTTCAATAAATTGGGGTCCGTGCTAACCTCGAGGAACTTCATACGGTACATATTTTGAAACTTTCTTGTGTATATACAATTAGCAAAGGCGTCTTCGGTATGAAATGCCAGGGTTCAAAATTCTCTGGAGAAGCACGTGTGATTCAGATTCTAAGTTAAACAGAAAGATTACGTCTTCGTGCTGAAAAGGAATGGTCGAATGAATTGCTCAGTTGTTTTAGAAACAGTAGAAATGAAATGCATACTTGAATTTATATGCATCATGCAAGTATTATATTACCCTTGTTTTGCAAGTTAATAAATATTATAAACAAACGACAAATGAATCTTGTTAGCTTCTCACCATGCTTTTGTGTTCGTTTCCAATTACACTGTTAATGAATATGTATGTTAAGAGGTATGTAACCGAATGATGTTCACAGAATCTATTTAAGAAATTCAAACTGAAGAAATAGGTTGAGCAGTGTTGGCAGCATCAATTGATTCCACTTCTTGAATAGCGTGAAATTTCTGTGCTGAATAATGTACTTAAAATAAGTTCAGTAATTATGGACATAAGATATAAATTAAATATATGTATGATTATGCAATACCAAATTTGCCATTATTTTTTCTGTAATATCTAGAGCTCACACCAGATTTAAAGTATGGCTTCGAAAGTCAAGAGAGACTCAAAGTCGGGGTTGCTTCGGTGAGGGAAGGTAAATCGATTTGCCTTTCACCACCGATGTGACTTCACTCTTATACAACTCTGGAGCCGCAGCTGAGTAATAGATGGCGAGAAGCCATTTGAAGGAAGGAAGTTTCTGGAAGTTCCGCTTTTAACAAGGGAAAGAGGACAGTTTCTATTGTTTATTTTCGGTATATAAAAATGACTTAGAGCTTGTAAGGCTTATCATCAAGGGAAAACGGATAAGCCATTTGAAACGAATTTTTGGATATAGCACTTGGGCCAACATTGGATTTTTATGATTTTACTTCGATTGAAATGCGTGTTCTAATGTGAAAAGGGGTTTGAATTTTTCACAAAGAATAATGCTATAAACGTATTCTTGCTGTGCGATGAACGGAAGCAAAATATGAGATACGAGGGTTTGGGGTGAAGTCCCCATCTAGCCGAAGGTTAGTTTTTGTGTTGCTAAGTGACTGCTGAGGCACATGTTAAGGGTTGTATTATGTTCTGTGCAAATTCACGAACGTTAGTCATTATGTACAATACTTTTCGAAAAGCCATTTGCAATAAGTTACTCATTCGCATTTGTTACGCGCCTGGAATTGTTCCATAATCGTTACATGATATGGTTTCAAATCTAATCTTAACACTACACTGTCATGTGCTCGTCCTGCTTACGTGTCTGTTGCCCCAGTTTACATGCCGATGTTTTGTAGGTTGCGTCATTTTTTGGTGAATGCTCTAATTTCGAATGTGCGAGCTGTAGGGACTGTTTGTTTTTGGACATATGTCCAGATCCCGTATTTGGCCTCATATCTGGAAATTTGTTGTCACACATATTTGAGTCTCCACAGGTTCCGATCCTGGGCGGCAAAGAGGCCCAGGCCTCCCCAAAATTTGCTCATACTCCCGTAGGATCTGACTGGTTTCGCTTAGATATCTGACAGTAATACATACATACCTGAATGGACCTCCCCCAAAGTATTCAGAAATCGGCACCACTGTATGGTTATACAATTATCGATAACGGGTTCTTGCGTTGTGTGAACAAACTTCAAGTCGATTGGTGTGCAACGTTGTAACAATAAACTTAACTTTTGAAGATGTTCATACCCTCATCGTGATATCAGGTTACACAATGAAACTTCAAATATGACACACCATAATTTATAATGATGAGTAATTACAGCATTGCACCCTTAATTTTTCCTGTGTTTTCTTACTCGAAGCAGCTGATCCAGGCCACTTTTCCACGCATTACTATTTTCTTTTCAGTGGCATGTTAGAAAACTTAAGGGAAATCTGTGATGAATACGGGATGAAATTAAACTTTATAGAGGCAAAAGAATGGTGATTTGAATGAAGCAGTCGGTATCAAGTATCAAAACAGAAAGTACAAAATATGACTACTTTTTAATATCTGGGTAGTATTATTAGAAAAAACATGAAGTGCGAACATGAAATGAAGGCAAGAATTGGAATGACGAGAGAAGCATTTGGGAAAAAGATAAGTCTGTTTTCTGGGTCCATGAATAAAGACTAAGGACAACAGTCATGAAATGTTCTGTGTTAAGTATAGTATTCTTTGGGACAATAAGACTGAAAGAAGGCTGAAGACTTCGAAATGTGGGTGTTGGGAAGAAAGAGAATTTGCTGCGTCGAACGGAAAACGACTTGGAAGTTCGAAATAGGGAAGAAAAGAGAAATTGTGTATGTAATTAAAGAGAAGGAGAAACGATAGGACATTGGTTGAGAAGGAAATATATCATGGGGGTGACAGGAAAAAGAAAGGAGGTGGCAAAAAAAGGCTACGGTTGATGGACGATATTAAAACAAAACTTGTAGGTGAAGAAGACGTTAGCTGAAGACGGTGGTGCATGGAAGCTTTTAAGTTTGCAACAAGTAATCTGTCAGTAATAGGAGAATACGCATGATGATTTTTTTCAAGTACTGATTGAAAATTAAATGGTACTTCGTATGATTTAATTTTATAGTGGTTGTGCTTTAACTGTTAAACTCATACACCTGTGTGTTTTGAGTTTCTCTGCGAAGTTGTTCATCTTTGGTGAAATGTACCTTTGTGCCTTTCAATTAATGTCAGTACACCACGACAGTATCTATATGCAATATCATTTTTTTATTAGGCCGTTTGTAACAAAATATTTCTGCCGGTGATAAATTGCCAAAACTGTAACATAGGTTGTTATTAATAGAATTTTCATGTATTCTAAATTTTAGAAAAGACTTTAAGTATTGCATGCGAGCATTTTTATTTATGAAAGGAATCAACAAAGGAGATATATTGGGTGAATGCATAAGTTTTGTCGGTTTTCATACCATTCCACTCAACCACTAATTACAAAACAAGGGCGCCACTAATCAATAATATAGTCTTTATCAATGCTTTTATTTCTGAAAAGACGGTGACGCTGCTCACCATGAATGTATTATTACAGCAACTTCCACAGTTTTATATATCCTTCGGCATACTCTTATTTCATTTGCGATGTTTTAACGCACTTAATGCGGATATTTGTTGAATGTAGAATATATACAAGGTCGTTCAAGGTTGACCAGGATTTTCATACGTAAATAACCTATGAATAGCCGGATCATGATGAAACTTGCGGGTGACGTAATGTATTCCTTCTCGAGTAACTAGCGCCCAGCATGACGTATTTGGCGCATGCGCAGTAGTTGCAGCGAACATGGCGACAAGCAGTGTGGCTGTGGAGCAGCGGTGTGTAATCAAATTTCTTGTGAAGGAGAAAGTTAAACTAGAGATTTTCAGAAGATTGCAAGCACAATATGGTGAACAAACGATGTCACGGACAAGAGTGTACGAATGGTGTGAACAGTTTCGCGAAGGACGGGAGTTGATGACAAATGAAGCGCATGGACACATTCGCCCGACTGCAGTCACACCAGTGAATATCGCACGTGTTGAGCAAATGATTAATGCCCATTATTACTCCACATTGTTGAGTGGTGCTGTACGAAAATCCATTCCCAAGAAAAGACCTGGAATGTTGTCTGGAAATGTCATTCTTCTCCATGACAATGCCCGCCCTTACACGGCCAATGTGACAACAACTCTGGCCGAAATGCCCTAGGAAGTTCTGCCCCATCCCCCTTATAGTCCAGATTTAGCCCCCAGTGATTATAATTTGTTTCCCTGGGAGGGAAGAAATTCACGACAGATGAAGCACTGCGGAACGATGTCCTTCAGTGGCTACAACAACAACCCAGTTCTTTCTACGCCAAAGGAATCAGGGAGCTGCCACAGCGATGGCAACGGTGCTTCGACGCGCCCGGAGAATACTTTGAAAAGCTGACATAGTGTGGTGCTTCTTGTGCTATCTGTTTCCTCTGAAGAAATAAAAGTCCCGGTCAACCTTGAACGACCCTTGTAGATTATTTAAAAAATGGCTAACAAATTTGCATTTAAAAAAAAAAAAAATGCGAGAATTTTGTACCGGTGCGTATTGCCAGAAAAATAAGCACTTCTCCATCATTATTCGGTGCTCTCTCTCATATAGGGAGCTTCTCGGCTTTCGGACGAAGGCGGCAACAATTGAAGCGTTTTATTCGCTTGTCATCAGCAAAGCATGTGTTACACGTTGCGTTTGACAGTGCACAGAATAGATAATAATCCGAACACGTGAGGTCTGAAGAGTATGTCGGATGTGGTAGGACCTTCATTTTCAGTTCCTGAAGGACTGTTTTCAGCATTGTAACAGGTTGAGGTCTTGAGTTGTAGCCTGGAGCATCTGGAATGCGTCTTGCTAGTCATTCTTTTCGCAGTAAGTTCCTGAAATCAATGCAGTTATTCACTGTACAATACAGAGCAGCATTTATCGTCACATTCCTGGAGAGAGCTCAGAAAGAATGATGCCTTCTTCGTTCCACCACACTAACAGGAAGGTTTTGGGTGAACGAACATCTCTTTTTACATAAGGTGTTCCCTTTCTGTTTGAACTGGGCCAGTGTTTCCTGTGTGTGACGTTGGCGTAGACACACCTGTGACAGTTCTGTACAAAAAGGGTTGATGATATTGACGACCGGCGATGAAGAGCAAGCAAGGAAGCACAGATGACTATATCATCGCTTTATATGGGGAGTCCACACCAAGTTTATGCACCTTATGATACAAAGGTGTCTGATTGTGCGTTCACAGTTCATCTGCATGGCCAATTCTTGTATTGTTTGGTGTAAATTGCTGTAGAAATACACATTCAAACGATCCTAATCAAAACCCGATTTCCGACTGGATCGGAGGACGTGTTCATTTTGAACTTCCCATATCATCTTGTTTCGAACGAGTATACTACGTTTGGACAGTTCTTTCAGTAATGACGTTGTGGCCATACTACTCAAATGATCCTTACGACCTCCGATGCTGACACATATATCTGTTTGACCGACACAACTTATGCATGAATCCAATATAATTAATTATAAGTCTGTACATAAAAATCGCAATTAGTTGAATTTTTCATCATTCTTTAAGTAATGTATATGTGTCTTATTTCCATTTTTTTCATTTCAGGCAAACCACCTTCGGTGAATGCGTGGCTTGCTCAGTGCTGTTTGTATGTAATTTTAATGATCTTTGAAAAGATCTTAATGACTCTTCTGATCCAACTAGATTTTTGGGATGATGTCAGGGATTTCATATTGTCCCCACTGAAGAATCCCAAAGTTGAACTTGTAGTGGTCATGCTCATTATTCCTTTCTTCGTTAACGTAAGTAACTCTGATTTCCTTCTGTTTCTTTAATATTTTGTTATTAACTCTTTAAATGTAGACCTTCACACAGTACTGGAGATGTGTTAACCTGATTTGCATTTTCTAACGTTATTTGTCGGAATTGTTTATGCGTTTCAAGAGGGGCGCCAATTTGTGTTGAATTTAGGAGACATAATAAAACAAGCGCACGTTTATTTACATGAGGCGAGCGCATTCTCTCTGTTTACTGGCTTGTAATGCAATAGTAATTGTTACTTGCACGTTTATTTATATGAAAATACACGCTAAGAGCACTTAGAAGAGAGACTGATATTTTGAGCTATAATTTTTTATCATCGAAGCGAAAGAAAATGAGAGAGGGAGAGAAAAGGAGTCTAATATTGTTCCTCTCACCAGACAATTATTTAGGACACAGCTGCTGTTAAGGGTAAAACTAATAATAATACTAAGTAGCGACAGAAGTGTGATTCTGTAAGCAAAGTGACAGAAGTATTTATGAGTTTTCGAGGGTTTACATGATTCGTGAGGCTTGGACAAAAAGCAATCCATTTATATTTGGCTATAACCCCAGGTGTTGAAGTTCGTAAAGAAAAAAGCGGAGGAATTAATTTCTCAATTCCGGTATCATAGCTGCATGGTGAATATTTTATCTTTCAAAATTATGATGAGGTATTAATGTTCCTGTTTCGCTGCCATGCAGTGGATTTTTTTGATTGGTGGTAATAAAAAGTATATTTGGAAACAATATTTACTCGTTTAAAGCTTTCAGTGGAAATAGGGGTACGGTGGTCATGAAGCACGGTATTATTGAGTAGTGCAGAGTTTCGTTTATATGACATTTTCTACAGCTTGTCTATTGCTACATACCATAGAGAAGAAAATTGAAACTGTGATAAGTTATGTATGTCCTTATTTGGGATCTTGACAATCCTGTTATTACAGCCACTTCATGTGATAAATATCATTTGATGACAATTTTGTGGAAGTAGGACAGATACCTACGGCAGTTATAGCAACCTGATAATTAACCCTGATGAATATTTTAGTGTTCATCAGTTACATGTAATTGCTGTATTGTAAGTAACTTCTTTAAAAAATGTTTGTTTTACAGGCATTGATATTCTGGGTAACAGATAATTTTCTGATGCATAGAAACAGAAAGTCGTATGATCCTGACACTGGCCTGATTCACAGAGTGAAGATTCGTTACAAGAAGAAAGACAAAAAAGATGATTCAGAATCGGATGTTCTGCTCTCAGCTGATGAGGAACTACTAGGTACAAATGAGAATCTGCAACAGAGGACAGTCACAGGCGTAATGATCACGTAATCCAATACTATAAAAAAATTAAATAAGGGCCCTTATTATGTGATATCTATTCTGTATATTTATCGGCTGCCATTTTTTGACAATCTGTCAAGGTGGAGAAGCAAGGTATCTATTTCCTGTTTTTTTGGTAACAAGTGTTTAATAGGGATGGTACTCATATCAGCAAGATGGCTTAGAATAATTCACGCTATTGCCTATCGTATGCTCTGTGATATAAATTCATTCATTAATAATGTGAATTTTCTGTTAGTAATGGTTTCTCCTGTATATGATAGTCATTACTATTTCAATATTCATATATAATAACATTTATATATATATATATGTATACATATTATGTACATACGTTAGTGAAGAACATTTGAGACAATAATTTATTATATTTATTTTCTGTCTTTGAAGGTTGCGTAACTATGAATTGGCATTTACCATTGTAACAATAGATACGTGACATGTCATTTATCTTAAGTTGTACAGATCGGTAAGCAATAGATAAGTATTAGTAATATATATTGGGAGAGTTTAGTTTATTTTTATTTGAGATGATAATAGAAATGAGGTTTTTAAGTGAGCCATTTAGTTCTTTCCAGTAGGAAAAATAGCCTTTTGAATAGAATTAGAGTATTTGTTGTAAAGGATATTTTTTTGTGAATTGTCCAACTAAAGACTGGTTGTTTTTTAAGCGTTGTATGTACCTTGAATGAATGTACAGTTCTTCTAGCTTCTTTGTGACGCTTGTGATGTAAGGCATGCATTGTATATTAGGGTGAATGGAAATCAGTTTCTTTTGAAATTGGGATATGGCTAGTGTACATTTTTGCCAAGTAATTTCAAATTGTTTCAATATTACGTGAAAGAAAATTCAGCTTGATCTGCATCTTTGTCCGCCGTCGCCAAAAAATCAGAACAAAAATATGTAATATTTATCATTCTTTTTTTTGAGAATATTATATGCATGTCGTAAACTGTATTACGCTATTCCTAGTTTACAAACATGTCAGTTCTATAGATTTACATATCTACATATCTCTGTTTATTCCGAAATACTTGCAGCAATTATTGGAAATAATTTTTACTTTGCCAGCATCCAAGGATAATGACATGCGTGGTGAGTAGTTTGTCCACCAAAGCAAAGATATTGGTTGTGTTTCAACACCAGTATAGTCAAAGCTAAGAATAATCAAATCATTTTCCTTGTTTAAGACGTACTTTTTCTTATGCAATAAACGGTTCCAAGCCTTTGGCAGCAGCTGTGATCATAATATTGAAGCATTTTGGCCAGAAATGTACATTACTGGTAAACCAAATTCGAAAAAGATTTTCCTCCGTTGCTTCAATTCTAATGTGTATGATTGTGTACAACTTCCGTTGTCCATGGCGATAGTATAAAATGTAGATTAAAATCAATGTATCCATGAAGTAAAACAGTATTTAATTTGTAAACGAGTATATAGTCTTCCCGTTTTGTGAAGTCTCTTTTAGCTATATTAGTATAATTAGCTTAAAAAATTAAATCTGTTGATCGCATCACTTTGCATATATAATACTTTTTAATTCTCAAAAAAGATAAAAAGCTAAATAAGTTGTTAAGAACGCAAGGTTGCCAAACAATCATTGTTTCTGATTTTATTGTTCTGCTGAGATACAATGTCCTATTGTTTAAAATTTATCATGTATAGAAATATAGTACTATATTAATCAGGGTGGATTGATTTAAATCAGTCTGATTTAAATCACGATTTTAATCAAGATTTAAATCACTTGATTTTTTTAATAAAAATCGTTGATTTAAATCAAATTCCGAAATGAATTAATTTAAAGTGAAAGTAAGTAAAATCCCGTTTCTCTTCTGTTATTTCGATTACGGAAGATAATAATCATAATACAATGAGACTCAAATGTATGTAAGCACAGTATGAAAACTAGTATCATGTAGGGAACGATCAGGGAAAATCCCATTTGAACGGGTTACGGGTGAACCATGCTTTCTTCTCTTTGTAACACAAGGTTTTAAAATTTCTATTCCAACGGGGAAATCACCATGGACATTTAAGATGAAAACTCTTTTGTGTACACGTCTATTTGTTTGTTTCCAGATAATAGGGGCGTATTTAGAGGGGTTCGATCCCCTCTCCGAAACAAGAAAAAAAAATTAGATTTTAAAATTTTGGGCGAAATTTATGTACTAAACACAAAGAAGTTCCTCGGGATCGTAATACGACAAATTTTGGATGCGTTAAAATATCGAATAATACTTTTGATAAAGTGGATACTTGACCCCATTGCAGAACATGCCGCGATCTGCGATGTGATCGCAAAAAACTTGCCGTGCCTGTGCAGGAAAAATTGTCAGAGGAAATAAAATAGCCAACAGAAAAGTATAAAAACGTGCCTGCTATGTATAGATGTCTTAAATGCACGGATAACTCGCATTTGAATTGTTTTTCACGCCACATAAAGCATATTATTAACAATCATAAGTGTTTCTTCTTCTCGAACTGATCATCTTGATTTTTTTTATTTTGGAATTCCTGCAGAAAATTCCTACAGGGAATTCGTGTTATGATTCAGTTCAAGATCTCTTATCGTCGCGAATTGTGTCGAGGAATTTGAAGCTTTAAAATATATAAAACGATAATTATGCCTGTTGTGCTGTATGGTTGTGAAACATGGTCACTTACGCTGAGGGAAGAACGCAGACAAAGTAATTGAGAATAAAATCCTGAAACGAATATTCGGAACCAAAAGGAACGGAAATGAGGAATGGCGAAAACTTCATGATGAGGAACTGCATAATTTATACCATTTACCAAACATTGTTAGGGTCATCAAATCTTGGAGGCCCAGGTGGGCAGGACATGTAGCGAGAATGGAAGAAAGTAGGAACGCTTTCAAACTTTTAACTGGAAGTCCAATCCGAAAACGACCATTAGGAAGCCTAGGCGCAGATGGGAGGACAATATTAAGTTGCATCTCGCAGAAATAGGAATACAAAGTAAAAACTGGATCCAGTTGACTAAGGATAGAAGTCAGTGGAGAGCTTTTGTGAACATGGCACTGAACCTCCGGGTTCCATAGGTCATAGAGTGAGTTAGTTAATTTTAGGCGAAATTTATGTACTTTATATGGATTTCGTGCCGCTAGCTAGTTCCAATTGTTTAAAAATATGCCCCTGCCAAATAGCAGTAACTTCCGTGAAAAGAAAGGTGTCATGTTGATATACATTGCTGTACTTTTTCTTTAATGCTTAAGAAACATTTTTTGGGATTGAAATAGGTTAATGATTGGGAATTAATTCAAAATTTAAACCCAATACTTTCACGTAAATGACATAATTAACATTTAATACTAATTCCTAATGTTTTTTCTTCAGTTCGCGACTTGTATTATACGAAGAAAAAGATTTGATTTAAATCAAAAAAATCGATTTAAATCAAAAAAATCAACAAAAATGATTTTTTTGAAAAAAATCATGATTTTTTTCCACCCTGATATTAATCTTTCTGTGTAATTCATATAACAGTTAGTTTTATGTCCTTGTTATAATCCTGGTAACATCGTATGAAGAGCTAAAAATTATTAAATTCAAGTAAAATTTTACTTCTCAGTATAATGCTCTGTTCTATTGAATGAAGTTACCGGTACTTACTTTTACTGTATTTCATTCAATTCCGATAGACCGTGCTTGTGAGTGTGTTTGACCAGAAAGACCAGAATATATACAACATTATTGGATTTTAACGGAAAAAATTGTCCAAAGATGAAACATATACTAATACAGTGGTGCTCCAACTTTTCGAGCCTAGCATCCCTTGGGTCGATGGGATAGTAATAAGCCACTTCCCCATACGCCCGTCGTCTTAACTTAATTCATTCATGCAAAAGACTGAACGTAAAACTTGAGCGAAGCAGTGTTAGAAACAGGACACCGCACTAAACTTTCTCGTGGCAATTCCTTAAACTAAACTGTGTGCTTATGTCGCAGTTATTAATGAAACCTTTTCTTGTGAAATACGAACAGAATTGTAAGGCTTTTTCGGAAGACTGCAGCCAAAGAAAACTCATCTCAGTAGTAAAATACGTTCCTCTCAAGACAAAGGGGCGTATCTCATTTTCTTAACTTTTCCAGAAGACAAGTTCTCATTTTCTCATTATTTATTACATCGTATTCTTTTAAAATTTAGTGTGATCTTCGTTTCAGATATATACCTTACAAGATCAAATTAAATTTTAACAGAACACGATAGAATAAATTATGATAAAATCTTTAAAGTTGTCTCCTGGAAAAGTTGAAAAAAAAAAAATGAGATACGCTCCTTTGTCTGGAAAGGGACGAATAGTTTGTGTAGATTTTTTTCATAAGAAATGACTTACGCCATATATTAGAGTTTTAATGAAATATTTGTTTATAAAATAGCAACAAAATCGCAAGAGTGGTGTTTTACAAAATTGAAAAATATAAGTGAATAAAATAAATAAATCACCCAAGACTATCCGTTGTGGATATTCTCATGGAAGTTAGGTATTTATGCAACATTGTAGTAATAATAACGAAATATTTATTTATGAAATATGAACAAATTTGCTTGAGTGTTCTTGAGAAACTAATCTGAAAAGGAACTCGTCTCCAAGAGTAAACTAGCTGTTGTGAATTTTTTCGTAAGGAATAATTTACACAAAATTATAGAGTTTGTAAAGAAATATGAACAAAATCACTTGAATCGTTTTTTGAGAAAATCGCCCGGAAAAACTGACCCCAAGAATAAACTACCTCTCGTGGATTTTTTCAGAACAAATGAGCAATCATGTATTGTCAGCGTATTAATGAAATATTTATTTGTGAAATATGAACAAAATTGCTTGAGCCGTTTTTGATGAAATCATCCGAAAAAAAAAAAGAAAAAAAAAAACTCTCCGTCAAGAATAAACTATCCTCCTCAGATGTTTTCAGGACAAATCAGTAATGTCATATTGTCAGGTTATTCATAAAATATTTATTTCTGAAATATGAACAAAATGTTCTGAGTTGCTTTTGAGTAAATCGTTCGAAGAAGAACTCACCCCCAAGAATAATGTACTCCTCGATTTATCCCAGAAAATGGCTTATACCACATGATGGACTATTTTTGAAATATTGAATTATGAAATAAAAACGAAATTGTTAGAGCCCCCTTTTTTATTTTCACCTTCAGAATCAGCATATTTTTACCTTTAATCAGAATCACATAAAAACTGTTTTAAAATTTGATTGAGATATGTTGAACGGGCGTGTTATCTCTCATTTAATCTCGAATTAAAAAAAGGATTCAATTCTTAAAATCGCGCTTGAAGAAAATATATCTATCTAATATATCGATTATCTAATCTAATCTATCGAAGATATATCTAATCTATCGATTTTATTTGAGCTGAACAAGATCTCATGCATGGGTGTATAAAATAATGCGTAGGTTCTGAGAAAATGGAGAAACACCGATTAATTTGTAAACCTAAAAGAAAAAAAAATGTGCGAGAATCATGCCACTTATTGAAGTGAAACTAACACTGAAATTTATCTTTATTAAGCTCTTCATTAAGACACTAGCAAGATGACAGTACAGTGGAATGGTTAATGACATGTAGACTAAAATTATCATTAAGTCTTAAATCTTAATTTATGTCTAACTAAAATTTGTCTAAAATATAAGTCATATATCAGACGCATCGAGCTTAACAAAATAATACGAGGTGCGTCCAATAAGTTATCTGTCTAGACAGGAAGGAATGCAGATAGGCTCACCTGGTCATCACTGTTTTTCGATGTAGTCCCTATAGAGGTCTATGCACCGTCGCCACGTTGTGGGCAGCGAAGAAATCCCAGAGAAAAAAAATAGTCTTTGTCATGGCCTACAAACCACTGGGAGACAGCCTGTTGGACCGCATTGCCCGACAGGTTCGTCTCCTGTCACCAGTTGAGTCAGGAATTTGTCCTGGTCCTCCTGAAAGAAGTCCAATAAGTCTTGGGACATCTGCATTTGAGCGGTACTCGAATCATCATCATCTGCAGATCTATTGTTCAAATAAACATTCGCTACGCGGCATAACACAAACACTCTGCTCACGGCTATTGCGTTGCTCCGACTGACCTTGGGGGTGCGGTGGCTCAGTGGTAGAGCGTGCACCTCCGGTGCTTGGGGTCTCTGGTTCGATCCCAGCTCGCGCCGTGTGGACTTTGTGGTGGACAAACACCGTGCTCGTGGGTTTTCTCGGGGTTCTCCCGTTTCCTCCCACTTTCTTCATTTCACCATTTCACTCATCTCTCATCATCACCGTCTCCTTTAGCCTAACCGGCATAATCGTGGGACGTAAAACTTAGATTTCATTTCATTTCATTTCTCCGACTGACCTCAAATTGCGCAGCGGGGTTCCCCGCAGTGGCCTAGGCGTGCGTGTGAGGCGTCATTATGATCTGCCCCTCGCTTCCTGTCTAGGTAGATAACTTATTGGACGCCCCTCGTATGATTAGAGTAGATTTTATGTAACTTTCGAGAAGATCGTAAAAAAAAAAAAAAAAAAAAAAAAAAAAAAAAAAAAAACTAACTTTTGTGATGTTCAATTGGTATGTTATTCGTTGCCAATAACAATTGACAGGTTTTATTTTGCTGGAAGAAATTATTTATGTACTGTGTATGTACCAAAATACGCTTGTTAAGTACCAGATTTTTGTTTGTAATTTTCTAACAATGATATATTTTACGCATATGATACTTTCAAATTACTTACGTTGTGTACAGTATCTTACAACGCCAATAGGGACTTTACAAAATGGATTCATATGCATTATTAAATCCTGATGATAATACTATTGTCGTTAAAGTTGATAATGTCTTTATAACGTTTTTTGTAGAAGCTTTTGTGCAAGACGAGCATATGCTGTGAGTTTTAGAGAAACTTCAGATATTTGTGTAGTGAAAGTTAACCAAACCATATCTCAAAACAATGTACCTATCATTGCTACTGTATTCGGTCTGCTTCGTTTGTATAATCCAAATGTAGAAAAAAATGTACAAGGGAAATAATTGAAGCAACATTAATGCACATGAAAGCCATTTGCAGTGTATAATATTGGCTCACGTGTACATCTTCCAAGCGGAAAGAATTAATAAACAAATTAAAATTATTGTTAATACCATGTTGTGTTGAATATAGTACAACTTCAAGTTTTTAAGATGATTTTAATGGAGAAATAAGAATGCCCTACCATGAAACATTATATACACTTTGAAGACATTATCTAATATAAAGCTTACTAATTTAGAGCTGTTTTTAAGATTTAAATCCCAGTCTTGATTGCACATTCTTGGTTTGGTAGTTTCCGCTCTACATTCACAGGGTGTCTATCGGTCACGAAAGTCACGAAAAAGTCACGAAATCAGAAAACGGTCATGAAAGTCACGAAATTTAGCTTTTGGGTCACGATTTTTTTTTTTAACTGTGCAAATGTAAGTACAGATTGGAAAATTTTGTTCTGTAAAACGTCAAAATTTACCACCAAAAATGTTTATGGTCGGCTTTAGACGCTACCAAATCGCAAGCAAAGTACGTTTCTATCGCATAATGAAAATTCGGTTTAATTCGCTCTTGAAAATGTTTAAAAAATTTATGATTGGGTAAAAAAAAGGTCACGAAAAAGTCACGAAATTTCATTTTGGAATTTTTGTAGACACCCTGATTCAGTACTTTGGTGGTATACTCCGATCGATTTAAATACTCTGTAAAAGCGTAGTGAAGATGCATTAATAATAAAGTTTAGATGTCAGTCAAATCGAACCATAACATGACGCATTACCGTTGTGTATTCTGTATATATGTCATACCTTGACTAGTTATGTAACTGCACTACACGGTCGCTGGAGAGTGATGTAGATGGTACAGTCCTGCGTGTTGAAATAAACTTCTTTCTCCAGGACAAAGTGCAAAGCTTCGATTATAATAAGAGTCGTTTTTATGATACAGCTTTTATACTAAAATTATCCTACTATATTCGGGCTAATAAGGTACTTAGTTCTGATTCGTTATACATCTGAGCATACCTGATAAGGTTAAACTATGAGAAGAGCAGAGAAAAAAAGGGTGTCGACGTAACAACCTGGCAGAACTGTGGCAATATGTGGCAATAAGCCGTTACAGTGCTTGCATCTAGATCCTTTCTTGATTAACCATTTTCCTTTTGTCTGTTATATTTTTAAAATCCACCGCAGGTCGATACGAAGTTTTTAGAGGTTCTATTAATTCTTTTCGTTGTGGAAAGTACAGGGTACGATAGTGAATCTGGCAAATTTAATAACGTTATTAGGAGAAAATTATGAAATTTATTTAAGCAGAAAACCGAAATTTATTTTGTGCAACACTAAACAGAAAACTGTTGCACAAAATAAAGAAGACAATGTGGCACAAGAAACTTTTTATGTCCAAAGTGACATCTTGCAGATAACCATCATTCCGCTGTACACACTCAATAAACTTCTTGTTAAGGTCATGCATTACTCTTTGCAGCATATCCAGGGAAATTCTTGCAATTTCTTACTGAATGCGACAAGAAAGGTTCAATACTGTTTTCTGTTTAGCGACTTAAATTCATTAAATAAATAAATGTTTTCATGCCTAATTGGTATTCCAACTTGGTACATCGAAATAAAATTTATTGTTTTTTCTTAATAACGTTTTTAAAATGGCCCGATTCACTCGCGCACCCTTTATAAAGATGAATCAATGATTCAAACGCTGGTGATGATACAAACGATAAAATGTTCCTAATCATACAATTAAATAACATTGTAATGATTGATATTTAGTTTTATTCATTGTAATGATTAGTATATCGTTCTCATCTTGCAATTATGTACTGCATATTCAAAATACCTTCAGGTAGTACAACTGGATTTCGTTACGTTCAGATAAATGTCTCATCAGATTATGTGGTTATTTCAAAGTTCAGTCATGTGTGAGTCTATTTATATATTCATTTTACAAGTAGGTTTGTTGAATGATACAAGATTTACCATATTTTACAGCGCATATATATATATTTTTCTCGGTAAGGAATATTTTGCTCACCGCTATATGAACAATTTGCCCTTAAAACGTATTATTCAGTGTTCTTCCATGACAGTAAAAAGCAATATGCATGTGTATTTGTTGTGTGACAGAAATACAAAACAAATATATGTATTACATAATTGTTGGCTGTTGTAATTAACCAAGCGTACATATGCGTAGATGTACAATGTTAGTATTTGATATAGGACAATATAGTTATTCAGAGTCTCAGCAGAAATGTAGTATATAACTCTAGTAAAATGAAGTAAGAACTAATAATTTTTCAAAGTAGCAAATGTTCTTCCGTATATGAAGAATGCTCTGAAAGTAACATACGGTATATGTGTATTAAATCAAAAAGCAGACAGTTTAGGTACTTATAACTACAAAACATGTATTTTCCACGTAGCTATTCCTTTGGGATGATTTTTTGTTTCTAATTATGGACAAGAATCGGTGTGTTTTCTCTCTGACTGTTTGGATTCTTCAATGCATTGAAGCTTGACATTTAGCTCAGAAAACTTATTCTATGGGATAATCTTGTATTGGTAATGAATAATTAATCCTCGCCTGTATAGACGTTCAAACGTCAATGAGTGGAGCTCTCTTCTCATAAAGAGAAAGTCGGTTGTGCTCTAAGTTTGTATTTATCTCAGGCATTATTTTGCCACGTTGCTCCTATGCTGCTATATCCTGAAAGGCCACCATAGTTAAAGGATATTTGTTTTCTTCGAGCCTCAAACCCTACTTTCACGCTAATATCTACCCTTTCTGTCATCTAAAAAAAGGTACATCACTTTTGGAGCGATCCTCGTAAGAATTTGAGTATCTGTGATTGAAACTAGCTGAAATGATTTTTATGACCGGATAAAGTAAACGTATTCACTTTGAATGAAGAATTACAAATTTTTGTATTTTCTGCTTCCTTTTTTGTAAAAAATACTTTATGGTTTATAAATGTAGTTGAAAATTTTCTCGAAAACATAAATAGTATATTATTATTGGTATGGTAATAGCTACACTTAAAAAAAAAAAAAAAAAAAATCAAATAAACCTTCCTAGCACTGAAAGATTTAGAATATTTGGTTGTGAATAGATTTTATTTTTATTGTTTTCTTTTCTTGTTTTAAGTACTGAAAAATCTATAGTGGTTGTGTTTATGTAAAGAATGTATTTTTTAAATATGAGAAGTTTGTCTTAGTTTTTCATTTATTCTGTTCTAAGCTTAGCCATCGTTTACTATTACGTATCAAAATGATTGAAGCGAGTACGCCCAATTTTGTTGATTTCTGTCGTCGTTTATTGTACTTTTTGTTTAAATTTCTTGTGTTAAATAGTAGTCCGTCCTAATATAAAAAAAATAGACATGACCAGTGCTTTGTTATTGCCTGGCATTTTTTTTTTTTTTTTTTTTTTCGAAGACATTTTGAACAATATATCTGTGTATATCTACGCAGAGTTGAGATTTGGTTTAGAAGTCAAAATGTGGAAATCTTATTAGTTATTATAAATTTGTCTCTCCCTTACATGTTTGACTTGTACTGTAGAAGAATTTACTTCTTGTTAATATACTGCAAAATAATCAGTCTGTTTTTATAATTAGGTAATAAAAAGACTGAGTAAATATTGCTTGATGTCTATACCAGATCCGAGCCTGCGAGATAGATAATTATTTTTTAATATGGCATTTTGCATTAATTTGTTTTTGTATTCCTTTCATATGTAATACTGAAAAAAAAATCTAAAACAAAAATTTCTTTAATTTCTAAATATCAGATATGTTGTAAAATTTCTAGTGTGTTTTTTAGAGTGATGTACAAATGTTGGACTGCATTATAGGTAATTGCCATAGTACTCTGTACAATAGGAAATGGAAGAGGTAAAAAAATTGTGTAGTGTTTTCAAGACGTGCGATAAAATACTGTTATATTGATATTATAATCGAAGGCTGGTTCGGTTTTTGTGTGTACCCTGTAAAACGTGTTGTACAATACATGTCGTTTGTTTGAACCTTGCCTTTAAAAGGAAATGACTGTAGGTTCGAAATCATGAAAGAAGGAAGATAATATAGGATCTTATTTTGTCTAATAAAATTCTCTTTGAATTAAGTATTATAATTATAGCACTTAGGGTTTATATGGCAACTTCATTATTAACATATAATATACAGCAGCCATTTTTTCCCCTTCCTTTTAAAATAATGTAGGAAGATGAGTTAGAAATATGACTACACGTTTAGTTACATGATGTTTTGGCAGTATTTGATTTAGCGGGAAAGTAATAGTTGTATTGAAACATAAATATTAAATGTAAGTAAAAGACAGTACTTTCATTATTTTAACTATATTTCTTGTCAGCTTTGTGGTAATCGTAAGTTACAAAACAACTGAACAAAGAAGAAAGAAATGATATGGAATATTGTTTAATTATGCACGGGTATGCTATTCAGGCTAAAGAAAAGAGATTAGAAGCAATGCTTTTTCTGACGGTACTTTTTTTCCGAAGATTATAAAAATATTTATGAATACAATTTTTAAAAAAAGGTTAGAGAAATCAGTTTTTAAGAAGTCAGAAAGAAGCTGTCGAAAAGCATCTGCTTAAAAAGGACGAGTTGATTTGCTAAGAGTTTAGATTCCAAGTAATCTAAAATCCTTGGCAGATATTTGGTAAATGAAGCAAATTCCACTTAAATGAAAGAGATTTAATTCATGGTTTCCGTGAATATCTTCAAGAAAATAAAAATACAAGATATGCTACTTCATGTAAAGTACACGGTTGGCATAATCAGAATATTTTCCAGTGAATGGTATAGGGAGTTCTCTGCTTGTGCGGACTACTTCTGTACTAATGTTTGAGGATAGTACGACCACCTCTTAATCACAGTTTCACCGTAGCAAATATGTGAAGTCATTTTTGTTCCGATGTTATCATTCTGCGGCTGACAAAACAAAAAGCAATCTAGAGTCGAAGGATATGTTAAAAGTGTTAAACTTACTGTAATAGCAAATTCATGGTGAGTACTGTACCCCTCCCCCCCCTTGAAAAAGATAACTTGGCTTAGGATCGAAATATGGATTCCTCACATCAGAATTGAGACCTTTACCACTGACTCATCGTGCTTCCTATGGAATAAATGTATTGGAAAAACGAATCCAACAAAATGACGTCTTAAGTTGTTAAAAACTTTAGCATGCTAAAATGCTCTAAGCATATGTTCCGTAGGAGAATGACATATCTTCCATGCTAATGCCACTCACATAAAGGTGTAAACAAAGAACAATTTGATTCAATAAAATAAAAGTACATGTCTTTTACTTTCAACTTCTCCATCTCTGTTCTCGGTAAAGCAAATAGTGTCAGAACACCACTTGCTATCAGGCGGGAGCTTTTCTGTCTGACTCACCCTGCAGTACCATTTACAGTTACACAATGTACAGAGTATTTAAGAACGATTGGAAAATATCTTTGCAGGTGATATTGATTTGTAATTTAAATCACACAAAATTGAAATACACTTCAACTTTTTAGATCTCTGTGGAGATATTGAAAATAAGGCAAGTGTTTTTATAAACAGTTTTACTTGAAGTAGCAGGTATGTTTCCGAAAATAGCTTGTTTTTTCTGGAACATTCTGTACATTGTTAGCTTACATAAAGTAACTGGATGATGGTAATACCTATCAGTATATGATTTATTTTCAATATTGTAGTTATCTCGATCAACAGCCAGTTTCTTGTATTGTATTACTAGTTGTAATCAAGTGCTATATATCGGAGCAGCATTACTTAGCTTAAAATGCAGAAGGACTAGAGCATCTCTTTGAACGAAGTGATAGTTTAATTTCTGCAAGCGTCCAAGTTTTAAGTGCGAGTGTGTGTGTACATATGTAAGTAAAAGAAGTGTGAGTGAAGATGATAATATTTCGAAAGAAGAAAGAAAAGAAAAAAATAAAGCTTGCGTGATTGTGATAGTATACTTAGAGAAATCTATTTTCATATGCACTTTTTTTCTTCCTTCAAGTGAGTTTGTATGTTATCAACTCCAATGTATTCGGACCAAAAGCACCATTCGTCCTCATGTTACAATTTCAGGGATCTTTTCATCCGTGTGCTGTCTTGTGATATTTATATACATTGCGGTGAAACTTTGATTTCTATTTTTAAGTGAGAGTTCAGTTTAATAAATTTGGTTTCTGTTCTTAAGTGAGAAGTTAGTTTAATAAATCGTCACTTTGTAATATGATGATTTTATAAACCAAGTGACTTACAACTTGTGTTTATATTTACTGAAAAACCTGGAGCTGATTGGAACTATAGCAAAATATAGACTAGTAACGATAAGTATGCTTCATTTTATTTATGTGTTACTAGTGAGATAATAATAAAAAAGATGATAGGAAGATGAAAATTATGTATATTATTTCAATATAATAGTAACTATTTGATTGCATTTTACATCAAAGTTACAAATTCCTGTATAATTTTCGTGACTGTTTTTCTGTATACGACATTCACCTAATACCCTGGTTTTCAAGTAAAGAAAAATTAATGCTGCAGAAAACAGGTAAATACTGTCCGATCAGAGATGCGAGATTTTGAGACATTTTGTGTATGACAAAAGTAGATGAATCCATTAAGCAACAGGATGTTTCGCGTATCTCCAAAACTAAGAAAGACTGATATCTTAATGTTCAAGTTCTGCCTCGTCTCTCTGGTCAGACGCTATAAGGCAAAACGCAGACGATGTTTTTTTTTCTTCCCCTTTTTTAATAACGTTTCTCAAAGTAGCATTCAAAACTAGAATTACATGGAATACAGTCCATATATCTATTCATGTTAGAATCTTAATGTGTATCATTATGCTGTAAAATGAATTGATATTTAACAGTAATAATTGTGTGATTAAATCTTCCGTGTTCAAAAGAGGATTACGTATTCTGATATCCTAATATTTAGCAAATAAATATATATTAACGTGTAGTAAATAAGTAAATAACTTATATGTGAGCAATATACTGTCGCTAACACAGGTACATAGCATTCCATGTATATTCTTTCGTCAGTTATTTCGGACGAAGCATACATAGTAATGTAAAAAGCGTTCTTGTCGACGATAAAATGAAGTTTTTGGTAATTTAAGAAGAAAACGGTATTAAAATTTATACATTTATTGTGAAATTATTTGATCAGAGAACATGTACAGTGTTGTATGTTCTTTCACCAGGGGCTGTACAAATATTACCAAATTTATATAACGATATTATCAATAACATATTACTAAGTTTTATTTCTGTTCGAGAATTGTATTTACTATGAGATATTATTTTAAATGCAACTAATATTTTTTCAAATGAATTGTAAAGAATTGTATAAGTTGTTTAAGGCGAATATACTATACTTGAGAGATTATATTTAAAGAGTATTAAGTTCAAATTTGACCAGTTCTCCGTGCCAGTTAGATGAAAATGAAAATTGTAAAAGACGATATTACTATATTTTAAATGCCATAATGAGCCAGATTAAAAAAAAAAAAAAAAAAAAAAAACTGCTATTAGGAATTATATTCCTGTGTGGTAAAATATTTTTCTCTTAATTTTAATATTTTGTACTCAACCAAATACGAGGCAGCATTCAGTAGATTCGTATCAAGAAAGAAAGAAAAAAATATTGTTACTTTTTTGTGTTTAGCACATATTAGAATTACAGCATTGTAGTGAATGTAGATATCTTTCTTCTCTTGAAGAAAAATTTTTGTTTACTGAGAGAAATTAATCTGGTAAACAGCAGTGTTTTAGTTGGTGGAAGCAGGCTATATCCAGAAATATCCGTACAACGCGACAAAAGTAACATAATAGTCGGAGATCGTAAGAACTACTCTTATCACTCTCTCAAGAGTAGGAAAGAGTTATTTCACCCTGGTACAATGCACTGGAACGGTTAACAAGGTATTAAAAGTGATTATTCTCTACAATTAACATTAGTAGTCATCACCATATCAGACGTAAAGTCATTGTAATAAGACTCTTCTAGTTATTGTGCAAATGTGAAGGTTACTATAGACAAATAATTAATATAATCTGTCGTTTAAGCAGATTAACAAGCCTCATAAAGAGTAATTTCATATCCTGTTGTGACAGAACATTATTGGCTCGAGAACTTTGTCTGGTGTTATAGTCAGTTTGTGAGTTGCCGTGGTAGCAGATACTATTTTTAAAAGTATGGGGTATCATATTCGAATACATATAAGAGAAAAGATTTGTAAGAATATGGAAGAGATTTTTTTCTTCTTTCTTAGTTGCAATTGAACTTTCCTCTTCAGCACTGAGGCTATAAAAATTGCTTCAGTATGTATTCCCACGGAATCCGTTGAATCGTTTCTGGATTCCAGAAAAAAAATGCTTTATGTTTTTCCGTCCTTATGTAACCAAAATTATGATGGGGAATAGGACCAACTACTAACGTGGACTCCGAACACGACTGGAGCTTAAATACGCTGCATTTGACAGATACACAGACAGTACAAGATAAACCTTCACTGTATATGCCGTTTCCAACCACACTGTTTCGCCTCTAAGATACCTAAATTACGGGACCACGTTATCGATCCCAGCAAAATTGCTAATGTCTGACTGGAATATACAGTTAATAGCAGATTCAGAGAACAAGAAGAAAATTAGACGAAAATAATTACTTATGTCGTCACTTTTGTTAATGCGTTTGAATCTATCGAAACCAAATTTATACAGCTTCCTTGTGACTATGTCTGTAATCCTGCACCTGTGAGAGTAGGACATTCGCCTCTGACACTCAAAAATTTGGTTCCGGTGGAAGCTCATGCTGTACATCCACGTCTTCTGTAGCCTAAATGCTAAAAAGAGACACTAACTCGACCAACCAGGGGCTGCGTTGGCTAAGTGGTAGAGCTTTCACCTCTGGTGAGTGGGGTCCTTGGTTCGATTCAACCTCGCGCCAAGTGAACTTTGTGGTGGACAAACACAGTGTGCGTGGGTTTTCTCGCGGTTCTCCCTTTCTTCATTCCACCATTTCATTCATTTCTCCATCACAGTCTCCTTTAGCCTAGCTGGCATAACCGTTGGACGTAAAACTTCATTTCGTTTCATTTTTTCGACCAACTATTCGAAACCGAATTCAAGAAAAAGTACTCGAAAGCACTATGATTAAGATAACCCAAATAATATTTATGTAAAAGAATAAGCAGGAATCTTCAGAATATATATCTGAAGTCATGTTTCTTCAATATATTTACATCTATTTTAGAATCACGTTGAATAAGTTTTTACTGTGAGCAACAATTATGGTATATATATTTTTACATATTGAATTTTGTTTCAAGAGCCGTTCTGGTGACTCGATGCTTGATGTGATTAAAGTATACTTACGCACGCTCGAAAAAAAAAATCCCTTCAATTCCTACAACATAAAATTTGTGCATCTGTAATCGTCTTTGCTGCTAATAGTCTGCGAGAAGGGGCAATTTGCCGGGTGTTAGCCGTGGTAGTCTTAGTGGAATGTAAAGAAAAAACACTAACGCCCGAGAATGAATTTCGGATTCACGAAGTAAGCTTTGTCAATTAGCTCTTTCCACTTATTTCATTAGAACGAACTTCACATGTTTAACTCTTTACCTACGTTGAACGCACCCAGAAGTAGCAGTCGATTCTGCTGTTTGATTCGGTAGACATACACAATATATGTGTAATAAACCAATCCCAGCAATAAGCTTCTTAACTGTTGACAATGTCCGTATACGTCGTGGTCATTTTTCTAATACGAAGTTAATTGTCTTATTTAGACATTGTCTAAGTTACATGCTGTCTTTATAATATATCCAAAATGTCGTGAAGAAAATGAAATATCTTAATTCTGGATTCAAGTTTGTTTGTTATCACTTTCCTCTTATTGGCAAAGGAGAAATGGATTTATTTCTGATTTACATGAAAGAATACCGAAGACATTTATAATTTATTAATATATTTTTATTCTTGTGGATAAATAAACCTACAGTTCTTTAAACCAGTGCTATTCAACCGGGGGTACGCGAAGATGTTTCTGGGGTATATAATCCTAAAAAATAACCATATTTCTAATATTTATTGAATTACCATAGTTGGAGATTTGTTTCTTTCTGTGCGTTAACATTAATAAAAATGAAGCACATAAATTGCTTGAATCCCTAATCAGCTCTGATTCTCGCACTCTCGAAGATTCGACCAAGAATCGAGGCTGTAGCGTCCCGGAAACAAGCTCAATGATCTTATTAACAGGTAGTTCTAAAGTTGCGTTTAGTTTTTGAATTTTTAATATTGTCCTCAATGTGCGAATTATCAGGGAGGATGAGGGGAAAATCCCCCTCAGTAGAACTTGATGTCTCCCATATATTTTAAAATTTCTCATGTTATTTTTTTTCGGATATGCACTTTATTCCAATGTAAATAGTCTTTTGATTGGCACACTGATTGTCATTTTGTTGGGTCTCTATTTGTCCCCCTTTCTAATCTACAGAACATGTGTATTAAGTTTAATAAGATCATTTCGATTTAATTTCTTTTAAACAGCTTCAGGGGCACACAATTGGATGGCGAACTGTGTCTAGGGTACGCGCGAAAGAAAAGGTTGAATAGCACTGCTTTAAACAATTATAAAATTTCGTATACTTTAATTCATATAAGATTTTTTAAAAGTATTTGTTATATGTGTTTGTATTTAATAGTTAATCTTTCAAGATATTGTAAACTATACTTTTTGGTTTTGTACTACATATTAGCATAAAAACTTATTTATAAAAATAGCGTATCGTATGAAGTTGTTATTGCAAATAAAATGAAAAAAAGTATACAAATAAGGAAAGACTGAAGATCTGTATAGAATAATTTGGTAATGAATCCTCTTAGTTTGTATTCTTATTATTAAATGTAATAAGAGAGTGTTTAGTTAATGCTTTCCTTTGCTTACATTGTTACTTTTGTGAATAATACAAAAATGAAAGCCAGGTTTTAATTTTTATAGGCAATTTTTAATGTATGCTTATTTCGTTTTCACTGGTCCATCCGTGGACACCCGGATGTATAAATGCGTGGGATTCTGATAATTTGCATTATATTGAAGAAAAGAAGTTATTCACAAGATCCAGGCGTAAAACACATCCGAATATGTTCTCTGACAGATAATTGCCGTGATTGAAACCGTATTGGACGTTAAATGAACAATTTTATATTATGCATGCTTTTAGCGGGAGAGAATGGAGCAACAGCGTGCACACAAAGTTTCCTCTCTATGGATATACTTAAGAAATATGAACCTAAGACAAAAGTTACTATTATAAGATTGTTGTTTAGCTCTATAATGTTCATTACGACTTCGGATAAATTGCATTGTGAAATAAAAAAATAAAAAAATCTGAAAGCCATGAAGATACCTGGACGCTATTTGTCCACTTCATTCCGACTGTATAAACGTAAGACTACCTATTAGAAACATCATCATGAATAACTTATGTGGTCTCTATATACACCTTTCTTGCTAAAGCTCTAGTAAGTGAGAAAGTTTGAAACAAACATGCAGTAGCTGTTTAGTATGAAATTGGATGACACATTTCGAACTTAAAAAAGTTCGGCATCATGCAACTGGAAATTCCGTCTCGTAAATTGAAGTAAAATGAATAAAGCTCTTAAGTTAAAGCTTCGTATGGTGATTTGTATGTTCAAATATGTGCCTATGCATTAGGAAGGAAATTCCATACTAAATATAGATGTTTCGTTTTCGCCGTTAAATAACAGAGTTGGTCTTTATTACTTTATGATTTGTAAACACGCAAAATAAATCTAGATTTCAGTTCTTATTCAAATTTGTATTGATACGAAGACAAAGGATTTCGAATAAAAAAAAAAAAATGCATAGAATATTAAACATTAGAAATTGCCTAATAGAATTTCTTTTTTATTATATAGAGAAGCTGAATGAATCAAAAAACTGTTGTATCCGATTATTTCATTCCTTTTAAATTGTTCAGAAATTTCTTTTTCTCACTTAAATCATAGTTTCACTGTATGTACTCACGGAAAATGTTGTGTTGTGTGTACCAAAGACGATTTGTATGTGTGTGGGAGAGTGTAAGTATTAATGGCGACTACCATTTGTATGTACTCCTTCTTTCTCTCCCTCTTTCCATGTCTTTTCTCATTCTGTGTATACGTTGATCGTGTGTCGAATAGAAAATCAATTGAGAAATGTAAATATATGCATATAATACGTACGTAATACTATATCATCAATAAAGAAATATGATATTAAACTTCCTGATTTTCTCTTATTTACATATAGCATCATCCCAAATGAAAACTGTGTGTGTTCCTGCTCATGTACGCTTAAAATTATCATAGACTGCATCATCTATTTAATTTTATACAATATTGATATGCTACACACATATATGTAATCGTTTTTAAAGCGGTATCGCATCGCAGTTTGCGATACAAAAACATGGAAATGCGATTTAAAAAAAATTAAAAAATTGTATCGCAAATGCGGTGCATCATTGCATCTTTCACTATTGCTACTGAAGCAAAAATAAGGAGTAAGCTGAAAAAATATTACTATTATTTCAAGATACTTTTTTTGAAGGGTCGATTGCTGAAAAAAAAAAAAAGCCTCAACTTTGGGTTAGAAAACAGTTTTCTACTTTGTCTTTTCTTTCCGTTGTCGGCTTGTTGGTAGTGGGTCATTCTCGAGGCCGCCTCAGGTTTTGGGTCATCCTATCCTTGTTTCTGACAAGGAACGGACATGAACGTGTCATCCGGACATTCGAATCAAACCTATTCCATTCGATAAACATAACAAAGATATGTTCATGCACAAAAAATTAGGTGCCATGGGCAACGGTGTAAGTCCCTGGGGCCCATTAACTCTGCTAGTATAAGAAAATCGTAGACTCGCAGTGAAATAGCTATTGCATCAACACTGTTCATTGGAAAGTCATGGTTTATAGTTCATTCTCTTCAGCATGGAACAAGCTTTCCAGAGGTACTATAGGCCTATATTGGAGCCCATAACTTACTTGAACAGGGAAAATTGGGAGAATGTCGGGAAAATTCCCTCCAGAAATCCCTCCCATCAACTTTGGACCCCTCTGGAGTGGCTCCGAATAAAAGCACACAATCCAAATGTATCTTTAAAAAATACTATAGGAAGTAAGAAATGTGGAGAACAAAATTAGGTTTAGCAATGCCTCAGCAATTGTCAAACCAATGTGCATATTATTCCTCAGATTTACACCGAAATAATTCACTCACTCTATGACCTATGGAACGTGATGGTTCAATGCCGCGTTCACAAAAGTTCTCCATCGACTTCTGTCCGTA
This sequence comes from Thermobia domestica, assembly GCF_964235325.1. Lineage (NCBI taxonomy): Eukaryota > Metazoa > Arthropoda > Insecta > Zygentoma > Lepismatidae > Thermobia > Thermobia domestica. Next base: position 134,616,955 of record NC_137469.1, on the reverse strand, counting down.
GCCAATTGGATCCAGTTTCTACTTTATATTCCTATTTCTCCCAGAACCATCTTGATACTACTGTCTTCCCATCTGCGCCTAGGTCCTCTTAATGGTCGTTTTTGATTGGATTTCCAATTAAAACTGTAAAAACGTTTCTACTTCCTTCCATTTTGGTACATGACTTGCCTATCTGAGCCTAACAATGTTCTCTTAGAGTAAGCGACTATGTTTTGCAACTATATACACAATAGGCATGATTGTGTTTTATATATTTTAAGCTTCAAATTCTTCGACAGAATTCGCAACGACGAAACCCGAATTTCCTGCTTTCAGTGACGTTTAATTTCTTCATGGATATGGTTTTGGTCTGTTAACATGGAAAGTATCTACTTTGTCAAAAGTATTATTTGATATTTTAATGCATCCATAATTTGCAGTATTACGGTCCCGGCGAATTTCCATATATTTAGTTTTCTCTGCAAGCGTTTAAGAAGACCTCTGCATTTCTTTCTATTGTTCTCCTATGATCCCCTATCAGATTTACATCATCGTATACGCCATAACCTGGTGCATGCCATTCAGCTCTTAGACCTTGGTTGCTGTCTTTTTCTTACAGCGTACATCAGAACAAAACTGAATAATGGCAACAATGTATCTCCTTGTTTTAGGTCATTTTCGATGTGAAAGCTCGTGAACAAGAATTTTCCTACTCGGACTTTACTTAGGGATTCATTTGAACACATCTTAATTAATCTAACTAGCTTTTTCTATATTCCAAATTCTATAAGAATGACGTACAATATTTCCCTCCAATCCGAGTCGTAGACCTTTTTAAAATCAATAAATAATAGATATGTCGAGATTATATTCCCATTTCTTTTCGAATGTTTGTCGAATGATAAGTATCTGAACTGTAGTTGATCGATTTCGCTTAAATCCGTACTGATAGTCTCCAATAATTTCATCTGCGTGTGGGGTCAATCTTGCTAACAATGTTTGAGAGAATTTTATAGGTTGTTGACAGAAGAGAAATGCCTCTATAATTTATTACAATTATTTTGTCGCCTTTCTTGTGAATTGGAACAATGATTGATTCTTTCCACTCTTGTAGCAATTCGTCCTTGTTCCAAGTAAAGAGAATGAGTTTGTTGCAAATTCAAGGTTGTCACTGAACTACGAAGTACAAATAGCTAGGTGCTCACACATAAACTCATTTTAAATTAAATACTATGCATTCTAGCTTTGTATCTATATATAACTTTTTTTTTTTTTTAATGACCAAAGCAAACATCTTTTATTACTAATCTGTATTACAGTTTCGCCATATCCATTATCAGATCATTCATCTGGTGAAAAGCAATGATATATCACGTTGATGCAGAAATATTTGTGATTTTCAACTATGAACTTTAAAACACTCTACCTAAGCCTAGAAATACGTTCATTAATGAAAATAAGACGACTAGAACATTTTTGCCAACAAGAAAAGTCTTGAGTTCGAAATAAAAATCTGAAGTTCTAGTACCGATGAACTCTTCAAAGGTGTTTTGGGTACTTGGTTGTTAAAGACCTTCTGCACAAAGACGTCAATGTACTTGAAAAAGTGGTTATTTGTGGCAGAGAGGCCTGTTGAGTAAACTGAGTGAAATAGCGTTCCGCATCCTAGTTTATTCAATTTTTGTGTCGTCACTTGTGAAAAAAATCTCTGGCGTCGTTGTGCAAAAAAACATTGGCAAGCATTGATTGATCCCTTCAGATTAACTATAGTAATATTGGCCATAGAGTTTGCATTCTGTCGACTTGCTGTCAAAACTTTTCTGATGTGATGGTTTCGCAAGGGTTCAAGACGCCTGTAGCCTCGATGCGCAATGACGCGATGAGCAATGACAAACATCAAAGAACACCACAAAAAATTATTTATTAGTTGATTATTTATGGAATCTGCAAAACACCTGTAGCTCCTTTTACAAAGGATATACGTTCTATATTGACAAATATTACGGTCAACAATCTAAGACTACGAAGATTCGTCAATTTCGTACAAATATTCAAAAGAAAGAAAAGGATAGTTTTGTACTACATTTGCACTAAACAAAAACTTAGTAACTTTTTTTGTTATCACTATTTATCTCAGTCTATTTTATATTTAGTTTTCATTTAATTGAGAAATGATAGTGAGAAATAAAAATACAGAGCACAAAGCACTTGCATTTATTAATGCGGAAAAAAACTTACAAGAAAATAATACTACATATGTATAATTGAAACCAAAAAAAAAAAAAAAGAAATCTTTTTTTCTTTGTAATTAATGCATGTTGCTTTACGAGGTATTTTGTTCCCTATTAATCGTTAAAAATTGAAGTAGTCTTTTCTTTATACACTGATCACCAGTTGAATTAAAGACACCTTCCTAATACCGTATAGCACCACCTTTCGCTCTGATAACGGCGTCTATCCGCCGTGGCATGGACTTCACGAGGTGCCTGAAGTGTTGTTGTGGCATCTCAATCTATATCTGCTGCAAAGTCTCCCACAGAACTCGCAGGGTGGTCGGAAGAGGGTCCACAGCTCGAAGGCGTCGTTCCATGGCATCCCAGATGTATTCAATGGGATTTAGGTTCGGTGTCCGTGGTGGCCAGGGAAGTGTTGCCAGATCAGAAAAAAATGAAATGAAATCTTTAAGTTTTACGTCCCACGGTTATGCCGGTTAGGCTAAAGGAGACAGTGGTGATGAGAGATGAATGAAATGGTGGAATGAAGAAAGTGGGAGGAAACGGGAGTACCCCGAGAAAACCCACGAGTACGGTGTTTGTCCACCACAAAGTTTACACGGCACGAGCTGGGATCGAACCAGGGACCTGCCAGATCAGAGGATCGCTTACCAAACCTGTCTGCTGCTATCCTAGAGCGGTGGGCGGGCGTATTGTCTTGTTGAAAGATGAGGTCACCATCCGGGCAAATGATAGGATATGGTCATCCAGAAGCTCGCGGTAGCGTTTACCTGTAAGGCACAGTGTCACACGTGTTAGGGAACCCATTTCAGTCCACGTAAACATGAACCAAATGAGATTACCACCACCACCGGCCTGCACAGTTCCCTGCTGACACGATAGATCCATTGCCTCGTGTTGTTGGCGACGCACCCGTACCCGTCCATCGGCATGTACCAATGTGAAACGTGACTCATCTGTCCAGGAAACCTTTTCTCACATTTCCACGGTCCAGTGGCGGTGTTCCTTTGCCCATGCTAGACGTTGTTTCCTGTGTTCTGCGATTAGAAAGGATACACACGTGAGCCGACGATTTCTGACCCATGGCGAGTAGGTGGTTGTGAATTGTGTGACTGCTAACGTGGCGTTGTTGTCCTGCATTGAACCTCTTCGTGATTTGACGCACTGTGGCCCGTCTATTGGCTGTTATGATGCGAGCTAGTCGGCGCCTACCTCTGTCGTCGGCACGCCCCTGACCGCGGCAGTTTGCCCGTGCGGGTGCGGTTTTTACCCAAGCCAAGTACTCATGATACACTTTTGACACAGTTACCTTTGAAAATCCGAGTGCCGCAGCCACTTCGGAAATCGAGCCACCTACTGGCCCCTACAATTTGATCACGTCCAAATGCACTCAGGCTCTTCATCTTGCCCATCACACACTGCACAGACGTGGATACCGAGATAGGAAGCACACGGGGGCAGTACACGCATATATGCGTTTCATTCACGTGCACTGATGGAGCTTCTGCAGGGCGGTTTCTGCAACTGTCCTGCTGTCTCGAATTCAACTGGTGATCAGTGTACAATTCAACATTATTATATTATAGCAAGTTTAGGTGATACTACTAAAAAGCTACACTTGACTCACCACTTGCAGTCAATTTATCATCTCTCAAAACAAATGAAAGTCTACATTTTATATACGAGGAGGTGCCTAAAGAAACGGGATTGAAAGCGCGCAGCCATTCCTACCCGTAGTAGAGAGTTCTCCCGCTAGGTGGGTCTAGTAGACTTCCTAAAATCAGTTGCCCAAGCGGTGTCTGCGTAGGAGGTTAACTTTTGATCGTAGTGTTTTTCTCAACGATTCTCGTTTGCCGCCTGTGAAATCGTTATGGCAGCTTTAAAGGAACAAAGAGTATGTTTGAAAGTTTGTTTCCTGCTTGAAAAATCGGTAACGGAAGCTTACCAAATGCTTTAGCGGGCTTTCAAGAGGACGCTATGAGCCGCACATAAATAAAGATCGTGCTCATTCTGGGCGTGATCATCTCGAAAATACGAAAACATTGCGAAAATCCGCCAGAAAATCAAGGATCGACGTTTCACGATTGACTAAATTTCAGAACAGACAGGAGTGAATTTGAGTTTGTGTCAGCGAATTATGACTGAGGATTTCCAAATGAGACGTTTTTCCAATAAATTTGTTCCTCGCGTGCTCACACAAGATCAAGAAAACCTTCGTCTGAATTTGAGCCAGGATTTGAAAAATCAGATTGAAAGTGATCCAAACTTTTTAACCAAGGTGATGTGAGTTCCTAAGAATGAAAATGAATAAATAAATAATCTAAAATGGAAGCGTTTTGATGGTGTCGAGACTGAAAAAAGAACTTCACAAAGAGCACTGGACGATATCAAAGTTGAAGAGTTTCAGAGGTGCTTCAAATGTGAGATGGACATCTGGAGAAGTGCGTCGCATCTAATGAAGGAGACTGAAAGATTTTTAATTTTTTTTTTAAAAAAAAGAACAAAAGTTGTGTTTCTTTTGGGTTTTCCCTCGTATGTACGTAGTTATTGTTCTGGATGTTGATGCAAGAAAGTATGTTTACTTTCACATCTTAGATGTGTGTCATTGTCAATAATAGGGTGCTTCAGTTTGAAATTCTTGAACTTGTAAACGCTAATAAGAAATGTTTGGTGTATATAGCAAAAAAGCATATCATTTTACGCACAAATGAACAAAATACGGTTTGAAATTCTTGAAATGGTAAAAGCTAATAGGAAATGTTTGGTGTATACAGCAAAAAGCATATCATTTTACGCACAAATGAGCAAAATACACTAACAGACTTTAATTTGGTAAACAACAAAAAATTCATACCTGGTTTTGTTTTAATTTAAACATTCCCTCCAACTTTCTATTTTAGAGGAGGCAAAAAATAATGCAGGGCGGGCATTGCTCGCTCTAGCCCCTTCCTGGACACGAGTCTGGTTCAATAAGTTGCGGTTGAATGACTGCACATGCTAACTACGAAACAGTACCCATTACCTTTGAATGCAGCATCTATTTGGGGAAGTGCTTTGGATTCTCATCGCTGTCCAGCAACTGTGCAAAATACCGTCAATATTTCTTGTCGTATGTCACAATTCGATCAACAAATCGATCACTTTTAGGATTAGGAATTAAATTTCAGGACTGTAGGCAACCATGGCCATTTAGCCCGTCACGTATGAGGGATAACGTCCCTCGGTCAGCACACTATCCGATGAAGGGGAAGAAAGGAAGCGGCCTGGGACCATTATGTTAGGCACCATCCCGTCATTTGTTTGGTGTGAATGAGGCAAAACCTCACTCAAGACGGCTGGCCTGAAAAAGCTGTTAAACTTTTTCGACCGAGTGTTCCCATCGGGAATCGATCCCGTGATCGCTCGCATCAAAGATGAGAGCGTTAGCGACTGCGCCACGCGGGGCCACATAGATCACTTTTGTTACGAAGAAGAAAGACAGAGATTTCGTATCCCTAAGTTTTTTGTTTTTTATTTCAGTTCTTGAATCACACCTTTGTTGATTTTTTTTTTTTTTCATTTGGTGCAAATGAACAAGTGTTGAATTGTCATTGCGAAGTAGTTCTGCAATCTCTTGAGTTGTTTTGCGGAGGTTCGCTTCAATAATGATCCTCAATTCGTCATCCTTAACAGAAGGATGTCCACGACCATCTTAAAGTTTTCACCTCGTTGACGAAACGTTTGAAACCAATGTTGAGCTGTGCGTTCACTGGTGGTTTCCTGGCCAAATGCTTGGTTGATATTGCTTGCAGTTTCCACAGCCATAGTCTTAATTTGAACTCGTAAAAAAAAAAAAAAAAAAAAAAAAAAAAAAAAAAAAACTTATCTCATCCATACTTAGACAGCCCAAATCAAAGAAATGTTATACAATTGAATTAGCAGAGAAAACTTCGTAATTTAAGGTAGTTTGTTACATGACCATTGTTAAAGTTTTTTTTCTTCAAAATTAAGCATCAAAGTTTAAACTAAGAAAAACAGCAAATATTATTACACTAACCTGATTATCGATACTTTTTTTTTTTTTTTTTTTTAGTTTAACGTCCTACGTTTGTGCACCGAGGCTAAGGGAGACTGCGATGATCAGATGAATTATAATGACCAAACTTTGAGGAAACTGAGAGAACTGACGAACACGATGTTTGTCCACAACAAAGCTCACTCGGCGGGAATTATCGAAACTTTAAAACAAATTATAAGAAATATTCGCTTAGGTCATATTTTATTTATCTATAACCATAGAGCAAACATATTCCTAGCATATATCGCCAGCATCGTATTCTTTTGCAGTTTTTACTTGACATTTGCCAGAACTGTCCACTAACGGAAATGTTTAGAAACATTGTTAGTTGATTTGAAGTTAACCGGTCCCATTCAGCACTAAGATTGTATGAGAGGTGTATCTACATCTTAACGTGATATCCGGATTGCATGAGCTTCCAGCAGAGATCAAACCCTGGTCTCCTGTGTCGAATGAGCGTATCCACGCATATAGCAACGAAGGAGTTTTGTTTATAAAGCATAGAAGTAATTGTCTTTACTCACTACTTAAACAATAGTTCAAAATGTATTAATTAATAACAAATAATTAATTAATAGCAAATAATGCATTGTAAAGCACATATCTCAGTTCTCATGTTTCACTCTGAATAAAATATACCTGATTGAATAAAATCTTGTTCTGCAAATTTTTTCCAGCCGTTAAGTTATTAGGTGACATTAATAATGCATGAATTCCATCGTTCTGTGCGTAGAGTCCACGAAACAAAAGCTCTTCCAAACAGATACAGATATACTTTTCGAGACGAGAAGCCCCTAGTTTTGTAGACCAATAGTGTTTCTAGCGTTAATAGCACCTAGGTCAACCGCGGAAATTGAGCCCCCTATCGTCTTAATCTTCTATTCATATGATTTCATTTTTTTTTTTTTTTCATTTCTCCTTTGCTAACATGATTGCATCTTGACTGTAGAGAAAACCAAAATGTATTATACAAAATATTTTATTCAGTTTAAGACAATCCTTTTACAAAACCAAATTTTAAATGATTGAATAAACTTTATCGTAATTTCACTTCGATCGTGATTATTATTTTTTATCTACACAAATTATAGTTATTATTTCTTTTACCTTAAGCGCTGAAAACTTATCTAAAATATCCTCAAATTTCGTTTATTCTACTACCTGAACTTCTATTATTTGTAAGACTTTATGACGCGCTGGCAAACTTGAAAATTTAAAAGTGAAAATTAATTTAAAAAATATAAAGTTAACATAGTGAGTTTGAGTGAAGTGCAATGGTCAGAAAAGGGTAAGACAGTATCTGGAATTTACACGATATTCTATTCAGGTGGTCAAGGTGGAGAATTGTGTCGCGATAGCAATAATGAACGAAATAGCAAAAGCGTAACCAAAATAGAATGCTGCAGTGACCACTTGATCTTTGTAAAACTAAGCGGAGAAGCAGAGGATATTGTGATAATACAAGTATACGTACATAGGCATACCTACAACCGATCATGGCAATGAAGTACAAATAATATATGACAAGTTTAGTGTGATATATTTCATCAGGAGGTCAACGCGATACTGATGGGACACTTCAAGAGCGTAGTGGGAGAAGGAGCTGTGAATAAAGTGGTAGGACTATTTGGGTTGTAGGCAACACGATATGATGATGAATACATAGTTTAAGAAAAGAAAAAAAAGAAAAACAAGCTGTACACGCGGAAAAGTCCAGGAGATAAGAAACGCTACCAAATCGATTACACTTTTGTCAAACGTTTTTGGAATAGTGTACGAGGACGTGAAGACACTATAGGAGCAGGCATTAATTCGGATTACAAACTGGGTTAAAGTCAATCAAGAAAAGTGAGAGAAGAAATCGAAAAAGATCTTAGAGTGACTAAGAAGTTTGACAGTGATGTCAAAGAAGTAATTGAAGAAAAATTCTGTGCAATAGGCGATATGGTATGCAGTGTAGAAAATAGCTGAGGAAAAATTAAACAGATTCTACTAGACACACTCAACAACGACGTTAGCAGGATGGAAAGAGTACCGAGAAAACCATGAGTAACTGAAGCTATGCTTAAAAAGATGGAGGAATGCAAAAGAGCGAAAACCGGACATCAAAGAATATAGAAGGTTGAATAATGATTTAAGATGAGAGATTGACAAAGCCGAAGAGAAGTACACGGAACAGATGTGAAGAAATAATGGAACTTCAACGGCGCAGCAGATATAATCTGATGTACCAGAAAACACATGAATTAGGAGGGAAAGCTAACAAAAGTATACACACGTTTGGAATCGAAGATCATAAAGATCATGTAGCCATCGACCCCGAAAGAATTCTTAGAATCTGGGAGGAATACATAAAGGATCTATATGACCAGAAGAACGGTCTAAAATATATGGCGATCGAAGTAGAGGAAGAGATGAGTGATGAAAAGAAAGGACCGGGTATATTGAAAAGTGAAGTAGTACAAGCATCAAAGACATGGGAAGGAAGAAAGGCACTGGAGACGACGACATACCAACGGATTTGTTTATGGAATTAGAAGACAGTAGTAATGGGGCGACTTGGCCTCACTTTTTGGCCCCTGGGTCCCTGCCTGGTTGTACCAGGTGGTTGTAGTAAAATTTGGCAATTTTTTTTACGCATGAAAGGGAACAAGGTGAACTACCCAAATTTATCATAATACATGTTAGGGTCCGGTACTATAATACCAAATATATAAAATGAGCAATTTCCAAAATTTAAGGGGTGGGCCAAAGTACCCCTCCCAAAAAAATTTAAATAGTGCACAAATGTACCTATGTCTTATGTTAGGTAATGGACCCCTATACATGACCATATAACCATATAAGGTAATAGGACCTCATCCAAGAGGACAAATTGGGCCAAAAGACCAAACACGTGGTTGTACTAAAATTTGGCAATTTCGTACCCCTAAAAGGGAACGAGGTGGAACACCCAAATTTATCATAATAATACATGTTAAGGTCCGGTACTATAATACCAAATATATAAAATGAGCAATTTCCAAAATTTAAGGGGTGGGCCAAAGTACCCCTCCCAAAAAATTTAAAGGAGTGCACAAATGTACCTATGTCTTATGATAGGGAATAGACCCCTATACATAACCATATAACCATATAAGGTAATAGAACCTCATCCAAGAGGATAAATTGGGCCAAAAGACCAAACACGTGGTACAACGTATTGCTTACGTTTATATTTTGACAATTTTGTACCCCTAAAAGGGAACGAGGTGGAACACCCAAATTTATCATAATAATACATGTTAAGGTCCGGTACTATAATACCAAATGTTTAAATTGGTCAATTTCCAAAATTTAAGGGGTGGGCCAAAGTACCCCTCCCAAATTTTTAAAGGAGTGCACAAATGTACCTATGTCTTATGATAGGGAATAGACCCCTATACATAACCATATAACCATATAAGGTAATAGAACCTCATCCAAGAGGATAAATTGGGCCAAAAGACCAAACACGTGGTACAACGTATTGCTTACGTTTATATTTTGACAATTTTGTACCCCTAAAAGGGAACGAGGTGGAACACCCAAATTTATCATAATACATGTTAAGGTCCAGTACTATAATACCAAATGTTTAAATTGGTCAATTTCCAAAATTTAAGGGGTGGGCCAAAGTACCCCTCCCAAATTTTTAAAGGAGTGGACAAATGTACCTATGTCTTATGATAGGGAATAGACCCCTATACATAACCATATAACCATATAAGGTAATAGAACCTCATCCAAGAGGATAAATTGGGCCAAAAGACCAAACACGTGGTACAACGTATTGCTTACGTTTATATTTTGACAATTTTGTACCCCTAAAAGGGAACGAGGTGGAACACCCAAATTTATCATAATACATGTTAAGGTCCGGTACTATAATACCAAATGTTTAAATTGGGCAATTTCCAAAATTTAAGGGGTGGGCCAAAGTACCCCTCCCAAATTTTTAAAGGAGTGTACAAATATACCGATATCTTATGAAAGGGAATGGACCCCTATACATGACCATATAACCATATAAGGTAATAACATCTCATCAAAGGGGATAAAATCGACCAAAAATCAAACACGTGGTATAACGTATTGCTTACGTTTATATTTTGGCAATTTTGTGCCCCTGGAAGGAAACGAGGTGGACCGCCCAAATTTATCATGATACATATTAGGGTCCTGTACTATAATACCCAATGTTTAAATTGGTCAATTTCCAAAATTTAAGGGGTGGGTCAAGGTACCCCTCCCGGGGTGCATTAATATACCCATATGTTATGAAAAGTAATGGACCCCTGTATACGTCCATATAACTATATAGGGTAATAATACCTCATCAAAGGGGATAAATTAGGTCAAAAAACCCCGAAATTTAAATTTTTGGCAATTTTTTACCCATGAAAGGGAACGACATAGACACCCAATACTGATAGAGGTACATACTATGGTCCTAGGCTACCACACCAAATTTTTAGATTTGGCAATTTCCAAAATTTAAGGGTGGTGGTCCTATGTACCCCTAAAAGGGAATGAGGTGGACCACCCAAATTTATCATAGTACATATTAGGGTCCTATACTATAATACCCAATGTTGAAATTGGACAATTTCCAAAATTTAAGGGGTGGGCCAAGGTACCCCTCCCAAATTTTTAAAGGGGTGCATTAATGTACCCATGTCTTATGAAAGGGAATGGACCCCTGTATACGCCCATATAACTATATAGGGTAATAACACCTCATCCAAGGGGATAAATTAGGTCAAAAACCCCCGAAATTTGAATTTTTGGCAATTTTTTACCCATGAAAGGGAACGACATAGACACCCAATACTAATAGAGGTACATACTATGGTCCTAGGCTACCATACCAAATTTTTAGATTTGGCAATTTCCAAAATTTAAGGGGGGTGGTCCTATGTACCCCTGCCAAAATTTAGGGGGTGGGCCATGGTACCCCTGCCAAAATTTAGAGGGGGTGGTCCTAGGTACCCCTAGGTCATTGACCCCGGCCAGGGACCATGGGTCCTGAGGCAGGGACCCAGGGGCCAAAAAGTGAGGCCAAGTCGCCCCATTACTACTAAGACAATGTAATGAAAGTACTGACTTCACTTATTAAAAGATCCATCTGAGTGGAGAATGGCCAAAGGATATTCTTGATGTTGCAATGATTGTATTATTCATGGAAAAGCAGGCAAAGAAATGCAGTGATCACAGAATCATTAGCCTTATTTCTCATATCAGAAAGATGATTGTGCTGATGTTCAACAGGCAGCTGGAAAGTAAATTAGAAGAGATGTTGGAAAAATATTAATTTGGATTCCAGAAAGGAAAAGACACCAGAGATACTATTGCTTTGATGAGAATTATATCAGAATGAGTTTTCCATAAGTAGAAGCTTTGTTTTGTTATAATTAAATACAAACTAATTATTTGCTGAGCAAAACTATATATTTTCATTAAAATTCAACACGTGTTACAGTTTCACCAACTAACTCTTTGGCTTCATCAGACACTATGTGATACAGGATAACTGTACAATTGTATATACATCTTATGATTATCAATCGTATATATATCGTATAGGATGTATATACGATTGTACAGTTATCCTGTACCACATAGTGTCTGATGAAGCCAAAAGTTAGTTGGTGAAACTGTAACACGTTTAATTTTTAATGAAAATATATAGTTTTGCTCAGCAAATAATTAGTTTGTACAGAATGAGTTCTTGACGTAAGTGAAGGTTTGTGTTTGTGCTTCATGGATTTGTAAAAAGTTTTCGACATGATCAATTGGACAAAACTTCTGCAAATACTTAAAGAAATTGGCGTCAACTGGAGAGATCGACGACTAATTCACAACCTGTACATAGGACAGGAATGAAGGAGAAAGTAATAGTGTGGAGATTGGAAGAGGAGTCAGACAAGGATGTAGTATGTCATCTCATTTATTCAACATTTACAGTGAATGGTTAATCAAGAAGGCATTACTGGAAGTTGGAGATTTCAAGATTGGAGGGCAGATCATTAAAAAGGTCAGGTATGCGAATGACACGTTCTTATAGCTAGAACCGAAGAAGGCTTACAGTAGATGATGGACACTGGGAAAAAATATAAAATGGAAATCAACGCCAAAAAATGGAAAGTCATGAAAATATTCCGTGAAACACATCCTTACGGATCAGAGTAGAACAAAAAGAACTTGAAGAGGTCGATAATTTCAAATATCTGGGAAATATTTTGTGGAGAGGCGCTTACTGCACCAAAGAGATCAGTTCAAGCATCGTCATAGCTAAAGAAGCATTCAACAAATAAAAATTACTCTTAACTAGCAGGCTTAATATTGGAATAAAGAAGTATGGTTCAGAGACTTGGACATTATAAAAGTTCGAGAAGAAATATGTAGAGAGTTTCGAAATCCTGTGTTAGAGGAAGATAAAGGTAAAATGGATGGAGAGAGCAACGAACGAAGATGTTTAAAACGAATAGGAGAGAAGAGGACGCTTTTAGCCAGCATCCTTCTTGGGAAGTTCAATTTGATTGGACATATCTTGCGAAGAAATTGTCTTGTTCATAATGCCGTAGAGGGAAAGATGGAAGGAAAGTGAGGAGTAAGATAAAGAACACAACTGATCGATGATTTGGAAAGAGTTAAAAGAGTAAGCTGAAAATCAAGAAACGTGGAAGAAACATTTCCAGGCCCGAACCTAAGAAAGAAAGATACTCATTAGATCCAGGACCTGTCAATAATACTTAATAACAATAATAGAGGAGATCAAGATCACACAATCTGTCTTGTTCCGTACGAATTAGCATCTCGCAGGAATAAAAATGACCTTGGGAATTGATTTGTAATTACGAATGAGACTAGGCGCGTGCCCAGCAATTTTTGTTGGGAGGGGTTCACGCTTTATAGGGAGGGGTCCAATACTACAAGCCACTACGTCTATGTAGTATTGAACGGGTATTATTCTGCATCCGAAAAGACAATAAGTAACTGTAAAATACTTCCATCTATATTTTCTGAAAAGAAATAATATAACTAGGTAATTTTCATAAGATAAAGCACAGATGAAATGCAAGATCAAATGTTCATGCTACATCAATCATTTCATTGTTAAACAAATATTATTTGATTCAGAAAGTGTACAAATGTATGTTGAGTTAGGAAGGCAGTTTATTGGGGAGATCCGATACTACGGTGATTCTAGCAGATGGAATCCCGTGAATGAGACTTAGGTTTACCACTATGATTCTGAATTGCGACAACAAACCACAGAGTGCACTGAGCTCGGTTTTCAACTGCAAAGTACCCAAAGTGGTGAAAATCATGAAAGAAGGTTATAACAAGTGCGCCCATCAGGGAGGGCAAGGTGGGGCGCTCGCCCTCCCTAAGAGGAAATTGTACTTGGGAATAACGAAAACCTAATATAATTTTTAAATTAGTTACAGCAAAATTTGAAACTATATTTGAAACGTTGCTTATACTTGCTCCCCCTTGGAAACCACAACATGGGCGCCCTTGGGTTATAACATCAATTTTGGGGGATTCAAAGGGAGTGTTGTTAATTTATTTCTTCAAAGCGGTAAAAAACAATAACAGGGAGTATGGAACACAAAAATTCGTGAGAAAAGACCTGGTTTATCAAAGAAAAACATTTTTCACGCAAAAAGTGCATCGGCTCACAACAATGCTCCTCAAATGACCAAATGAAAGGAGTCACACTACAAATTGCTAGAGTATGCACCAGAGATGGTTATCTTCCCTCATTTTGCCCTCATGAGGGCCGCCCTCACCCTCACCTCACCCTCATTTTAGTAGTTGAGGGTGAGGGCGATAAAGTAATTGAGGGTGAGTGTGAGGGAGGGTGAGTATGAGGGCGTCAATGGAGGGTGAGTGTGAGGGCGTCAATGGAGTGTGAGTGTGAGGGAGAGTGAGTGTGAGGGCGTCAATGGAGGGTGAGTGAGGGAGGGTGAGTGAGGGAGGGTGAGGGTGTCAGTTGAGGGTGAGTGTGAGGGAGGTGAGGGTGAGGGTAAGGGTTCATAAAATTAATTATCTTGCAATTCTTCATTTCTGGAAAATATGTTAGAAAATGTAATGTAGTTTTTTTCTTAGAATTAATCGTCGTTCACAGAAAATCGTCATATCAATATTCCATCAGTTTCATACGCTTTTCATGCGCGAAGACAAGATGTTTCTCATAGCTTTATTACTTTTCTATATGTATATATTTTCACTTTATAGAAATAATAGTTACGAAATATATAAAAAATATCTACTGCAAGTTTTTGGCTACCGAAAATTTCAAAGTTTAACGAAAGTAACCCGTTAAAAATACTAGAAGTTCTCAGGAAATAATGTTTTTTTTTCATATATTCGTTCAGAAGAGAAACTAATAAATATTCATATATTCATTCATTCTGAAATTGTAACTAAGAAAAATCTTTATTTCTTCTCCTAAGTAAGAAAAAAATATTTATAAGAAAAGTACAAAGCTGCAAGCCACATAAATAACTATATTTAATTATCAAAATAGAAAGATATTTCCTGCTTTTGGCTATATACGTATTTTTAGACTTCCAAACTACGCTATGCAAATGAAAGGGAAGTCTTATAGAACGGCTGTGTCCGTCTGTGTGTCTGTCTGTCAACAGGTATCACATCAAAATCGGTAAGAGCTATTGACAAGCGGTTTTTAGGAATCGATCCAGCATCCCAATAATAGGTTGCATCTCCTTCAACAACCTCCTACTTAACAGGTACCCTCAAATCACCTTGGCAGTCAATCTGTTAAACCGGAAGTGGTAGAAATCGGAAATTTCCGGTTTCAAATTAAACACCACGAGTAAAAAACAGTAAAAGCGATCGGCAAACGGTTTTCGGAAATAGGTGGATATGAAAGGAACCACCTTAACTCCTGCATTTCTACTAAAACTGGAAGTGGTATAAATTCACTACTACTTCTGGTTTCAATATTGATTTTCCTAGACCTAAAACGGTAAGTGCTATCGACAAGCGGTTTTCGGGAATCGATTCAGCATCCCAAGAATAGGTTCCATCTCTTTCACCAATCTTCGAGTTAAACAGAAGCTATATTGAACCACTTCTGGTTTTAACAATATGGTCATAACTCAAAAACGGTAAGAGCTATTGAGAAACGGTTTTCGGGAAACGATTCGTCGTTCCAATAATAGGTCCCATCTCCTTCGACAACCTAATATTTAAACCGTAAGTGGTAGAAGTCAACTACTTCCGGTTTCTACTATTTCCAGTTTTACTATTGAATTTGTATAGTTTGGAAGTTTACCGTAGTTTCATACCGTAGAACGATACTCGCTTGTTCTATCATATAATTCTTGTCTTATCAAATACTAGGTTTATTACCAGGTACTCAATAACATTTATATATATACCCATTATAGGACCTAGAAAGTTGGAAGATTATTTGCTGTAATGTCATATTTCTATTCACGGATTCAATCAATATCATGGCTTAATGTGGAGTTAATACTTGATAGTGAATATTTGTTTAGGATGGAAAATTTTCAGAAATGGGAAGTTTTAATCGGAAAATTTTCCACTTCACATCACTAGCTGCAGGGATGGTTTCAGTAGAGCAATTGTTAATATGCACATTTAATGGACGGAACAATGAAAAGGAGATTCTTTCTTCTAGGGTAGAAAATGTTTTATTTGTAGCTGTACTTTATTTGAAGGAGCGCCGAGTAAACTTTGTGGTGGACAAACACCGGATGCGGTGTTTTTTTCGGGGTTCTTCCGTTCAATTCCACTTTCTTCATTCCACCATTTGATTCATTTTTCATCATCATCGTCTCTCTTAGCCTCGGAGCATAAACGTGGGACGTTAAACTGAATATTTCATTCCATTTTATTTGAAGGAGAACATTTCTAACCAGTTATTATCTGAAGCAGAGATCCTTGGGTTATCCGGGTTCGATTCCGTGCCGGACATAAGTTCCACGATAGGGAGAAAAGCTCAATTAAATATAAAACATAATTGTATTTATAATGATTTTCATATACAATTATAGTCCTAAATTTACACAGTTCAACTTTTTTATTATTATTACATTAAATATTTCCTGTTGTCTTTCGTGACATGTGGCTTGTTGGCACTGGCGTCACTAGGTCTAATTTGGAGTGTTCAAGCCTTCCCAATTTCTTACAAGCCCACCTAAATTTCACTATGTTACATACTGTTATGTTACATACACTATGTTAGAAAAGAGGATACTAAGAAAATCTACCGAAATTACAGTATTGACGAATTTGCACCCAAATGCAACAGAAGGTGCACACACGCATAGCCAGCCCAAAAATGTAAGGGGGGGGGGTCGATCCAACCATAATATAGTTCATCACTATATTATAGTTCATTTGCAAGCCTACCGTAAAAATTTAAGGGGGGCAACAAAAATTTAGGGGGTACCGGCCCCTAGCCCCCCTGGATACGGGCTTATGTCCATATGAGAATTTATACGTGTTGTATTACAGCTGTGTACGGCTTCTGAGTCGCACCTTCTAATTTAAACTTTCCCAGCTGCCAACGCAAGAAATGTTTCATTTTGAATGTTAACGCAAAAACAGGTTTGCACTCACCCTCATCCTCCCTCATTTTGCCCTCTTGAGGGCCGCCCTCACCCTCATTTTAGTAGTTGAGGGTGAGGGCGATAAAGTAATTGAGGGCGAGTGTGAGGGAGGGTGAGGGGAGGCCGTCAATGGAGGGTGAGTGTGAGGGCGTCAATGGAGGGTGAGTGTGAGGGCGTCAATGGAGGGTGAGTGTGAGGGAAGGTGAGTGTGAGGGCGTCAATGGAGGATGAGTGTGAGGGAGGGTAAGTGTGAGGGCGTCAATGGAGGGTGAGGGTGAGGGAGGGTGAGGGGAGGGCGTCAATGAAGGGTGAGTGTGATGGAGGGTGAGGGTGAGGGAGGGTTAGGAAAAATGACCATCTCTGGTATGCACCATACTCACCAAATTTGGGCTCTTCTCACTTTCATCTGTTTCTAAATTTCAAAAAAAAAAAAAAAAAACCAAATATAAGCGTTTTTCATCAATTGAAGAAGTTGTAGCAACCATAGATGAATATTTTCGAGAACTTAGGAAAATCACTTTAGAGATGGGATAAATGAATTGGAAAATCGCTGGATAAAATATATTGAACTTAAGAGAGAATATACTGAAAAATAATTGTACTTTGATTCATTAATTCATGTTGTTCCATTGTTAGGCTATGAAGTTTCTGAATGACCTGGTACAGTATATAAGTTAGTAAATGTTTATTTTTCCATGACATCTTGCTCAAGAAGTGTTAAATCTCGACCCTCCTTGCGTACGCCACTGTTGTACGATGCCATTACGTAAGTTCCATGAACACGCTGGAAGACCCACAATCTCACGTTGGAGGAAAATACGCTAGCTATTGCAGTTTGATAACCGTATACATCAAACAAACTTGCCGACGTTCGTAGAATTCCATTCAAGTGTTTTGCATAAGAAGTCTGTGGAATGATGTTAGATAAGACTGCTAACGCAGCTATTATAAGGCAACGTGAGGTGATTTAAAAGTGAATCTGGAAGAAATTTCTTGTTATTTTTGATCTGTTTATAGTAAGAAAACTGTGGATCGAATTACCCCTAGCAGCATGTACAGTAGAACCAACAGTGGGTTTGTTGGATTAGCTTTTATCATTCCTTACAGCACCGAAGCCAAATCAGATTGGACGCTTGATCTATAGCTTAACTTGGGATTTCAAACACATGAGTTTCTACTGGGAATCGAACCCGGATCTCGCATACCGAAGGCATGTACTGTATATTAATCATATTCCCAGTGGGACTTTTCTTAATAGTGCGAAAGTGTATGCTAGCTAAGTGATTCCCAAACGATATGTAGTGACACTGCTGTAGGCTATTACGCAGTCCCATAGTGTGTATCGCGAAATTTTAGAATTAAAATTCCTAAATCATTTAATAGCTAAAGCCCCCCGGGTCGAAAACGACCCACTTACGTATTTTGTCATTGTTAAAGCTTATATATTTGTCCCAGGTCGTTTCTCACCCAGTATCATAATTAGCCAATGAGAGACCAGCAAAAAGAAATGACACTAAACTCAACAAGAATAGGTCGAAAACTGTCTATTTTTCCAAAATAAATCAAAATACAAAACAATAAATAAATAAATAAATAATAAAAAAATAAATTAAATAAAAATAAGAGCATATATGTGTTAAAATCAATTTTGAGACAGGCTGTAGCAACCAACGCCTGCAACGCACTTTAGCGTCCCTTTCAGCAGCGAGGCTATATGAGACGTGGACCTACTGATTAACGTGGAATCCGAACCACATGAGCTCCCGCCGGGAATCGAACCCGGTTCTCCCACGCCAAAGGCGCGTACGCTAACCGCTTAGCCACGGATGAGCTCAATAGTACATGGAGTCACTACTTTATAGAAAATTATAGTCTTATTTTATTATAATATACCTAGGTATATAATTATTAATAAAATATCATACAAGTGTGTAGCAATGTCCTGGGTATTCAAAATCCTGGGTCGTCAAAGAAGAAAAGGTACTGCGCTACCCACTGCCAACTTTATTCCCACGTCTTCATTTATCTCATTGCCTGGCCTTTGATAATAAACTGAACTGCGAACGTAACACCAACGAAAGAAGTAAATTGCGATTGGTAAACTGTTGGCTAAATGACGACAAATTATTGGTTAGCCAACGAGTACCTGTACTTCAAACCACATTGGACCAACCTATTTTCAACTTTCCAATTCCGTTTCCAGCCAAACAGATCAGTAGCCTACGCAGAGGCTACCAAATGTATTACAAGGGACAATGAATAGGTGAGCAACAAAATTTCGTGCGTCGGGAAAGGGTAGAGTGACCATTGAATGACCCTCGAAGTTGTCGATCAGCGTCGGTAACCAGTGGTGGTGCTAGCTTTGATTTCTTGGGGAGAAGGGCAAACGGAGGGACGCAGACTTTTTGGGGGGACGGCTATATTTTGTTTACCAAAAATAATACAGTAGTTTTATATCATTGGACTCACATTACAATACAGCATATCTGGAGGGCAGTCAGTGGTGGTGGAGGTGCAGGGCGATGATGCCATCGGGGAACGTACGCCCCCTTCTGCACTCTTATGTCATCACTGTTTGTGACAGATGAAAAAATATCGACAGTAAGTAGACAATTGAATGTATACAGGGACATGTTTAACATTTTTGCTGTCTCGGGCCATTAGAAAGTGTCACCCCCTCAATATCAACGTTTGTCTTAAAATTTCTATGATTTCCAGTATGAGAAAAACTGGTCCAAGGGCATTTGCCGCCACCCAAAAACTTGCAGTTCCGGCCCTGACTGTAAACGACGTTGAATTTAATTATAAGATTTTCTTTGTTTTCATTGGTGTTCAAAATTACATCACTGTGCGCTGCCTTTGTTGCATTTAGCTTTCTTTTGTGGTGATCAGGGGGGGCACGGTAACTCAGTGGTAAAACACTTACCTTGTTGCGTGGGGTCCCTGGTTCAATCCTCGGGTGAACAACATCGTGTTTGTGGGTTTTCTCGCGGTACTCTCGTTTCCTCCCATATTCTCATTCCACCAATTCTTCCGGGGCGGCGGTGGCTCAGTGGTAGACTGTTCACCTCTGGTGCATGGGGTCCTTGGTTGAATTCCAGCTCGGACCAAGTGAGTTTTGTGGTAAACAAACACCGTGTGCGTGGGTTTTCTCGGGGTTCTCCCGTTTCCTCCCACTTCCTTCATTTCACCATTTCATTTATTTCTCATCATCACCGTATATCTTTAGCCTAGCCGGCATTACCGTAATACGTAAAACTTAAAGATTTGATTTTATTTCATTTGCACCAATTCTTCCATAATCATTCACTTGCCTTAATCATCCATTTCCCTTAGTCTAACAGGATAATCGTGTTTGAACTGAAAGATTATTATTATTATTATTATTATTATTATTATTATTATTATTATTATTATTATTATTATTATTATTATTATTATTATTATTATTATTATTTGTGTGGTGATGAAACATGGAGTTAGTTGTCCCGGTGAAACTAAAACCCCCGGCTGCGAAATTCAAACCTGTAACCTTTGATATACTCTAAAATGCAATCGCTTCATGTCATGCGGTGAACAAGAATTAATATGTAAGAAAAAATATTTAAATAAATAGTAAATCAAAATACCTATTCAAATATTTAATAACTACAGAACGGCATTCTTTCATTCATAGCTACAACTCCCTGATATGATTTCAACGGATTCTTCTTCAGAAACTTACCGAGTTTGTCGACCTTGACATTGCAATTAAAAAGAAGTGCAGGAGGATTGGAAGCAATGAAGAATAGACAAAAAGCCCCTGAGGAGATGAACAACTTGAGCGGGAACAAAGTGTCAACGCACTCAGTCAGACCCATTGCCCTTCGGGTAAAAATGTATTAGAATTCTTCCACATAACGATGGAAAAATCATTTAAAAAAAAGGAAAAAAAAGAAAGAAAAGAAATGTAATAAATTCTACCAAGGTATATGAACCTGCGCAACTTCTATCAACCACTTTTCACAAAAGAAAAATAATCGAAACTTTGTTTGCTGTAGTAACTTACATTTTTTTAAATGTGAGTATTCCGTGATATTAAAGCCGGAGTATTTCTGGCAGTGACATATGTTGTACGTACTAAACATTGAAATTGGTGATTTTTTTCTCTTTCTTTTTACGTACTACAGCTGGAGGTCACACAGTGTAGTCTGGAGAAGAGGAATTGCGTTGACTTTGGTAAATTTGACAACGTTGGGGATACGTCATGCTTAAGAGGAAGAGGGGCGTTCGTGTGCTTAAGCTTTGAAAACATCAACATTCTCCGGTAGTGATGGGCACTATCGAATACTTTTTCCTATCGAATGATCATTCGATAGTTGTTTTGAACTATCGATAGTTTTTATTCGATAGTCCGATAGTTTTTCATTCATTCAAATATTGTGTTCCTACATGCTTCTCTGCTACCTAAACGTTCATTCGATAGTCTGACTGACAAGTCTACACTGGACTACACTCCCTGGAGTCTCTAGGGAGAGGTCCGCAGATTAACAAGGCGGATGAGGAGGGAAGAGAGTCGTTTACAAGTAGAAGCAGAAGCGGAATACCGCGTCGCTCGAGTGAAAGGTCAGCGGCAAAAGAAATTCGTTTCTCCGTTGCAATGTATGACAGATTTTTCCCTCAGCTACTATTCAACCCAGTCTCTTGGTTCTTTAATTAGTTTATGATGCTCATACTATTATATCAAACACATTATTGATAACTGTAAAAGTGGGACAAAAATACATTTCGAGAATGCAAAGATTGCTTGACGATTGTTAGTATGTGCACTCTTTGTGACACTTCCTGCCAACCCGGCAACAGAAATAAGGATTGCAATCTCCTTACTTGTTGGGACTGCAACAGCATTTGTATGTAGAGTAGACATATCCCGCTTAAAAAAAAAAAAAAAGTCTGGCTACGCCTACATCGGCGCAAATCTGTCTTAAACATTGGGGGTGGGGGTAAGATTTTTTTTTAGTGGTATTCAAAATATTTACGATATGAAGTTGAAAGACAATGCTGTGCAGGATCAGGGGAGCAGAATTGTCTTCAACATTGGAAGGAAGTCGGACACAAATCGTCACATTTCTCCACAAAAAACACATTTTAAATCGGATTATTGGGGGGGGGGCTGTTGTCCTTGCGCTAACCACCCTTCCCCTCATTTCTTAATACTATGCAAAAAAAAAAAATCCGAATTTTGACTTAAAGGCATAACTGTTGAGCATTAAATTAGATTCCATTTCTACTTTAAATTCCCTAAGAAACCTATTTTAAACATCACTGAATTAAGAACCTATAAATGCTTTCAGCCCAATTATGAAATTATAATATTGCTAGAAGAAAGAAAGGTTAGTCATTTTCAAAATTTCAGTTACGGTAAGTAAAATCATAAGGTTTTCCTCTTCGCAGCATATACTACATATATTTTATCATAGCTGGTGCTTGAAATTGCTCAGATCAGCTGACAGTTGTCCACGTACGGTAAATGAACTCTCCCCTTAGATCGGGATTTCTTTTCGGGATGCAATACACATCGAAATGGAACTTGAAGGGGAAATTGTACCCTCCCCTCTCTCTTCTGGTGACACGATAACGTTGCAAACTGAGCATATGTATGCAGTCACTTCTTTCCTCAATTCTCCATTGCCCGCCATTGGCTGAAATTCATTCGATAGTTTTTAACAGTCCACTATTGGTTGAAATTCATTCGGTAGCGAAAAACTAGTAGTGATATTAAGCCTTTTTCAGGGCCTCATAGCAAGACACTACGGCCCCTGAAGTCTTAATATAACTATCAACAGGCTGGAATTCACTCGCTGCTATTCAAAAACATTCATTCATGTGGCGCGTTCTGCTAGGCTCGGAAGAGGGCGTAATAACCCTTCTGGTTTCTCCCTTTCAACATGCAGCAAGGCGACAGGGCCGCCTAACGGTAAACTATCGATAGTCTGGTCTGGAGAGCGAAAGCAGTCTGTCAGATAGTTAAGCTCAAGTGCTGGTGTGTTTGCCCCCTACAAAGAAAAAAAAAATCATTCGATAGTCTGCCGGGCCTATCGAATACATTCGATAGTACAAAACTATCGAATAATTCGATAGTATTCATTCGATAGTGCCCATCACTATTCTCCGGACAGAACACTCCACGGGAAGGTCGGGTTTTTTATGTTACGTTTGGTCGTATTTATATTAGGTGAGTACTTTGTTATTACTGTATTCTGATATATGTTATTTAGCATGATTTTGTTTTCCTATGTTGGATAAATTCAAGTGCTAATTTGATCTTTGAAGCTCAAGTACATGTGTCTGAAGTAACGTCGTCTGCTTCGAAAATACTTAAATTACTGTCAAGCCATTTTTAGCGAAACATTAGTTGATTATATTTTGTTCCGTTTCTGCTACTGTGTCTTTAAGTTTCATTGCAGTTATAGAACTATATTCAGTTATCATTATTTCAGTTCTTGCAGAAGTTTAATAACGTGACTAATGTCGTAATGTCATTATTTCAGTTTCTAATGAAAGGGAAACTGAATAGCAATGTTGCCACGTAACAGTATTCCTTTTATATATTTATTTTATTTCTTTGAATGCCCTTGCGTCACAATACCGTTGATGACTTCTTTTCCTTGAGGGAAGATGTGTTCATCTTCAGAGCTTTCACTACTGTTTACTTTGGTCGCTTACGTGAAGTGGATGCATCAGTAGGTGATTGCATTAGCATACTATTTTGAAAGGGGCTATGCAGTTTTAGCAAGCGAAATGTCAAAACGAATTCACGTAGACCAGTGGTTCCCAATCTTATTTATTTGGCACCCTCTTTCTACGTACCCTGCATACTTCACATATCCCTCCTTTCCATAACAAAGATAAAATGTCAAACGTGTGGCGTTGTGAAGTTCCCTAAAGCTGAACTGTAAATGGTTGCTGCAAGTGGTTAGTCCTTGATTAATAATATTTGCGCTTTATTTCTCCCAGCAGCTTACACACCCTCAGGGGGGAGGCAATTTTGGAATCTGACGTAAACAGAATATTTCGAAATGTTCATTTTGATTTAACCTTCAAGTTTTCGAAAGGAATTGAAGCTTAGCAGCGTTTGTAAGTAATTTAAAGGCAAATTGACGAATACTAAAAGCTTTTAGATCTAAGTCAGAAATGAGCTACAATTAGGCCTAATTTGTTTGTTTCAATAAGTTTTTCATTTCCAATATAGAATCTAAGCCCAGGGCCGGATCTAGGGGGGGGGTCAATTCGGAGCATTTGCCCCGGGGCACAGCTGATTGAGAGTATGTAGGGGACGCCATTTCGATACAAAATTGGGAGGAAAGGGAGCAGATATACGTCTTTGCCCCGGGCGCAATATTTCGTAGATCCGGCCCTGTGTAAGCCTAATTGATAATTGCATTTAAAAGCCATGAAATGTGATGTGGCAGACTCAAATTAGACGTCAGCTCATGTGGTTCGGATTCCACGTTAATCAGTAGGTCCACGTCTCATATAGCCTCGCTGCTGAACGGGACGTAAAACTCAAAAATCAATCAATCAAATTAGACGTGATTTCGTATTAGAGCGAAAATCAATTATGTATTTGTCTCTCGGCACTGACGGATACATGGGGAGGGGGTTGAGTTGATTTTGAGTTTAACGTCCCTTTTCAGCAGCGAGGCTATATGAGACGTGGACCTACTGATTAACGTGGAATCCGAACCACATGAGCTCCCGCCGGAAATCGAACCCGGGCCTCCCACGCCAAAGGCGCGTACGCTAACCGCTTAGCCACGGAAAAGCTCTTGGGGAGGGGTGAGGAGGGGTGTCCCCGAAGGGTACCTTTTCATAGATGTGTATTCAGTGGCGAGTAGGCCGGGTAGACACATAAACACTAAAAGATACAATAAAGAGTAAATATATTTGCCACTATTTATACTAATGGTAGATAATTATTTAACAAATAACATCAACCACTACTGTAAAAGTAATTTCCTACTGTCATTAACCAATCAAATGTGTATATGTATCCATAAGCAAGGGAGTGGGCCTACCCGAAATTATATCCCAAAGCCGCCCCTGTCTATATTCATAAAATATTGCAATACCGGTACTTTGTTTCGATTTCATTTAAAACTCTTTATTTTAAATCTACATTGATCGTCCAGGAAGCGATCCTCCCCTCCAACTGACTACTGGATTCGCTAGCGTCCGTCGGGTCTGTTATTTTGACGCTGATGCGAGTTAGTACCACCATAGAGCAAGAATAATATGCTATGATACTGCTTTTTAAAATATTGAATTTATAGTTAAAAAATATAAATAAAAAATCGATAGGGCCGGTTTTCTAGAAGCAGGGGGTCCCTAAAAGATTACCAATTTGCAGCGATTCTTTGATTCATATAATTTTCACGCTGATTAATTTATTGTTTCTATAGATTATACACATTTAATTTTCAATTTTTAAAACACTGTAACAGGGCTGTTTTTTTCAAAAGCTAATATTTTTTTCTTTTACCTGTTTTTCATAAGTGAAAAGAGATAATGAAATGTAACTTACCACAATAATAGATAATGTTATTCTACACCCAAAAATACGAATCGGAAGAATTTTCAGTGTTGCCATCCATAGAAATTACAGTGTGACCAGAATTTGAATTACCCAAAAAACTAGGTTGACAACGACTAGAAAAATGAACTCAACTGTAATTGATGACTTATCATGCTGTCTATGTTCCTTGTTAACTACTTTTTAAATAATATTTATATTTATTTTGTAATAACGTATGTAAGTTATTACAAAATAAATACAAATATTATGTAAAAAGTAGTTAACAAGGAACACAGACAGCATGATAAGACATCAAGTTCCGTCGAGTTCATATTTCTAGCCGTTGTCTTAACCTAGATTTTTGTGTAATTCAAATTCTGGTCTCACTGTAATTTCTATGGGTGGCAACATTGAAAATTCTTCCGCTTCGTATTTTTGGGTGTAGAATAACATGATATATTATTGTGGTAAGTTGCATTTCATTAGCTTTTGAAAAATATTTAGTAGTCTACCCCCATAAATCAGTTCCTGGGATGGAAGAATGAGAAAAAGTATATTTTCCATCATATGCTTGAAAAAAAAAAAAAATCCTTAAAGGTTGAGAAATAGTAAGAGTATTGACAACCATTGTAAGGGATAGCTAAAATTCTATTGATAAATAAGCTTGAAGTTTGTGCATGTTTCCATTTGAGGATGGAAATAATTTATAGGTATTTAACATCATTGTTAAGTTTAATGTAATCGCATTGCAAGATAGTAATTATTTGTGATGGTTGGTTGTTCTATTATTACTATTTTTATCACTGTTATGAAATCAAGGGGCGTCATTTGTGAAGGGAAGGCGAGGCATTTGCCCCCTTGAGTTTGAGAGGCCCATACTTTTTAATCGATCATATCCTAATATAATAATTAAAAAGAAGTTGAAATTCTTATGTCGGTAGAGCATCTTCACCCTTTACCTGGGAAAATTTGAAATAACGCTACTGTACCAAACATAAAACATATTAGTGAACAATAATATGAATAAATCATATACCAATGATTTTGATTAATTAGCTAGCTCTAACAGACTTTCCTGTAGTTTTTCACACTTGAGATTTAATAGTAACAGCAACAAAATATTTATCATTGATCTGCATACACAATGCAATGCAATGCAATTACATAAATGGGCTATACAAATACACGGATCTCGTAGTGGGCCGCGGTGGCTCAGTAGTAGAGCGTTCACCTCTGGAGCATCGGGTCCTTGGTTCGATACCAGCTCGCACCAAATGATCTTTGTGGTGGACAAAGACCGTGTGCGTAGGTTATCTCGGGGTTCTCCCGTTTCCTCCCACTTTCTTCATTTCACCATTTCATTCATTTCTCATCTTCAGCGTCTCCATTAACCTAACCGCCGTGATCATGGGATGATTTCCTGGATTTCGTAGCTTCAAAAGTTAATAAAACCTCTGAACCAAACTAGTTTTGGTGTTAGTTTTAATTTGAAAATGGACCGAATAATGTTAAGAAAATTGATTAAATCAACTGTTTTCCAGTGTGATAAAGTTGCTGTCTGATTCCATCATTTTAATTTCTATTTTATTTATTTATTCATTTATTCAACCAATTTGTAGAACGTTAGTAGCTTAATAATCCAGATTACTTCCGTACAGTAGAGTGCACAGAAATTCGTCAGACTCATAGTTGAGGACACGGTCCTTTTTTGTATACATATCTTAATATAGTAAATGTTTAATAGGATCACACAAAGTAAGCCCTATAAGGGTGTAATACTGGAACGTCCGTTCGTTACTGCTCACGATAGCCTGAGCGAAGGAGATTTTTCTTATTTTTCTGCTATAGAGGATCTGTCTCGACCGAGTTCGTTAATAGTCAATGAAGTAACGTCACGGGTAACGGTTACTTTAACGTATTGTTTAAAACCCATGACATTCCCTAACTTCTATGCAACCTGTATAGGAGCAATGCATTATTGGTTGCCTCTTATAAAGGATATGTAGATTTCCTTCTTAGAAAAAGTTAATTAGTCTTTAGTATCACATGATTCTCTTTACTGTCCTTACCAGCTTCTTTTTTCATAATATCTTGTTGAGACGGTTTAAACCCAGTAACCAGGGCCGGTACTAGGCAATTTGCCGCCCGCTTTCTCTAGAAAGAAAAAATCTTAAAAGTCACGATATGCTACCCCATTATGAGCATCGAAGGGGGGGGGGGAGATACTCACTCTTAGAAAGGCGTGAACAGTACAAGTACAATCTCATTGTGTTCATTTTTTCGTTAATAATAATAATAATAATACATTATGTTAGTGAAAGATAAACACATCTGCAGAGGAAAGATGGTAATTCTCTTTATAGATTTCAATATCGAGCTTCAATCTCAATATATCAGTTTGCAATTCCGGTGCAACTAGGTCTTTTACCTTTGTTTCTTGATTTTCTTTCTATATGTGTTAAAAAATCTTTAAAAAAATGTTTTCACCTTCAATGATAAGGAACTTGTTTGTGACAAAGACAAGACTAGTTTTCATATCAAAACTGTGATAACTAACTAAATGGAACAGGTGTTTGCTACTTTTCGAGAGTTCAGTTCTTGTACTTGACAACAATCAAGCAATTCATGCTGGGATTTGTTTGACCATTTGCTTTAGCACTGTCCATGTGATCTTTAATGCGACCTTAACATGATTTATGAATGTAGTATTCAAATAGGTTAACTTAGTAAATTTAACTGCCATTATCATGAAGTCTGTTTCCAACAAGAAATATTTATTTTAGATAATATAATTACGACAGATTTTGCCACCTCTTGAAACTTGCTCCCCGTGGAAATGCACGTATTGCACATATGATCGAGCCGGCCCTCCACTCAGGTAGTTCAGACATGCGTTGTCCTGTCTGTGTCACTTGCGTTATTGCTGTTATAGGGACATCCATAATTTGGATTTTTGTGATATCGTAGCGTCTTTAATTTGTAACACTGTGGTAGCCTACTCTTAAATTTCCTTTTAATATATAGATTTAAAATATTTTATAATCTTACGTAGTACCATATTAAAAATATTACTATGTCGCGTGGGCAAGTTAATCTGGTTGACATAGGAGAGTATGTCAATATTTCCCTGTCTATGTTTACATCATACAAAATATCAATGCTTTTTATCAATTAATTTAAACCTTACAATGGTATATCAATATAAAATGGTCCATCTGTAAACACTACTTATTCTCTCATCGGAACCAGTGATGCCAACTTGAAATATTACAAAATCCCATCTCGAGACACAGAAATTCACATTTTGCTCTTGAATTTCCCACGTTATACTAATTAAAGAATTTAATACATATGTATACAAAAAAATATTGTATACCACTCGCTATCTTCAATGTATGAGTGAACTAGCTTAATCGTAAATTTCGATCTCTGCATTTATCAAATAAGCATTTTCCTTAATTGAAAGAGAAAATTGAAAATCTGGACGAAAGCAAGTACATTTTTTCTAGCATTTAAGATTTACACCATACTTTGGTGAGATCTTTTAATGAACGTAACGTAACGATATTGGAAGAACTTTATTTTTCGGTCAGTTTGTGTGGAACATTTTTTAAATTAGTTATTTCTCATTTCGTATTTTACTTCTACCCTTAATATATATATATATATATATATATATATATATATATATATATATATATATATATATATATATATATATATATATATATATATATATATATATATATATATATAATTTTTAGTTATTAAATACCATAGCACAATTTACGTTTCTTGGAGCCTGTTTTTTTTTTTTTTTTTTCACAATCACAAATTGCTTCTGCATTAGTGTGCATTAATCTGCTTCCCCTCCAGAGAGAATTTTGTTGCTGATAATGAAGTATGAGAAATCCCATACACAGAGTGTCTCAAAAGTTCCCTGACAGTATAACTCTGTTATTATCAGAATTACAACAAAATGTAAGAGAGGAAACAGTCTCCAAATATGATGTTTTCAATTTAAAGTGAAGGGAAAATATTTTAAATCGGAAGAGCCGTTTGGGTTGTACACTCTTTATGCGCCCAATGCTAAATGAAAATCCAATGTGGCATTTACCTGGACCCACAATATAAGTGAATGAAGTTACTGTCTTTTACGCTAACGTATTGATGGCCAGCCCACATTTCAAAAATGCTCCCACTCAGTTTATGTTGTGGATCCAAGTAAATGGCAACGTAGCATTTTCATTTAACATTGGGCGCATAAAGAGTGTACAGCCCAAACGGCTTGTCCGATGTAAAATATCACTTCACTTTCAATTGAAAACATATGTGGACACGGTTTTTCCTCTAACATTTTGTTGTAATTCTGATAATAACAGAGGTACCCTATGTCATGGGACTTTTGAGACACCCTGTATATTGCCAATCGCGACAAAAATTCACTTTATCCCTTTTCCAGAAATTGTCAAAAAAAAATGAATTTTTCCGATGAGTTGGCATCATTGATCGGAACAAAAATTGTTAACAGTGCTTATTCTTCTACCTCATTGAGGATGCAGCCATCTTGTAAGAACTGTGGCGTAACGAATGTGACATTTCCTTGTGTGACGATAACAAACGACCACGAGCCGTTTGACATTTACAGCTGAATGTTTTTATTTTTGACACGTTTACAACTGCGTGAACAAACCGCTTGTGGAGAGAGTACCTAAATGAGGTGTTGATTCTATTCAAGGTGGGTGCCCATCAAATGGAAAAGAACGAAATATGAGCGCCCAGCTCATCTCTAGACCAGGACTGCCGATTTTCCTTTATTTGTTACAATTTTAAAACTTTCTCCCGATTTGATTTAATCCGGAAGCTTATATCTCCCTTGAGGTCATTCCGTGCCGGTCTTCGTAAAATTCTTCGTACAGCAACACAACGCAAAAAATGCAATTGTCATTATAACTGAAATGCCTAGTATCGTAATATAAAAGCAAATTTTGCATTGCGATTACGCTAAACGTTACGGAATATGCTCGCTTATGTAAAACAAATGGCGACTTCAACGATGAAAATACAGATAAAATCTTAATTTTTGAAATTTATCTTTTCTTTTATAGTCCATATTATTTTAGAATCTTCAAAATCCTTCAAGTTTGCTGAAATCTCTGAATAATCGGCAATCATTTTATAGATAGTTGTTGCTTAATAAAATATTTAAATCCAAGCATTTTTTGTTCAATTTTAATAGCCGTAAGGTCGTAACAGTCTTTCTTACTTAATAAAAAGACCTTGGTAAGCTTACTCCACATATCAGTCTCTTATTATCTAGTCTAGTGTTTCCCAATCTTTGGTCCGCGGACCTCTGGGGCCCCGACATTTAAAGGGTGTCCATGGTACACTTATCTTCATTAACCCGGTGAGCACACTCGGTCGAAAAAGTGTAAAAGCTTTTTCAGGCTAGCCGTCCTGACTGAAGTTTTCCTGGGTTTTCCTAATTCATACTAGACAAATACCGGGATGGTACCTAACATTGTGGTCCCAGGCCACTTCCTTCCTTCCCCATTTATTTCTTCCTCCCCGTTTCCTCGGGTAGTGTGAGTGCCAAGAGATATCATCCCTCATATGTGACGTGCTAACATGGTCATAGATGCCGGAAACAGAAATCGACTTCCTAATCCCTGTTTTCATTAAACTCTACCTTACAATGTTGCTCACACCTGCGATATTTGTAATGTATCTTACCTAGGTTTTAACGAATTGGGAATAATAATACCAACATATAAAAGAAGAAATAACCAAATTATCGACCTAGGCTGAAAGATGCATCACTCATCACATCACATTAAGTGAATGTTGGATCATAATCTTAGTTAGACCTAAATGATGTGATCGTATTTTATCGAATATTTTCCTTTATAACAATATTGTATTGTCATAAATGGCGCTTTAAAATCATTTCTTATTTCATGGGAGGCTGAGGTGAATTAACAGTCACTGCAAGGGATTTGCAATATTAAGATTGGTAAACGCTGATCTTGTCAATTTACCTAAGTAGTAGAAAATGGATCGATCTGGGCCAGACCTGGATCAGCGTTAGCCAACTCACAAGCCACTGGGAAAATGACCACCGTGCACCGTGAGCCCACGGTCTTTTACGACCTCCATTTTAGGGGTGAATTCGTTCCCTTTTATGACCTCCATTTTAAGGGGTGACCTCGTTCTCTTTTACGAGCCCATTTTAAGGGGTGTACTCATTCCCTTTTACGAGCATATTTTCCAACCCCTACGAACACATAGCAGAACATCAGACTACGTAACATAACAAGGGTGTATTCATTCCCTTTTATGAGCATATTTTTCAACCCCTATTTTAACATAGGAGATAACACATAAGATTACGAACACATAGAAGAGAAGATAACACATAACACTACGTAACACACAGCAGAGCAGATAATACATAAGAGTACATAACATAACAAGGGTGAACAGCAGAACAGATAATACATAGCACAGCTAATAAAAGAACATGGCATATTTTCCAACCCCTATTTTAACATAGGAGATACAGAAGATCAGATAACAGATAAGAGTACGTAACACACAGCAGATTAGATAACACATAAGAGTACATAACATAACAAGGGTGTACACGTTCCCTTTTATGAGCATATTTTCCAACCCCTATTCTGAACATAGCAGATAACACATAGAAGAGCAGGTAACACATAGCACTATTTTAACATAGTAGGTAACATAAGATTACGAACACATATAAGAGCAGAAGACTACATAACATAGCAGGCCTCCATTTTAGGGGTGAACTCGTTCTCTTTTATGAGCATATTTTCAACCCCTATTTTAACATAACAGAAATGACATAAGAATACTTAACTCATTCCAACCCGAGCGAGCATAACGAGCAAAGATTACAATCGAACACCCACGGTCTACAGATAATCATTATAGAGGGTGTATTCATTCATTCTCTTTGATGACCATTTTTTCCACCCCTAATGAAATTACATAGGAGAGCAGATAATACATAAGATTCTCTCTCTTGTTCACCCTCCATTTTAGAGGGTGAACTCGTTCCCTTTTATGATTACTTTTTCAACCCCTATTTGAACATTTTAACATAGCAGAAATGACATAAGCATGTCCTCAAACTACTGACCATCGTGAACAAAGGTCAAACTCGAAAACGAAACAACATATCGAGGTGCTGTTTCCACATTTAGCAATTGGTCATCAAAAAAGTACTGACCATCAAGGTCAAAAATTAAAACTCGAAAACAGAGCCACATTTAGTAATTGGTTATCAGGTACTACATGTTCCAAAATTAGTGGCCATCGAGGTCAAAGGTCAAAACTCGAAAACGGAGCCACATATTGAGGTGGTGTTTCCACATTGAGTAATAGGTCATCAGGTACCACAAATTCCAAAATAGTGGTCATCGAGGTCAAAGGTCAAAATACTTAAAACCCAATAACTCGAAACGAAGCAACGTATTGAGGTGCTGTTTCCAAATCTAGTAATAGGTCATCAACTAGTGCAAGTTCCAAAATAGTGACCATCGAGGTCAAAGGTCAAAATACTTAAAACCTAATAACTCAGAAACGGAGCCACATATTGAAGTGCTGTTTCCAAATCTAGTAACTGGTCATCAACTACTACAAGTTCCAAAATAATGACCATCGAGGTCAAAGGTCACCATACTTAAAACCAAATAACTCTTAAATGGATCCACATATTGAGATGCTGTTTCCAAATCTAGTAACTGGTCATCAACTACTACAAGTTCCAAAATAGTGGCCATCGAGGTCAAAGGTCACAGTACTTAAAACCTAATTACTCGAAAATGGATCCACGTATCGAGGTGCTGTTTCCACATTTAGTAATCGACCACCAAGTACTACAAGTTCCAAAATAATGACCATCGAGGTCAAAGTACTTAAAACCCAATAACTCGAAAACGGAGCCAAGTATTGAGGTGCTGTTTCCAAATCTGGTAATTGGTCATCAGGTACTACAAGTTTCAAAATAATGATCATCGAGGTCAAAGGTCAACATACTTAAAACCTAATAACTCGAAAACGAAACCACATATTGAGATGTTGTTTCCAAATCTAGTAACTGGTCATCAACTACTACAAGTTCCAAAATAGTGGCCATCGAGGTCAAAGGTCAACATACTTAAAACCTAATAACACGAAAACTGAGCAAAATATTGAGGTGATGTTTCCACATTTAGTAATCGGTCACCAAAGACCACATGTCTCAAAAGTGTCAACCATCGAGGTCAAACTCGAAAACGGAGCCAAATATTGAGGTGGTGTTTCCACATTTAGTAATAGTTCATCAATCACTGCAAGTTCCAAAATAATGACCATCGAGAGCTTGTAAACGGAGCAACGGATAAATTTTGTACAAAGCAGAAAAGTGAAGGAGGAATAAATTTGAGTGGCCTATTGAATTTTGTACCAACGAGAAATGTCATTTTTTCTAGACCATGTTCTAATATTTAAACAAACGAAGGGGTGAATTTGAGTGACCTATTCAATTTTGCACCAACGAGAAATAATTGCGTATTTTAAACAAACAATCGAATAAATTTAACCGGCTCAGAAGTTCAATACTATTTAGTACTCTTGAGTGAGCTTTCCAATTTTGTAGCAAGAAGGACCATTTTTTAAACTAACTCAGAATTTCATTTCATTTTGTAATACTCAAATTTGGATGGAGTGTTTAGTTTTGTACGAACCAGAAACATTTGATTGGATTATTTCCTTATGTACCAACTGGAAAAAGTGAAGGGCCATTATTCAAATAAACGAAGGAATACCAACTAGAAAAAAAGAGGTGAAGTATGAATAAAATTTAGGTGGACTATTTTCTTTTGTACCAACTGGAAAAGAGAAGAAGAGCCATTTTAACAAGTTCATAATTTCGATGTTCTACTTTTTATACCAACGAGAAAAAAAAATGAACTAGCTGAATATTTAAATATACGAAAGAACAAATTTAAGTGACCTATTCAATTTTGTACCAATGAGAAATGGCTCAGCAAAAGGCGAAGAAGGACTATTTTATATAATTTTACTACTCAAATAAGCAATGGAGTATTTAGTTTTGCACCATTTTGGAGTATTCAAATTAACAAAGGACTTATAATTTGTGTCAACTTCAACAAACAAAAGAAAAAGCAAAAAGGACCATTTTAAACTATTTAAATAAACGAAAGCATAAATATGAGTGAGCTATTAATTTTGTAGCAACCAGAGGATCATTTTATACCATTTTGTACTACTCAAATAAACGAAAGAATAAAATTGTAGTAACCAGAAAAAGCAAAACGGCTCATTTTAACTAACTGAGAATTTCTGTACCTTTTTGTACTATTTAAACAAACGATGGAATAAATTTGAGTGGCCTGTTTTTTGTACTAACCAGAAAAAGCGAAGAAGGTCCAATTTAGCTAACAGTGTACTATTTAAACAAACGAAGGTCTCTTGAGTAAGATTTCCAATTTTGTAGCAAGAAGGACCATTTTTTAAACTAACTCAGAATTTCATTTCATTTTGTAATACTCAAATTTGGATGGAGTGTTTAGTTTTGTACGAACCAGAAACATTTGATTGGATTATTTCCTTATGTACCAACTGGAAAAAGTGAAGGGCCATTATTCAAATAAACGAAGGAATACCAACTAGAAAAAAAGAGGTGAAGTATGAATAAAATTTAGGTGGACTATTTTCTTTTGTACCAACTGGAAAAGAGAAGAGCTACATTAACTAGCTCATTATGTACTGTTTAAACAAACGAAAATTGACCATTATGTAACTTTTGAAATACTGAAATGTTCTATTTTTGTATCAATCAGAAAAAGCGAAGAAGACCCATTTTAACTAACTGAGAATTTCTGTACCTTTTTGTACTATTTAAACAAACGATGGGATAAATTTGAGTGACCTGTTTTTGTACTAACCAGAAAAATCGAAGAAGGTACCTTTATACTAGCCCATTGAACGAAAGAACAAATTTGGGTGTTCTACTTTTTTATACCAAACAAAGAAGAACCATTTTGTACTACTCAAATAAACGAAAGAAAAAGGGAAAAAAAGACCTTTTTAACTAGCGCAGAATTTCTGAAACGCAAAAATTAATTTGGATGGAGTAACAAGAAAGAAAGCAAAGATATGTCATATTAACTATTTAAATAAACGAAGGGATAAATTTAAGTGATCTATTCCATTTTGTACCAAGGAGAAATGTCATTTTTATCTAGCTTAGAATTTCTATTGCATGTTGTATTATGTAAACAAAACGAAGGGCTAAATTTGAGAAAGCGAACATGAACCATTTTACTCAAATTTGGATGAAGTGTTTAGTTTTGTATGAACCAGAAAAAAAGTGAAGAAGGACCATTTTAACTAGTTCAATATTTCTGTATAATTTTGTACTACCCAAATAAACGAAATTTTATTTTTGTACCAATCAGAAGAAAATCAAAGAAGGGTCATTTTAAATAGCCAAGCAGAAAAAAGGAAAGAATTAACACTGTACTAATCAAGTAAACGAAGGTATAAATTTATTGAGGTGTCCTATTTCTTTTTTACCAACGAGAACCATTTTTAACTGGCTTAGAATTTTATACCTTTTTAAAAAATTTGTATCAAATCGAAAAAAGCAAGGAAATACCATTTTTAAATAGCTCAGCATGTTACAGCTTTTTGTGTTTTTTTTTTGGTCTACCCAATTTAAACAAACAAAGGAATAAATTTGTGTGACCTATTCACTTTTATAGCAAGCAGAAAAAGGCAAGAATAAATTTTGAGTGGCTTAAGCAAAGAAGGTCAATGGTAACTAATCTTTTTGTGCTATTAAATTTGAGTGACCTATTGAAGAATGAATAAATTTTGTTTGCAATTAAAAAAGCGGAGAAGGTCTACTTTCTGTACATTTTGTACTACTCAAATAAACAAAGAAATACCATATTCTGCTACTCAAACAAACGACGGAATAAGCTCAGAATTTCTATACCTTTTTGTGTTGTTCAAATAAACGAAGGAATAAATTTGTGTGACTTATACCAACCATGAAGGTCCATTATACCATTTTGTATTACGGGTGGTCTATTTCATTTTTGTAACAATCAGAAGAAAACAGCTCAGAATTTTATACCTTTGTGGTGCTACATTTTGTATTATTTTTGTGTCATCCAGAGAACAATTTAAATTGCCTCTCCCGTCACTAAGAAAGGCTCATAAAATATTGAACGTGAGATTTAACAAACCAGAGTTGAGTCATAGTTGTGTAGAACAGACTACATAGCAATTTGCGTAACAGCATACTTGACCATTTTGAACCACAACAGAAGAAGAGATCATATCAAAGTAAGAAAAGCAGATATTTAAGCAACGTTACGAATGCGTTACTTAACATTTGTATTGCTAAGGTACTGCCTATTGTTCAACGATTCAATTATTTATAGACTTTCCTTCCTCGTCTAAGTCAAAAAAGACAAATATATATTTTTGCATTTATGTATTTATTATAATGGAATATAAGTTTATGGAGTATATTTGGAAATAATAGAACATACATTATGATGTTGTTGCCTTGAAACATATTATTAAACACGGAGAATGCATAGAACACCTGAGAAAACTATTTATTTGATTTGTTTTTGCTGAAGAGCAGAAAAAAGACTAGCATGGAAATTGTTTATGTTTCACCTAGAGAAAAAGAAATGCAGCGTGAAAACGAGAAACCTATGCTGTTAATACAACCGTCTGACCCCGATTTGCCAGATGAATTACGTGATAAAGTGAGAATCATATATCCAACACAAGAAATAGAACAAGTGCATTATTTTAGACGCTACAATAGATATAATGATGAAATACTCCCTGAAAGTGATTACAATACTACAATACTACAAATTGATCCAGTTAACAGTTCAAGTTCTTCTATTCTTACACAATCAAATGCATATGCTACAGTGGGCTCAGTGTTCATTTACAGAATTAAATAATTGTATAACACATGTATCACTAATACTTTGACTACTACACTCGCACTCGTTAGCTTCCACTTCAAAACAGTTAATATTTGAAACACTGTCATCATCACTTTCAGGGAGTATTTCATCATTATATCTATTGTAGCGTCTAAAATAATGCACTTGTTCTATTTCTTGTGTTGGATATATGATTCTCACTTTATCACGTAATTCATCTGGCAAATCGGGGTCAGACGGTTGTATTAACAGCATAGGTTTCTCGTTTTCACGCTGCATTTCTTTTTCTCTAGGTGAAACATAAACAATTTCCATGCTAGTCTTTTTTCTGCTCTTCAGCAAAAACAAATCAAATAAATAGTTTTCTCAGGTGTTCTATGCATTCTCCGTGTTTAATAATATGTTTCAAGGCAATACAACATCATAATGTATGTTCTATTATTTCCAAATATACTCCATAAACTTATATTCCATTATAATAAATACATAAATGCAAAAATATATATTTGTCTTTTTTGACTTAGACGAGGAAGGAAAGTCTATAAATAATTGAATCGTTGAACAATAGGCAGTACCTTAGCAATACAAATGTTAAGTAACGCATTCGTAACGTTGCTTAAATATCTGCTTTTCTTACTTTGATATGATCTCTTCTTCTGTTGTGGTTCAAAATGGTCAAGTATGCTGTTACGCAAATTGCTATGTAGTCTGTTCTACACAACTATGACTCAACTCTGGTTTGTTAAATCTCACGTTCAATATTTTATGAGCCTTTCTTAGTGACGGGAGAGGCAATTTAAATTGTTCTCTGGATGACACAAAAATAATACAAAATGTAGCACCACAAAGGTATAAAATTCTGAGCTGTTTTCTTCTGATTGTTACAAAAATGAAATAGACCACCCGTAATACAAAATGGTATAATGGACCTTCATGGTTGGTATAAGTCACACAAATTTATTCCTTCGTTTATTTGAATAACACAAAAAGGTATAGAAATTCTGAGCTTATTCCGTCGTTTGTTTGAGTAGCAGAATATGGTATTTCTTTGTTTATTTGAGTAGTACAAAATGTACAGAAAGTAGACCTTCTCCGCTTTTTTAATTGCAAACAAAATTTATTCATTCTTCAATAGGTCACTCAAATTTAATAGCACAAAAAGATTAGTTACCATTGACCTTCTTTGCTTAAGCCACTCAAAATTTATTCTTGCCTTTTTCTGCTTGCTATAAAAGTGAATAGGTCACACAAATTTATTCCTTTGTTTGTTTAAATTGGGTAGACCAAAAAAAAACACAAAAAGCTGTAACATGCTGAGCTATTTAAAAATGGTATTTCCTTGCTTTTTTCGATTTGATACAAATTTTTTAAAAAGGTATAAAATTCTAAGCCAGTTAAAAATGGTTCTCGTTGGTAAAAAAGAAATAGGACACCTCAATAAATTTATACCTTCGTTTACTTGATTAGTACAGTGTTAATTCTTTCCTTTTTTTCTGCTTGGCTATTTAAAATGACCCTTCTTTGATTTTCTTCTGATTGGTACAAAAATAAAATTTCGTTTATTTGGGTAGTACAAAATTATACAGAAATATTGAACTAGTTAAAATGGTCCTTCTTCACTTTTTTTCTGGTTCATACAAAACTAAACACTTCATCCAAATTTGAGTAAAATGGTTCATGTTCGCTTTCTCAAATTTAGCCCTTCGTTTTGTTTACATAATACAACATGCAATAGAAATTCTAAGCTAGATAAAAATGACATTTCTCCTTGGTACAAAATGGAATAGATCACTTAAATTTATCCCTTCGTTTATTTAAATAGTTAATATGACATATCTTTGCTTTCTTTCTTGTTACTCCATCCAAATTAATTTTTGCGTTTCAGAAATTCTGCGCTAGTTAAAAAGGTCTTTTTTTCGCTTTTTCTTTCGTTTATTTGAGTAGTACAAAATGGTTCTTCTTTGTTTGGTATAAAAAAGTAGAACACCCAAATTTGTTCTTTCGTTCATTGGGCTAGTATAAAGGTACCTTCTTCGATTTTTCTGGTTAGTACAAAAACAGGTCACTCAAATTTATCCCATCGTTTGTTTAAATAGTACAAAAAGGTACAGAAATTCTCAGTTAGTTAAAATGGGTCTTCTTCGCTTTTTCAGATTGATACAAAAATAGAACATTTCAGTATTTCAAAAGTTACATAATGGTCAATTTTCGTTTGTTTAAACAGTACATAATGAGCTAGTTAATGTAGCTCTTCTCTTTTCCAGTTGGTACAAAAGAAAATAGTCCACCTAAATTTTATTCATACTTCACCTCTTTTTTTCTAGTTGGTATTCCTTCGTTTATTTGAATAATGGCCCTTCACTTTTTCCAGTTGGTACATAAGGAAATAATCCAATCAAATGTTTCTGGTTCGTACAAAACTAAACACTCCATCCAAATTTGAGTATTACAAAATGAAATGAAATTCTGAGTTAGTTTAAAAAATGGTCCTTCTTGCTACAAAATTGGAAAGCTCACTCAAGAGTACTAAATAGTATTGAACTTCTGAGCCGGTTAAATTTATTCGATTGTTTGTTTAAAATACGCAATTATTTCTCGTTGGTGCAAAATTGAATAGGTCACTCAAATTCACCCCTTCGTTTGTTTAAATATTAGAACATGGTCTAGAAAAAATGACATTTCTCGTTGGTACAAAATTCAATAGGCCACTCAAATTTATACCTCCTTCACTTTTCTGCTTTGTACAAAATTTATCCGTTGCTCCGTTTACAAGCTCTCGATGGTCATTATTTTGGAACTTGCAGTGATTGATGAACTATTACTAAATGTGGAAACACCACCTCAATATTTGGCTCCGTTTTCGAGTTTGACCTCGATGGTTGACACTTTTGAGACATGTGGTCTTTGGTGACCGATTACTAAATGTGGAAACATCACCTCAATATTTTGCTCAGTTTTCGTGTTATTAGGTTTTAAGTATGTTGACCTTTGACCTCGATGGCCACTATTTTGGAACTTGTAGTAGTTGATGACCAGTTACTAGATTTGGAAACAACATCTCAATATGTGGTTTCGTTTTCGAGTTATTAGGTTTTAAGTATGTTGACCTTTGACCTCGATGATCATTATTTTGAAACTTGTAGTACCTGATGACCAATTACCAGATTTGGAAACAGCACCTCAATACTTGGCTCCGTTTTCGAGTTATTGGGTTTTAAGTACTTTGACCTCGATGGTCATTATTTTGGAACTTGTAGTACTTGGTGGTCGATTACTAAATGTGGAAACAGCACCTCGATACGTGGATCCATTTTCGAGTAATTAGGTTTTAAGTACTGTGACCTTTGACCTCGATGGCCACTATTTTGGAACTTGTAGTAGTTGATGACCAGTTACTAGATTTGGAAACAGCATCTCAATATGTGGATCCATTTAAGAGTTATTTGGTTTTAAGTATGGTGACCTTTGACCTCGATGGTCATTATTTTGGAACTTGTAGTAGTTGATGACCAGTTACTAGATTTGGAAACAGCACTTCAATATGTGGCTCCGTTTCTGAGTTATTAGGTTTTAAGTATTTTGACCTTTGACCTCGATGGTCACTATTTTGGAACTTGCACTAGTTGATGACCTATTACTAGATTTGGAAACAGCACCTCAATACGTTGCTTCGTTTCGAGTTATTGGGTTTTAAGTATTTTGACCTTTGACCTCGATGACCACTATTTTGGAATTTGTGGTACCTGATGACCTATTACTCAATGTGGAAACACCACCTCAATATGTGGCTCCGTTTTCGAGTTTTGACCTTTGACCTCGATGGCCACTAATTTTGGGACATGTAGTACCTGATAACCAATTACTAAATGTGGCTCTGTTTTCGAGTTTTAATTTTTGACCTTGATGGTCAGTACTTTTTTGATGACCAATTGCTAAATGTGGAAACAGCACCTCGATATGTTGTTTCGTTTTCGAGTTTGACCTTTGTTCACGATGGTCAGTAGTTTGAGGACATGCTTATGTCATTTCTGCTATGTTAAAATGTTCAAATAGGGGTTGAAAAAGTAATCATAAAAGGGAACGAGTTCACCCTCTAAAATGGAGGGTGAACAAGAGAGAGAATCTTATGTATTATCTGCTCTCCTATGTAATTTCATTAGGGGTGGAAAAAATGGTCATCAAAGAGAATGAATGAATACACCCTCTATAATGATTATCTGTAGACCGTGGGTGTTCGATTGTAATCTTTGCTCGTTATGCTCGCTCGGGTTGGAATGAGTTAAGTATTCTTATGTCATTTCTGTTATGTTAAAATAGGGGTTGAAAATATGCTCATAAAAGAGAACGAGTTCACCCCTAAAATGGAGGCCTGCTATGTTATGTAGTCTTCTGCTCTTATATGTGTTCGTAATCTTATGTTACCTACTATGTTAAAATAGTGCTATGTGTTATCTGCTCTTCTATGTGTTATCTGCTATGTTCAGAATAGGGGTTGGAAAATATGCTCATAAAAGGGAACGTGTACACCCTTGTTATGTTATGTACTCTTATGTGTTATCTAATCTGCTGTGTGTTACGTACTCTTATCTGTTATCTGATCTTCTGTATCTCCTATGTTAAAATAGGGGTTGGAAAATATGCCATGTTCTTTTATTAGCTGTGCTATGTATTATCTGTTCTGCTGTTCACCCTTGTTATGTTATGTACTCTTATGTATTATCTGCTCTGCTGTGTGTTACGTAGTGTTATGTGTTATCTTCTCTTCTATGTGTTCGTAATCTTATGTGTTATCTCCTATGTTAAAATAGGGGTTGAAAAATATGCTCATAAAAGGGAATGAATGCACCCTTGTTATGTTACGTAGTCTGATGTTCTGCTATGTGTTCGTAGGGGTTGGAAAATATGCTCGTAAAAGGGAATGAGTACACCCCTTAAAATGGGCTCGTAAAAGAGAACGAGGTCACCCCTTAAAATGGAGGTCATAAAAGGGAACGAATTCACCCCTAAAATGGAGGTCGTAAAAGACCGTGGGCTCACGGTGCACGGTGGTCATTTTCCCAGTGGCTTGTGAGTTGGCTAACGCTGATCCAGGTCTGGCCCAGATCGATCCATTTTCTACTACT
The DNA here is from genome assembly GCF_964235325.1 of Thermobia domestica. Taxonomy (NCBI): domain Eukaryota; kingdom Metazoa; phylum Arthropoda; class Insecta; order Zygentoma; family Lepismatidae; genus Thermobia; species Thermobia domestica. The sequence continues at coordinate 134,574,363 of NC_137469.1, read as the reverse complement.
TACCTAGCGAGTTTGGAGTTGTATTCAACTAATAAGAGCAGCAGTAGAGTGTCCAGTTTGTCTCCAGTGATGTTCTAAAGAATGAAAGTTCGGAAAATTGAATAACAGAATGTATATGGAAAGTGAGCAGTGATGGTTTCTGTGGGTGGTCCAGGAGAATTCCGCTTTCCTATGGGCATATATTCTACCCTGCTCAACGTGGATAGTGCAGTCCGTAAGTGCAATAATTTGTATGGATCGTGCATTTCCGGTTACCAGCACGAAATTTGGTGAGAGTGTTTAACGCGACATGTAAATGAGAAAAAAGCCGGGAGACAGCTTCTCAATATGTTTCGTGTGCCTCTGGGCGCCATCTTGAAAAATGGTTATTTTTCACAAGTTCCCCAAATTTTGCCCGATTTACACCGTCTTTGGGCTCAAATTCACAGGCAAAACGTTTATAGAAGACTGTGAACTGCTAGAAAATAACGGCAATAGCTTTAATTTCTTGAGGAGACTAGTGAAAGGGCACAGGAATTCTGGGGGGGGGGGGGCAGTTATTTTGTGTACACTAAAAATAAGACTATTGTGTTACTTGACCTATATATCAAGTCAACATCTCAGGGATGGGGGCTCACGACAGGCCCGTATCTACGGGAGTCATGGGGGCCACCCTCTAAATTTCTACTGCCCCCCTAAAGTTTTCACGGTAGACATGCAAGAGCAGATAGTACAGCTAATATGGTTGGATCAGGCCCCCTAACATCTGCCGCACCCCTACATTTTTGCGATGGCTACGAGCCTGGTTCACGATGCCACCAGAGGGCACTTGCCCCCTTCTTCCCATCTAGCGTTGTCGCATTGCTGCATGTACTTGTTCAAGCTGGAGTAACAACGCTTGGTCCAGCTGATGCGCTCCTTACAGTATCTCACGTGAAACGTGCCAGGTACGCCCATGAAGTCACAATTGCTGCCCTACACGCCCTACTGTACGAGGCCTACGAGTCTTCCAATCATGAAGCTTCCGAAACTAGTAATATAGCAATGTGGATATCCCAGCAGAGCCAGCACTCGGCTCAATTCCAATACTGGGTTACAGTTATGGAGCTAGAAGCACTGTTGTTACTGTTTGTGAAAAGTGTGCGTGATGGTAATTTCATGCTTTATATAGAAGTACTCCAGTCCATGTGTCCTTGATACTTAGCTTTGGACCACGTACACTACGGGCGATGGTTACCAGCCTTTCTTCATACTCTGAACCAACTTCCAGTTCGTCATCCTGACGTATTTAAGGAATTCTATGACGTATTTAAGGACATTTCACCAGTAGGAAATCTTACCGGCACTTTTCACGTATGTCAGACGACCAGCTTCACGAACAGAACAACAAGCTGATAAAAGAAAGTAGTTCTCTATGGGTAGCTTCCGATAACCCATTTACTCTTTTGAAGAAAATAGTCAGTTGTCCCGAAATCGCTCGCTTACTGGCTGAGTATGAAGACAGCTACTCTGCTGAGTTGCACGTATCAAGATTACACCACGAGGACACGGATGCAGTGTCGTGATACTGGTAATCCTTTTGAAGAAGAACATCTGTCTACAATTGGGTTCACCAGACGTATAGCGCCAGAAGATTCGTGCCAATCTGTCCGCATCGCAGCTACCACAGGAACCAAAATGTATGAGGACTTCGTTTATAACCGTCTATTGACATGCAACCAGTCCATACACGATGTTATAAAGAAAGTTAATATGCAGCTTCTCATCTGTAGCTCGTTGAAAGTTCGTTGCAAAGATAAGATGAAACTTTCTAGTACACACAAAGATTATAACGTGTTCTGCAAGATGTTCATAGCATATCAGGAAAGGGAGGGCGATATCAGAGAATTCTTATCTCATGAGAACACAACTTATCCTCCATCAATATCTCAATTTGGAGATCTCAGACTTCCTACCTCTAAATCAGATATTTTGAAAAAATTGATGGGTGTACAAGTACTATCACTCCCCATTCCTCTTGTCTTGTCGTCGATGGAGCGATGCTGGTACACCAGCTGCAAGGAAACATTTGCAGAATATGCCACAGTTGTGAATAACTGGGTTTCTTTCACACTTTGAGACACTAAACACTTAGACGTGGTCTTTGACTGCTACATTGAAAAGAGCTTGAAAACACAGACGCGTCAGAAGCGTGGGCAGGGCGACCGCTTTGTTGTCAAGCCAACGGGACCGCTTCCAAAAAATTTCCAGAAGTTCCTTGCAAACGATGACAACAAGGAAAGACTATTTCATTACCTCCCCGAAACAATAACTGCTGCTGATATTTCAGAAAGAGAAATATTCTGCACAAGAGGAAATCAAGTCTTATCCTCCTCTTCCTCAGGCTTAGATATTACTGGTATTTCTCCCTCATCCCACATAGAAGCTGATGGAAGAATCCTTCTGCACGTCCGTCATGCCGCCGAAAAGGGACACAAAAATATTAAAGTTCGTACAGTTGACTCCGATGTTGTTGTTATCGTTCTCTTTGCGTTTCTGCATCTGTCACCCACTCTGGAGAAACTATGGATTGATTTTGATTCTGCAAAAATGCGACGTTTCATTCCTATACACACCATGTGCACGAACTTACCTTCTGGAACGATAGATTTGCTGCCGTTTTTTCACAGTTTTACGGGCTGTGACACAGTGTCAACCTTCCTTGGCGTTGGCAAGACAAGTGCATTTTATACGTGGATGGCGTTTAAAGAAATGGATACAGCTTTCCGGGAACTATCAGTCGTTCATTCTCACGGTGTTGTAAACTACCAATCTCGCATGCTAATCCAGCGATTTGTGACGCTCATGTTCGACAGATCAAGTACTTGCGAGGAAGTCAACGAAAAATGAAATGAAATCTTTGAGTTTTACGTCCCACTGTTATGCCGGTTAGGCTAAAGGAGACGATGATGAGGAGTAATGCATGAAATGGTGGAATGAAGAAAGTGGGAGGAAACGGGAGAACCCCGAGGAAACCCATGCACACGGTGTTTGTCCACCACAAAGTTCACTTGGTGGGGGCTGGGATCGAACCCGGGACCCGAAGCACCAGAGGTGAACGCTCTACCACTGAGCCACCGCGGCCCAAGGAAGTCAACGAAACCAGACCTATTCTATTCAGCATGAAGAATCGCACAATAGACAGAATACCTCCAACCGAAGACGCATTGAATCTCCACACAAGAAGAGCAACTCTTCAATGCAAGATCTGGCGACAGTGCTTCGAAAAGGATGTGCATGATGTTGAACCCCTGAACTGGGGTTGGAAGGAAACAGATGACGGACTCGGTTACCAACCTGTGTGGACTATGTTGAGGAGTATGTCTGATAACAGTCGACAACTAGTGACATACCGTTGCAAACTGCGCTGTACTGGGAAATGTACTTGTATTAAGGACGGCCTCGTCTGTACGTTGCTTTGCAAATGTGAAGGACATTGCTCACAGTGATATCACTATGAACACAGTAGCTGAACTTTTTTCTTAAATGTGAAAGTGTATATGGGTTATGTAGATATGTAACATTGTAGCAAACGTATTAAAGTTGTAGAATGATAAACTGTATTAGTTTGTACTTGATATACAACACCTCTACAATAAAGACTCACAGTGAGGTCTGGTGACCGGGGAGGCCATTCTTGTAGTTAATCCTTATGTGACCTTGCTTTTTTAGGTAAGTTTTAGAGTTTCAGTCAATCAGCTATTGCAACGAGACTATTTATCGGAGGTTCATGGTTCATACCTCATGTTTCGTGAAGTTGCGTTTCCAACTGTACTAGTCAAATTTCCTTATTTTGTACCTAAGGCGGGAAATTCCCGCCCAAAGTGGGGAAAAACGGAAATTACAAAAAAAAAAAATGGCACCAATATCTCCCCTCGAACATGCAAATGGTACATGTCACGAACATGCAAGTGGTACCAAAACAAACTTTGCTTTATAGTGAATAGAATGGGGTATGAAGAATTGTCCCCCCAAAATTAGTGTAGATGCCCTAGCCGATTTACCAATTTCCCTCAATAATACATTGTCAGTCAATTGTTTTTCAATGAGCTTCAGCATAAAGACTGTTCTTCGTAGGAACATGAATCGTACAGATTTTCTCGCTTCTGATACACAATAGCGAAATTGTAATAGTACAGTTGGAGACAGTGCTTCATTACGAACACAACGAGGTACGAACCATGATCTTAGAATAAACAGGAAGTGTCAAAAAATCCCCCCAAAAAGCTCTAAAATTTACCCAATTTTTTTCTTCCGTAGGCATCGCACGCATGACTGGAAAATGCCCATGAAACACATTCTTTGATGCTTTCACGCTTGAAAAAATGCACGTTGTTAGAAGTTAGCCATTTTCCAATATGTCGTCCAGTGTCGACCATAATGATCCTACGAACTGTCTCCCGGTAATTTTCCAACCTTGATTGGACATATAACAAAATGGCGAACTTTCATGCTGGTAACCGGAAATGCAGGATACTTACGCTAACACATCACACTAGGAGTACCGTATCTTCACCTTTTGTGTATTGGAAATTCCTTGGGAAAAATCTGAAATCATCCCTGAGAGTGGGTCTTAGGGATTCTGAGTATAAAAGAACGTAATAATTATGAGTTACTTATCCTAATATGCATCTGCACGAACCAAGTCTTAGCGTTCAGACTTCTCATAGTACCTAGAGGCCAGATCTTTAACAAAGGTATGTTAAACTCTGCTTTATCTTGAAAATATTGTACAGCTTTTCCGGTGCTACTCGTGAAACGAATTTTGTCTGTCGTGGATGTTGATAAATGAGCACCCAGCCAAAAACTTCAAATTGATTGATTGCTTGATTAATTGATTGATATTTTACTTTTTTCTCAAAATGAAAAATTTCAAAATGAACTGACTGAAACAAGTAACAGCAATGCAGAGATTGTTGAAAATCCTACTAATGATACGGTCACTGCAAAGTTACGTACATCAGTGGGACCTCAATCTGTTTCCCATTCAATGAAGTCAAGTTCCTCAGGATTAGGAAGCCATTTAGTTCCAACAACAACTACCATACCATCTACTGGATTTTCATTACTAGCATGTTCTGCTAGCACGCTCGGCTATGAGGGCCGACACCATCTACTGGACCTGGACTGGAATTGGAAATGCTTCCACCATCTGGCCCACAGAAGTAAATTCTTCAAAGGCAAATAACATTGGTTGTGTACCAAATGGATATTAAAACTAAGCTATGCTATAAACTCTATAAACTATAAATTAGGAAATGCATCAAATTCCAATAATGTTTCAAAATCAACAACTAAAAATAGGCATAGCCTATAATGTTAATGGCTACAACGCCAGGCTTTTTTTTTTTTTTTTTTTTTTAAGACAGTGAATGATAGTTGAAATGGCAATGAGGCAACTATGCCCATTTTTAGTTGCTGATTTTGAAACATTATTGAAATTTGAAGCATTAGTTAGATAGCTACTTAGGGTGACCACGATTTGAACACCTTATCTCCGGATTTGAAGACCTTATCTCCTGGCTCTTTGGAACGATTTCTCCGGGTTGTACTTGTTGTAGCAAGTTTCTTATTCTATTCATTTACATATTAATGCCGATATATAATTATTAAAAAAATCATTCTGTCACTATTTGATCATTGTACCTAAAATTCGAATAAAGCACTAAGAGTTAGTGAGTTAGTGTACTTATTCAGAGCACGGTGTTCAGTGTAAGTACGCATTTAGATTAATTAATAATTTAAAGCCTGCTAGAGGGATGCAGTGCAAAACAAAGTTACAGGAAACCACCCATCCATTAAAAAAAGTCGTTATTTAGTTTTATTATGATAAATTACGTATTAAGAAGACTACAATGGTTATTGTTTTGTACACATATTGTTATAAATATAAAGGCATGAACAGTATACTGATTGTACTCATAGGAAGATTTGTATCTCCTCTGTATAAATGACCCTGTCTACCTGTCTAATAAGCTACATCCTGTTTTTAATTTCCAGTTGAAATATTTCAACGAAATATTTCAATCTTAAAAATTTCATGAAATTATCCACCTCTAGGACCAGAATCTAAGGCTTAACTGAAATGCAAATCACTACTTTGGTTTTCATTCAACGTTTACTGCCCACACCGGAGATCGAAACCGGGACTATATGAAAATAAGCAACTTTAGAAGGCCTCTCACAGTTTTGAAAAATACATCTAATTTGCTAATATTTTTCTGTATGCTTTAACAAAGAAATATTAATTTTGTCAAATATTTTCAGTTATTTTAAGAACAAATAAGGAACAATTGCTATAATGTACAGATGATTGGTAACACAGCTACACTCGTCATAAACTTTAAGCTATTGTAGCATCATGTAGGGTTACTATATTGATGTTTTGAAAGTTATATAATTTTCATTAGATAAACCATTGCCCTCACGGCTTTCCTCTTCCTCTCTTCATTCCTTTTATTATCTTTGGTTTGCTTTTATAATCACATGTAAAAGAATTTATGCAAATCTGAAGTCCTGGTTGACTGACTGATCAACACCCAGGCCAAACCACTTAATCGAGAAACTTCAAATTTGGGCAGTGCATAGGAGTTATGACGTAAGGTTCTACTAAGAGAGGATTTTTGAAAATTCGACGTGAAAAAGGGGAAATAAATGTGGGAACGAGCCGAGCTGGTTGAACCGAGCCGAGCTGGTTGACGGGCTTCTGCTTGGGGTCAAAAATCCAACCGTTCAGGTCTGGGCTTTGATGGTAAGAACTACACTATATATTTATAATGGTGCTCACGACATTTGAGACTATCTAATTATAAAAATCTATTGTTTGGTTATCGAGACGAGTAGTTTCCCCTGTCGTGAGCAACATTGAAAATATTCCACATTATTGCTTACTTTTCTCATGACTTTCGCTTTCCAGTCTAATTTCAAAACGAGTTATAAAGGAGCTGAACGAGCGAGCCATGCATCAAACTCTACTCGACTCGAAACTCGACCTCAAAAGCAATGACTCGGCTCGTAACTCGACAAAATTACCTTTGGCTCGACTCGAGCCTATCCCTAATAATAAGATTTGGATATCTCGAAATTCCTTAAAGATAGAGACCTTTAATTTATTATTTGGACCCTTCATTTGAAATAATTAAATACGTGTTTTAGTGTTTGGTGTTTGACCTAGAATGGAATAAAAAGAGGTCGGAGTTCTTTCCTAACATATCTATATGAGAAGTTTGACTTTTGTGTGAGACTGAATTCAGACGAATTCTGCATGAAAGTTGCTGAATGAAGAACCCAGAATATTGCCCACAATGACACGTGGGGCATTTGTTAGTATCTCTAAATAAAAGAAGTTCTGGCTAACTGATCAACGCTTAGGCCAAACTGATTAAGTTGGAAACTTGAAATTTGGACAATTCATAGAACTTGTAACGTAAGGTACACTAAGGAAAGATTTTTGGAAATTCAGCGTAGAAGTGGGGAGGGGAATGGTAGTAGGTATTATTATAATATCTCGGAATATATTAAGGTTACAGATATGGAATTTGGTATTTGGACTATTCATTTAAAATAACTACTTGTTACCCTACACCTTTGGTTCGTCTGCAAATTGCCTGCGCTCTATTGACATTTCTTGGCATCAGGCAGGAGACAGCGCAGCTAGTGATAACCTGCGCTCTATTATATTTCTTGACATCAGGTGAGAGGCAGTAAAGTTAGCCATAAGTTGTGCTCTATTACATGTCTTGGTATCAGGTGGGAGGTAGCGCAGCTAGTGATAACGTGCGCTATATTACATCTCTTGGAGTCAGGTAGGAGGCAGCGCAGCTAAAAGTAACTATTAGCCTGAGTGAACTATTAGGAATTAGCGTGACTTACAGACTGACTCGTCTTGCGTTATATAAAGGTGATAAACATGAAAAATATCTGAATATTTTTGCTTCTTAAATGTTTTGAAGTTTGCACATCAGTGTTACTCACAGAATGAGATCCTTTTGTATTACAAATAGGATTAATAAACACTTTAGTGGGTTGGGGTTAAGCGTCCCGTTCAGCATCGACGCTATAAGACACGTGGGATCCGAACCACATGAATTCCCACTGGGAATCAAACCCGAGTCTTCCGCACAGAAGCGCGTACACTAACCATATAGCCTGAAGAGAGTTCTAATGAAACTTGTCTCTGAGGTTTTTGATGTTTGGCCTAAAAGGGAAGAAAGGAATTGCAGTTATTACAAGTCGTCCGTACTTGGAATCCCTTTATGGGGGCACGGTAGCTCAGTGATAGAGCGCTTACCTCTGGTGCATGGGGTCCTCGGCCAAATACGCTTGTGGTGAACAACATCGTGTCCGTGGATTTTCTTGGGATATTCCTGTTTCCACCCACACTCTGATACCACCAATTCTCCCGTTATTCACTTGCCGTCTCCCTTAGCCTTAATGGCATAGGTGTGGGACGTTAAACTGAAGGATATCACTTCATTTCCGAATCCCATAATGATAGAGACATGCAATTTGGTAGTTGGACTTTTCACTTAAAATAATTAAATGCATGCTCCAGCGATTTTTGATACTTGACTTAGAAAGGAAGGAACGGGGTTGGGGTTGGATCACAAAGACGCCCATACGATGTGTTCGAATTTCGTGCGGGGCCGAACTTAAACGAATTCTATGTGAAAGGATGCAGAAGGAGAAACGCAAAATATATTTCCCGCAGTAGTACGCAGTAGAAATGAAAGTAATCTTGTTTGCGATAATGAATAATGGATATGAATTTATAGTGAATGTTTCCTGAATTGTGCTGAATATGAGTAATTTGTGCATTAAATAAACTATTTAATAAAAATACTTGAAACTCATTAAAAAACAATGTGCAAATGCCAGTAAAATCAAACACACATAAACATAATAACCTTTCATAATAAAACAGCCAAAAACTATTTTAAAAATGTAACAACTATGTCATTGAAAACCTTTAAAGTGGTGTGCGTGATTACCTTCCTTAACAATGTTTACAGTGTGTTTTCATCAAGTTTCGATTGGCATGAGGTCGAAATGCACGTGAGTTCCACAAAGGATTACGTGGGGTCTGTAGTGATAGTGCTCTCTTGCCTTAATGGACGGTTGGGAGATGGGCTGCGGCGCTTGAGGAGTGGCACTAGTCAGCAGACGAACACTGTGGGGGGCTGTATTCTACATCATGTAGAAGTACTGCGAACGTTGCTCGAAAATGAACGCAGTGAACTGGCTAATGAACTGAATATTTTATCTTCATCAGCGTATCAGATACTAACATACGATCTCGGCGGCGTAAGATTACAGCCAGATGGGTACCGCATGTCCTAACGGAGGTGCAAGAGTGTACCGATGAGAATGTGCACGCTTGCATCGTGAACGTTTCACGCAGGAAGGAATTGTGCTGATTTTTTTTCCCACTGCATTATTGCGATTGACGAAATATGAGGGAGACTCTACGAACCAGAATAGAAATGCCAGTCAAGTGAATGACCCCACCCGGCATCCCCACGACCGGAAAAGGTGAAACAAGAGTCAGTAGTCAGTAAAGTCATGATGGTAATATCCTATGACCATGAAAGCAATATCCTCTCTTACCAAGTAGCACGACGGGCTACTGTAAATGCTGTGTACTATGCCTCGTACCTGAATCGCCATTTGCAGCCAGCATTGCGACGTAAACTATCACATTTTCTGCAGTCTGGATCAATTCTGCTTCACAAGAACCCCAGATGTCATACTGTCTATGCGCTACAGACTCTTTAATGATGGGTTTGGGAGGTACTGGGGCATCCGCCATAATCCTCGGATATGAATCCCTGCAAGACTGAAAGAACCATATTAGGGAAGACGTTTGGGTAATGTTCCCAGCAAACGAGGGCTTTCAGCAGTATCGAATGACAGCCAGACATCTGGATGTGTTTACCAGGGAGGCGGTAACGTAACTATGTTCACGTGAGTAATAAATTTTTCATTTCACAGATATGTTGCGACTTCAATCTGAATGACCCTCGTATATTATAAACGACGCTGGTCCGGTTTAAATTTCTGTACATATTTTACGTTGTGTTTCTGACCTTCATTTCATGCCAAGTTCATATGAGTTCATTTTTTTTTGTTTGTTTGTTTGTTTGCCATCAACGTCATTGAACTTTACATTTTGTCATTAGCCCTTCAGTGCAGTGGAGGTGATATTCAAAAGAGCAGACGGAGTTTATATCATTGTCCTTGATGTAATGAATTTAAAAATAGGTGGTACACGTAGTAATCTTGTTTAAAAAGTTGTTGCATTGCTGTCATAGACTCAAATGTTTTTGAGCCACGAATTTCCATGCAACCTTGGATGATGTCAGAATGCCTGTAACGAGGTTTTTCTCAAAAACAGTTTATCAAGCAGAACGTTGATGATGAGGTAAGGCAAATATCAGGATTTACAAATGTGTTTTTTGTTTGCATATCGTATTTCTTGAGATGTAACTGCTACAGACGTTTTCTAAATTATTTTGTATACCACCATTTCGATATTTTTCTCGTCAATTAGGTTCATAATGTCTCTTTCAAGAATCTGGGTTCTTCATATTACACCAGTATTTAATAACCGATGTTTCGAGCAGTCCCATAAAGTGTCGCGAAAATTTAGAGATTTAAAAATATATTTTCATAGAGGTCATAATTAATGTCCGGATTTGTATGTAATTACATATTTTTTCCTTCATATGTAGGTTCGTCAAATCCGTAAATGTTTGATTCACATCTGTAGGGTGCTTCAACTCAAATTTCATATTACATATTTTTACATATTTTGACCAATATTACATATTTCTATGGTTTCTACATTTTTTACATAAAACTGTCTTAAAATTTTGCGTTTACTGAAATTTTAAAGTAAAATTATATATATATATATATATATATATATATATATATATATATATATATATATATATATATATATATATATAATATGAAACTCTCCCACTGTACAAGGCTTGCATCTAGATTCAATTTTGTCATGTCTCTCTTTTCGTTTCTTTACCGAAAGAGAAATATCTCTCTCTTTTTTTATTTGCCAAACCATGTTTCGCAGAATTTTCGCCGGTAACAAAAGAAGTGTAAGAAGAAACAAGTAAAAATCCTTCCTCCGGGGTACATAAGGAAACGCCGTTTATTCTCAACTCTGGAGGAAGACAGATCACATGCCTGACAGGCGACTGGCCAGGAAATTCCTAAAATGAAGTCTATTTGATAGTTATCGGAGGTCGGACAGGAAAAAAGATGAAAGCAAATCCTGCAATTTAAGTTGAAACTGTATGCTAGTGTGCTTCCAGGAATTTACTGCAAGAGTTCGTTCCAAGAAGCTGGCGACAATGGCAATATCATAGCAGGTAACCTAAGCTTTCAAAGAACTTCGCTTATTCAACTAAATGACAGGAGGACAGTACTCTAGTATTGCAGTTGCAAAACGCACGTGTTCTGTATTGACCGTCGAAGTTAGAAATGGCTCCGGTTGCCACAACTTTATCCGCGAAATTGCGGTCGTTGGGTAAATATCGACTCTGCGTTTACTACGGACGGTAAAGTGATGTTGTGCCAAGTGTGTGATTTAAAAAAAAAAAAAAAAATAATAATGAATGTTCAATGAAATTTCAGTTAGAACATGTACGAAGTGCACTCCATGCAAGAAATAAAAAGGACCCCGCACTTTTCTTATAGAAAGTGGCTTTCGGCTAATGTTGTTGAAACTCCGCTGGTTGATAGTTCTTAACATGTGGATCAAAAGTCTCAATGGGCACAAAGACCGAAATCCACTCCTTCCCCCCAAAAAACCGCCTCCAAGTAGCTGGGGGGCATTGAACTGATTTCAGCATGTAAAACAATTTGTTGTTTTAATCAACTCAACAAGGACCCCAAACAACCACATGTTAGACTATCAAACTACCCCACTTGACACCGCCCTTTGCCCCCCACATTGCCCCCCCCCCCCGCGAATTACCTTACGGATGTTCCATATTACTGTAGTTTATAGTTGCGCGTATGTGTTGAAATACCTACAGTTTTGGTCTCACCGACGATATAATGGGTTTCACGTATCGCTGATTACGAATCTGAGGTGAGAGTTCTAGAATTCAAGATGGATGATCAATATGGCGGATTAAAAACACGAAACTCCTGAATGTAGCCACAAATAGCTGTTTACTAGGGTATTTTGGGTCGTTGGTTACGAATCTGAGGTCAAAATTCTTGAATTCATGATTGCAGATCCAATATGGTGGATAAAAACGTCGAAGCCACAAATCGTAGTAGACTAGAGTGTTTTTAGATCGCTGTTTAAGTACGCAACATTCCTAGATACTTCAGCCACCATGTAGAATTATTCTGCACCCTTGCCCTTTACCAAAACCCACCACAGATATCTTAATGCTGAACGGTGTTAAAATAATTCATCAATTATCTGTTCATTATTTTCATCATTTCGGTTTGCAGCATCTAATGTGGTATTTAGCAATGAGTCATCGGGATATCTTATATTCTGTAAATGTCGTGCATGGCCTAAATACCACAAGACACTTGCAACGTGCGCACATGTACCAAATGTACAAGCACCGCTTTGACATGTACAGTAGTAACCTTGAATAACATTTTGATCATAATCCTGGTCATCTTCATCATTGGCTACATATGCTATGAAAACTTGATGCTTAGTTGCATTGCGGAACCTTGAGTAGAGACGTATGCGCAGGAATCCCGGTTCAGTTACGTTTTCGTCAAGCTGGAATTGCTCATCCTTATCTCGTATTAGTTTATCTTGGACGTAAGAGGATGAGAGATCTACTTGATATGTGCCTACAGTCAAATTTCGTAAGTAGTTTAAGTTAAGTACAGAGAAATCAATTAGGCCTTGATCATTCAGCGGTACCCATTGACCGTTCCTTCTAATAAGATTATCTACCTCCGCTCTTGCTTTAACAACGTTCGGCATGATTTATCTATTTCTCATTTCTCTAGCTAATTCAATGGTTGCATCTTGCATGAAAATAACGGGATGGTATCTGTTCAAAATAGCTCCAGCTATGCGATAGAAACTATTCAGTTTCTTTGCATGTTGCAGATTCAACGTCTGTGCTAGAAACTTAAAAACAGATCTTAGATGCCCGTTTCTTGCCTCGAGTATCCATCGACTTTTTGTAACTAGTCGAGAAGTATTCGCTTCTTCTGTTGATAGTTGTCTTTCACGTGGTAGTAGGAGTGCGGGCATTCTATGATCAATTCCTAAATATTCCAGTAAAGGAATTGCATCGCGGTATCCTCTGTCTACTAACACAATGACCAGGATTATGATCAAAATGTTATTCAAGGTTACTACTGTACATGTCAAAGCGGTGCTCGTACATTTGGTACATGTGCGCATGTTGCAAGTGTCTTGTGGTATTTAGGCCATGCACGACATTTACAGAATATTAGATATACCGATGACTCATTGCTAAGTACCACATTAGATGCTGCAAACCGAAATGATGAAAATAATGAACAGATAATTGATGAATTATTTTAACACCGTTCAGCATTAAGATATCTGTGGTGGGTTTTGGTAAAGGGCAAGGGTGCAGAATAATTCTACATGGTGGCTGAAGTATCTAGGAATGTTGCGTACTTAAACAGCGATCTAAAAACACTCTAGTCTACTACGATTTGTGGCTTCGACGTTTTTATCCACCATATTGGATCTGCAATCATGAATTCAAGAATTTTGACCTCAGATTCGTAACCAACGACCCAAAATACCCTAGTAAACAGCTATTTGTGGCTACATTCAGGAGTTTCGTGATTTTAATCCGCCATATTGATCATCCATCTTGAATTCTAGAACTCTCACCTCAGATTCGTAATCAGCGATACGTGAAACCCATTATATCGTCGGTGAGACCAAAACTGTAGGTATTTCAACACATACGCGCAACTATAAACTACAGTAATATGGAACATCCGTAAGGTAATTCGCGGGGGGGGGGCAATGTGGGGGGCAAAGGGCGGTGTCAAGTGGGGTAGTTTGATAGTCTAACATGTGGTTGTTTGGGGTCCTTGTTGAGTTGATTAAAACAACAAATTGTTTTACATGCTGAAATCAGTTCAATGCCCCCCAGCTACTTGGAGGCGGTTTTTTGGGGGGAAGGAGTGGATTTCGGTCTTTGTGCCCATGGGCGGCGATTAGGGGGGGCAAAGGGGGGCAGTTGCCCCCCCACTTTTTTGAAGTAACCCGTGAATGTATATAGTTTCATTTGGAAATGTGAAGTTTTTGTATGTATTCCTGTTTCATAGAAAAAATGGTACCATATAATATTTGCCGTTGCGTGAGTACATATTGGCTGTCTTCCCGTGGAGTTAAGAAAGCTACAGGAATTGCGTTTTAATTGCGGCGGAAAATAACCCAAAAATTAACCTATTGGAGCACAATCATTCCAGCATACTTTCACTTCTTCTTACAAGGGGTTGATATGTAAGTCAGCCGCTTTGAAACTAATTGAGAGAACATTTCGCAAAAAAAAAAAAAAAAAAAAAAAAAAAAAAAAGAAAAAAAGTATTTCACAAGTTATTCTTTAATTGCACAAAAATTGACAGTTCCTAAAATATATTTTCTTCTATGTAGTAATAAAGAATACTGATTAAAAAGAGAGTAATAAGAAACAACTGCTACCTTTTTCATTGTTTTGCAGTGTAACATACGTTGAAGTGGTGTGTTTAGAGGTGTGCAAGCACGGGCGTCTCTGGCGGGGAGGGGGACGAGAGGGACGCGTCCCCGCCAATATTTAAGTACAATATTTCAAGTTCTAATTTAATTTATTTACTAACGACAGAATATCATATCAATAATAATAAATATATTTATTTCGAATATAATATTCAGGCTATGAAACGATTGTAATCGAGTTCTTGATATACCTTAGGGGATCCGTGAAGGTAAGCAGAAAGGTAACAAATGGAATCGAAGTTAATAAACAGGTTGGGCTAGGTAGTACCATTTAAATCATTTTCTTTGATGTCCGCCCTCCCCCCAATTTCACATGCCAGAGACGCCAGTGTGTGCGAGTGTATCGACAATTAAATTTAGTGAACTCAACATAACTCTAGGTTTGGGGTTTATTTTTTATAACTGGAGTGATTCTAACTATTGTTGTGTTTTAATATGTTCCAAAAAAGTGAAAAGTGCACGTAATGAGAACGAACATGTTTCGGGAAGCTGCTAAAGCAAATATTGCTTTAAAGTCGTAGCATATGCTTGTAGTATTTAATGTCTTTAATTTTCTAAGAGTAATAACATACATTTTTAGAATTAAAAATATGAGTTGATCATTAATCCCCAGTCTCAAATTGAGTCTGGGGATTATTGAACAACTCATATTTTTAATTCTAAACTATTTAATTCTATAACTTTTGCAAAACAAGCCTTAATATTCATTATTGATTAATATTATTCTTTCTATTTATTTGTTTTGCAAATTTGTTATTAAATAATCTGATCACACAATTTTCCAAGCAGAATTTTAAGATGTTCACGAGCAAGGAATCAAATCTTTCGTACATCTTCGTTGTTTAAGAGTACAAAGGGCTAGTACCCACTTACGCTGCTCTTGTCAATTTACTTAATGGAATATAAAATACGATATACGGTATTTTAACAGAAAAAGATACTATCCTATTGGTTATGCAACCTTTCGTCAAACAAAGTGTTAGAAACAACCAGAGAAACTAAGATTGAAATACAAATATTCAGATCATGTCTTGCCCCCCCACTTTTAATGTCCAACCGCCGCCACTGTTTGTGCCCATTGAGACTTTTGATCCATATGTTAAGAACTATCAACCAGCGAAGTTTCAACAACATTAGCCGAAAGCCACTTTCCATAAGAAAAGTGCGGGGTCCTTTGCGAACTGCAAAAAAAAAAAAAAAAAAAAAAAAAAAAAAAAAAAAAAAAAAAAAAAAAGTACTCTTGACAAATGCATCAAGATACTTCAGTGAGTGAGTTTTTCCAAGACTTGTGCCAAGCAATGTTAGCAGCAAACATTCCTTGGAACAAAGTTCAAGTGCCAAAATACTGTGCTTTTCTGGAAAAGTATTGCGAGCGTCGAATTCGTGACGAATCCACTCTTCGAAGTGTTACCTCGAAGTTTGTTATAGGAAAGCTATAGATACCATTAGGGCAGAAATAGGTAGGTCATATATATATATATTTGGATTTCTGTGGACGAAACAACAGACGTTTCGGGACGTTATGTAGCAAATTTAGTGATTGCAAAGTTAAGTGAAGATGCTCCATCTAAATCCTATCTTATTGCGAGTAAATCGCTGGAACGTAAGACTCATTCCACGATTGCTCTCTTGGTAAACGATGGTCTTAAAGTGTTGTGGCCGGGAGGATTTCAGGAAGGAAAAGTCCTTGTTCTCTATACAAACAGTGCAGCGTACATGTTAAAAGCGGCTAGAGCACTTAGTTTTTTACTCTCACTTAATTCTTTTTACCTGTATACCCCATGCTCTTCAGCGTGTTGCTGAAGAGGTGAGAGAAACTTTTGCGAAGTAAATCAACTAGTTTCTTCCACGAAAAAAAAAAAAAAAAAAAAAAAATGTTAAGGCGCAACAACGTGTTCATGTTTACAGAGATCAACTGCCAGACGTTCCACTACCTCCGGAGCCTGTGCTAACGCGATCTGGCACTTGGATACAGGCAGTACATTTCTCAAATGAACATTTTCAAAAAATTAAGCCTGTTTTTCATTCATTTCCATCGGAGTCTGCTGTGTCATTTGGCATTGCTCAGAAACTGTTTAGTGACTCAAAAGTAGCGTGTGATATCGCATATATAGACAGCAATTTTGGTTGGCTACCTACAATCATTAAAAAGCTAGAGACTGTTGGGCGGCCTCTTCCGGAATCCATGGAAATCATAGAGGATGCAAAGAGATTGCTGCAAGGTATGTGTGGAGATGTAGGAGAAAAGAAACTAAATGCAGTGCTGGAAAGAAACCCGGGTTACTACAGCCTATTGGCAGTGTGTGAGATTCTCAGTGGTGAAACAACCCCCCCTGAAGATATTTCCCCCAACTACATGCCCCTGCTGAAATAGCTCCTTTTATCTCATGTGATGTGGAGAGATCATTCTCTGCATACAAGAATATTTTATCCGATTCCCGACAAAATTTTACTTCTGATCATTTGGAAATGTACCTTGTAACCCATTGTGCAACAACACACAGTTGAACTGCAGGCACATCTTTTGTAAGTACATGATTTCAAATTAAAAATGTTCATTAGTGGCAGTGGCGTAGGGAAGGGGGGCCCCGGAGGGGCCGGACCCCCCCCCAAAGAGGTCCGACAATGTACTTTGGTACTTTGATGTTTGCAATGTTTTATATATTTATGTTTATATATTTTTTTGTTTGTAATTTTTCTATATGTACCTATAACAGCACTTGCCCCCCCCCCCAAACACACATCTGGCTACGCTACTGATTCGTGGAAATATTCTTCAATCTTAGTTTAGCTGGTATTGTTTAAAAGATATAGGACTGCTTTTCCCTGCATGAAATAAATATATATAAAACAATACATTTCGTCTTAAGTTGTTTTTAGTATTTAAATTTGTACAGGGTGTCCGAGAAGTCCTTCCCTGATTACAGAAATTGATAACTCAGGCTAGAAATAAGATAGAAATATGAAACTGGTGTTGAATTGTTTACAGACTATAAAAGTTTTTGTCTGTGTTAGATTTGTTCTGTTTTACCAAGTCTCAATTTTTTTTTGTTTTTTGTTTTGGGTTTGTAGTACGTAAGTAAGAAGCCCAAGAAGCCATGCCAACCAACCAGGAGAAGGCACAGTGTGTCCTGTGGTACCATGAGACACGATCACCAACCACGGTGCAGAGACAGTTCCAGACAACATTTGGGAGGACTCCACCTGATGTCAAGAGCATTAAAGCCTGGTATGAGAAGTTCAAGAACACAGGGTCGGTTGCTGACCTTCCGAGATCTGGTCGACCAAGAACCTCAGCAGACACGGTGGAGGCTGTGCGGCAGTCTTTTCTGAGAAGTCCTAAGAAATCGGTGCGCAGGGCCTCACGTGAATTACAGATGCCAAAAGGTCTACCGAACACGTGTACCAGATCTTGAAACCCTGCAGCAACGAATAACCACAGTCGTTGCATCGATCCCTCCAGTGATGTTGGCTAATGTGTGGATGGAAATTGAATATCGCCTAGATGTGCTACGTACTACCAAGGGTGCTCATGTGGAAGTGTACTGATGTGACCAAAACTTTTATAGTTTGTAAACAATTCAACACCAGTTTCATATTTCTATCTTATTTCTAGCCTGAGTTATCAATTTCTGTTATCAGGGAAGGACTTCTCGGACACCCTGTATATTGCGTATAATTCATTTCAAGATTGGGCCGTGGTGACGGATGCGCATTTAGTATAAAAGGTTCTAGATTTGAAACGGGACCACACCACACACATGAGATTTCTGACGTACAAATGCCGTATGCATTGCTTTTCTCGGGGCTTTCCTGTTTCTCTCTAGCCGATTCACATCTTCATTCGCGTCTGATTTTTATTATCCTGCAATCAGTCACGTCAGTGACGTATGGCTGTCTCAGCTGTTCAAGCATTTCACTTGATTGGGGGCCTTGCATTAAGCAGGATGAAGTGTAGTAGATTTTCCTTTTTATTTTCGTAATTCGTTTAAATATTGCATACTCATACGCGTGTTAATATTACGTTTTCATAAATATGTAACATATGTAATATTACATATTCTTATATAATATTACATATTTCTTACATTTTAAAGCGATTTTTGTTACATATTTAGGGGGTTGGTATTACATAAAAATCCGGACTCCAGTCATACACCGTAAGGCTCTAGCACAATCATAGCACAGTGGATAACCTATGTCTGTTTTTTAAAAATAAAGCTTTTGGATAAAATGTGCATATGTGATGATTTATACGTTTTAGCAATGAACTTACAATTTTTGTAAGATAAAATAACAATGGTTATGTAAAACAACTAACTTAAAAAGATAGGGACATTTTCGCGCCGACTTCTGTTGAAAGAGTCGGAACAAGGACCAAAAACAAAGGCTATTGCAATTAAATTGAGACGTCTGGTAGCCTTAAATGTACTATCAATTGTATATACACAATCAATGTTATACTAATATGATGATGCTCTATATGATGATACTATAATGATGTTCTAACCATGTTGCTAATCTCTCTTTATAAATCAGCATGTTGTTAAAACAATGAAATCTTTAAGTTTAACGCCCCACGCTTATGCCGGCTATTCTAAAGGAGATTATGATGATGAGAATTTATGAAACGTTGGAATGAAGAAAGTGGGAGGAAATGGAAGAAACCCTAGAAAATCCACGTACACAGTATTTGTGGACCACAAAGCTCACTTGGCGCGAGCTGGGATCGAACCAAGGACCCCATGTACCAGAAGTGAACGCTCTATCACTGAGTCACTGCGGTCCCAACATGTTGAAGATCCAGCAATTAATTAAGGCATTGTTAATTTTTCTTGGAACATTCAAAAAAGGATAGTTTACTAATAGTAAGGTGGATTCAATCTCTTTATTTGAATGTAAAACACTGATCCTGACAAAGCTTTTGTCACTGTTTTTCCAACATGGAATGGAGCTCTGACTTCTCTAACTGGTGACAAGTTACGCAAGTAATGCTAAAAGTCTGTTAACATGACTAAAGCAAAGAATACAAACGAATTCTTTTGTTCGAGGAAGGTAGACTGTGACGAACAAAGAAGAAATAAGTATTGTAGGTAACTTTCCCCGTATTATTCCTGGAAATAGAACTTTAAACAGTATCTTCCCTTGTCAGAAGTTGCTGAAACCCATGTGAAATATGCAGTATTAAGAGTGCCTGGAAAATAATAACTTGAAAAAAGAAATAAAAATATCATAACAAAAGTTTTAAGTTAAAATAATTGTGTAACAGTTGGAACATCTTGGGTTCATCAGAGTACAATACAATAGAGAGTTGACTCTTCATATAACAAAATCCCAGAGACTGTTTGAGAACGCTGATTGGTTGATCACAATGATCTCAGCGAATCAAATTAGTGTTGAAAAATGAGTAACTGAAAATCCGTAAATCCCTGCTCTGGTAGACACTACTGGACTTAAAGAGTCACGAAATTCGGCGTGGTTGGACTGTTAACTTTCTTAGTACACATGTGAAATATGTTTGTAACCAGATCTTTTCTGCGTCCGAACCTCGTAACTGTGATCTGGAACACACGGGAGCTCCGTCGTGGCTGGCTATAATGATTATCGCATGCACCTTCGGCTCTGGAGACCAGGTTTCGATTTCCGATGAGAGCTCATGTGGTTCTGATCCCACGCTAAGCTGCAGGACGTCTCATGTAGCGTCGGTGCTGAAAGGGATCCTAAACTTCAAATTAACTAACCACTCAACCAGAACACTCGGAAGCAGTTAGATACATGACCAACCAGACTAGTGACATGGCGAAACCCAAAAACGACGAAACATCGTCATTCGTATGGAGAAAAATGAAATCTTTGAGTTTTACGTCCCACGGTTATGCCGGTTAGGCTAAAGGAGACGGTGATTATGAGGAATGAATGAAACGGTGGAATGAAGAAAATGGGAGAAAACGGGAGAACCCCGAGAAAATCCACGCACACGGTGTTTGTCCACCACAAAGTTCACTTGGCGGGGGCTGGGATCGAACCCCATTCGTATGGAGATTATGCATGAAATTCCTAATATAATTTTAACAAGCATGATTATCTCCTTTCTCTCTCTCCCTTTTTTTCTATCTATCGTTTGCTTTCTCTTTTATATGCATGTCGATGTTGCAAAGTCTAACAAAATATAGGCGATTGAGTAGAAACAAAAAGGTATCTATTAAAAAAAGAATGAGGTCTTGCTAAGTCTAATCGAACAAGCGTGAAAAACTTGTCTTCACTGAGCTTTTGCTTTTCAACCAAAGCAAATCAATTACCAACACAAGTGATAACCACTGAATAATGAAGTTACAACTATACGAATGATATTCCAAACGATTGCTCCGTGGGAAATAAACAAAATAGAATAAATGCAAATTAAGAATAATAACAACTAGTGGAATGATCAAGTTGGAGAGTATGTGTAAAGAAAGAATATGAGAGATACCGCTAATCTCAAACATTGTTTAGACAAATCTTTTTTATAGGACTCATATTTGAAGAATTCAAGATATGGTACCTTTAATAAGAAATGTCACATCGGGAAACGAACACTTGAATAAATATTCGAGCTCAGGTAGTGTGTATCATTAATACACTATAATAGTCCTCCGTAATGCTGTAGTGTTGATATTATATAGGCTATTTCTGGGTTACCGGTTCAGACTGTCTGAAAAGCGAGACCCGGACGAAAGTCGTGACAGGTGACCCATGCCGTTACTGGTTCGTGGTTGTGAAAAAAAATGTCAGTGTCTGAAATGTTTCTACAACAGTGTTTATGAGACAAGTATACAGTTGAACATTGAACCCGAACCGCAGAACTGTTTGCACCTTTGTCGTTCATGACAATGGTTCGTTTTGCGGTGGGAGCTCTTATATAGTCTGGAAGCTAAAAAGAAACGTTGAAATCTTCAACCAATCAACCAAACTATTTGAGCTCCTCAGGGTTTTTCTCACCAAAGACAAGAACGCTGAACATGCAGCCCCAAGCTCTCTTTTGAAGTTCATATCGCAAGGTCTAAGCGCTGCTGATAATTGTTGTCATATTTTCCCTTTCGGCGTCTTTAAATTACTTTGCTTCTATTCGGGCCGCTTTTCACTAGTTTTCACTATCAACTAATTAAAGAAGCAATTTTTCACTCTTACACGTCATTAAGAAGTCACCGGAAAAACAGATACAATCAATTTCAGTGAAAAGTCTGTAGTAATCTATTAGTCTTTTCATGATGCTGAACATTCGCGTTTTCTTCTTCTGAAATATTTCTTTTTTTAAAAATCCCTTACTGCTGGAATTACGTTGTACTTACATTAAAATTGTAATGTATCATCAGTGCCTCTTATTTTATGGAACATTAAAATCAAATTGGGATTTGCTTTTCTGTTACGTAGTTCTGAAGTTATATTTTTAGTATATCTGTACCTTTCGTATTCAAGAGCATTACTAAAGTTATACAACATATATGATTGACTAAGAAAAAATTAAAATAAAATGAAATATTTCAGTTTAAAGTTCCACGATTATGCCAGTTAGGCTAAAGGAGACTATGATTAAAAAAAGTAGATGATGATGATGATGATAATGATGGAAGATTGATAGAATGAGAATGTGGAAGGAAACTGAAATACCCAAGAAAACCCACGCACACGATGTTGTCCACCACAAACTAACTTGGCCATGGGTCCAACCAGGATCCCACACACCATAGGGAAGCGCTCTACCACAGCCACCGTTCCACCTCAAAAAAAAAAGTAAGCATACATCATTATTACATGATTCTGAACGCGGCCCATGAAACATACCTACACTAACAAGGTACGGCAGAAGAGGAAAGTCTAATACAATTTCTGTCAAACAAATAGCGGTCGATGGTCGTCGTGGCTCAGTGGTAGAGAGTTCAATTCTGGTGCATGGGGTCTCTGGTTCGATCCCAGTTCGCTCTAAGCGGAATTTTTGGTGGACAAACACCATGTGTGTGGGCTTTCTCGGGATTCTCCCGTTTCCTACCACATTCTTCGATCATTTCATTCACTTTCATAATTACCGTATCCTTTAACCGATACGGTGTAAGCGTGGGATGTAAATCTAAAAGATTTCATTTTATTTCAAATGGCGGTCGAGCTAGCTACTAGATTTTGTATGGGCACTTGTTTTGACATACTCAATACAATTAATGGCAATAATAATAATAATAATAATAATAATAATAATAATAATAATAATAATAATAATAATAATAATAATAATAATAATAAACAATTGCTCCATGCTTATTAGTCATGATATCTAGCTGTGGGATTCGAATCTCGAATTTTCTAATTCAGAAGCTCAAGAACATTAATCATGAATTTACGTTCCTCAGTTAGATGTAAAGACAAATAAAAGAAAATGAAATGTCTAGTTTAACGGAGACGTAATAATAAATCATGAATGAAACGATGGAATGAAAACTGAAACTCCGAGAAAACCCATGCACACTACAAATCTCACTTGGCATTAGCTGGGATTAGAGATCTGCACGGGCCAGAATTTTTAGCCCTGTCCCGGCCCGGCCCGGCCCCCTGAATTTATAATATGAGACCAGACCCGGTCCGAAATATGTTTACCATTTAGGCCGGAGCCCAGTCCGAGTTTGTATGATAATCAAATGAGCCCGAAATAAGCAGGAATTACAGAAACTTAATAATTAGCGCTAAATCGTATTTTTACTTACAGCAATTAGAGGTTTAATGTTGCAGTTGTGCTTTGAAAGTTCTCCTGAAAGAACGGTCCAATAGACCTAAATATCATTGTACATATTTACAAAGTTAGGCCCGCAAAAGGTCCGAGAAATATGATTGTATATTTAAACATTTACGGCCCGAACTCGGCCTGGGCCCGAAATGATATATGCTTTCTAGGCCCGAGCCGGGTCGGGCTTAGGCCCGTTGGCTCGGCCCGAGCCTGTGCAGACCTCTAGCTGGGATCCAACCATGGACCTCAAATAAAGAAAGCGTACGAGAAAAGAACAGTAAAGATACATATTAATAAGTAGGTTATTATGTTACTGAAAATTTCTGTTGATCAATTTGTCACAGGTTCCTGTCATGCAAACAAACGACCTACGTATTTAACGTCAAAATGATTTTCAAGTACTACTTCCTGTTTTTTCTTCTAAAAGAACTTCACTTGATTTTTCACTTGAACATAACATCCCGTACATAATGACCTTTACATCATACACGGCCTTGAATATTATGAAAGGTACTTTATGGAGTATGAAATTGGTGGGATGGGACAAGAGAATAATGATAAAACGTTGCAAAGCTTACGTGCTTACATGCAGTTCATATGCCTCTCATTCTTTATTTTCTTTTTTTTTTAATTCTCGTTTTCATTTGAAGTTTCGTTATTTGTCTGAGAATGAAGCGAATCATTTCAGATCGAGAGTTTGTTTCGTGAGAACATATTTCTCAACGTTAGCATTCTATTCACCACAGGTTACTTATAGACCGCCTAATGACAGGACCATGTTTTCCTGTGTAGATTTGAAATGAAGACTTACAAGAGAAAAAGTAAGTACGGTCTCCCTTCGAAACATAAAAGAGAAAAACAACTATTTTGTTTAGAATTAAAATTTCCACAAATTACTGGCAGACAAATTCAGCGCCCCAATCCAGAAACTCTGAAAGGAATCCCACTTGAAGAAGAACGTTTTTTCTATAATCTGTTGATGTGATTATTGCAAATGAAAACTGGTTCATTTTCTTCAGTCTCAAATCCAGTGTTCCCACATCTTTCCAGACCTCTTACCTAGATTTGCGGCACTAGAAATTATTATTACTACTAATAAATAGTCGAATTCCATGTTAAAACTTGCATATTTTCGTTCCATTCCCCCCCCCCCCGGGTTTTGCAGGGTATAATTTTCAAAATAAGACTGTCCTATGAAACTACCAGGCAGATCAATACATCAGCAACTAGTAATTATTAGTGAGTTGATCAAGCATGACTAATTTACTGATCATGTTTTTCCCATGGGTTTCGTCAGATTACATATGGAAGTTATAATAGTTGTATTCTTTCGCTTAAAAGTTCGTAATAGACAGTCTTATAGAACGATTATGTCCGTCCTTCCGTCTGTCAACAATTATCAGAGCAAGGATCGTAAGAGATAGTGAGAAGTAGTGCTCTCAAACGGGTCGGGTTACGGGTCGGGTCGGGTCAGGTCAACTCGGGTCGGGTCAGTCGGGTCAGCTCGGGTCGGGTTGCCGGGTCAGGCTACTCGGGTCGGGTTATCGGGTCGGGTCAGTCGGGTCAGCTCGGGTCGGGTTGTCGGGTCGGGTTATTCGGGTCGGGTTGTCGGGTCGGGTCAATCGGGTCAGCTCGGGTCGGGTTATTCGGGTCGGGTTGTCGGGTCGGGTCAATCGGGTCAGCTCGGGTCGGGTTGTCGGGTCGGGTTATTCGGGTCGGGTCAGTCGGGTCGGGTTATCGGGTCGGGTTGTCTTGTCGGGTTGTCGGGTCGGGTTAGTCGGGTCAGTTCACTTTGGTCAACTGAGTTTAGGTTGAGTTTAAACTCGGCTGGAGTCGAAAGCTGCTGTTTTTCACTAGCTGCCTAATTAAAAATAGCAATTTTCAATTGATGTTATAGAAACCATAAATCTATTTTGAACACTTGCAGCTAGTGTTTTTATGATAAATGCTTATTTTTCTACTTGTGTGTACTTTAATTTTTAAATGTGGAAGATTGATTTTACCAATCGACTGTAATATTAATATCTACGCCAATATGGAGTCTGGATTTAGAAGAAAACTAGAAGTTGTTTAAGCAACGCCAAAAGAGATATTGGATATGGACGACCAAGCCCAAGCAGGGCCGCGGTGGCTCAGTGGTAGAGAATTCATCTCTGGTGCATGGTGTCCAGTAGCGTAGCTAGAGTTTTTTTCAGGGGGGGGGAAATGAAGGGCCCAAGAGGATTTTGAGGGGGACATCTCCAATATATATATATATATATATATATATATATATATATATATATATATATATATATATATATATATATGTGTGTGTGTGTGTGTGTGTGTGTATTCAAGGTGAATGTTTCCATCTTTATTGTTCATGATTTTACTCTTTGGAAAACAGTGAAAATATAAGAATTTAGTACCTCAAACAACTAGGATTCATTAATGCAATTGATTTCTAATATAAGTAAATAGTTATTTAATCATGGCGTTTAAAATATGTGTAGCTGGTTGACTTAAGTGGAAGCAAATACACTTTTACAGGTAAAGAAAATAACTTATAGGTTCATGCCTCTACTTGAAGAGGATCTTTCTATTCGTGTGGGCAGCAGCAAACATATCCACAACTTGTTAAAGATCTAACGATTTATCAATTTTCTTCTCAAAATAAAGTAACACTAAGTTTTTCAACCTATCATGAGTCATTGAATTGCGTATACAAGTCTTTAATCTTTTCAAAGAAGAGAATGACCTTTCACATGTAGCACTAGAAACTGATATAATCACAGAGATGATACCTAGCTTGTAGGTTTCTAGGAATGCGTTTTTGTAGACACAAAGAAGATAAACGAAATTCGTTAAGGAATCAGCTTTCGTTTTCTTCTCGTCTTCATACAACTTAATAGTTAGAGCAACCCACATTATGCTTTATTTCTTGTTTAATTATGCTTTTTTTTAAAATTATGCTTTATTGTTAATTTCAATGATTATTTTACATTAATCGTGTATAATGTATATTTATTATACATTAAATATTCTAAATATCTTAATCTATTTATTGATATTTTTTTGCAACTAGTTTCTCTCATATTTAATGAACTTTCTACTTAATTCATTGTAAAGAGATGTGCTTTGCTCGAATAAATTTTTTCTATCATTTGTGTGCGCCTTACAGGTACATATATACAGAAAGGGAAAGTAAAAGATGCCACCAAAAAGTACAGAAAGTGCTTAAGTTCAAAAAGTAAACATAACAATACAGTGACGACGCCAGAGGGGAGAAGGGGGGAGAGCGCCCCCCTAGTAGCTACTTCTGCCCCCCTGACTGCCACCTAGACTGCCCCTCCAGACTCGTACAATCTTTAAACATTCTTCACGTAGTATTTTATATCAGTATCATAACCAATCTCATTGACAAATTGTAGTCTACTTTCCATGAATTTACTATGTGGCAGATTAATTCTCAAGCTTTCTTCTTTGAGCGTCTGGGTATACACGCATATTTCTGTTTTCTAATTTAGCCCCTTTTGAGGTAAATTTTAGTTATACTTCTTTCTTATGATTTTTAATAATTGTGCCTAGCGAACAATAGTAGATTTGGTCGACTTGTTTTCTTCTCATTGGATCAACTTCGATTGGAAACAAAAGAAAGGTAAAACCAGTTACGTAACTTGTTTGTATTTATCCAGGTTTGAAGTTTTCAGTTTCATATTTTGTTTTATTTAAAACTTATTTTTTCTGAAACATTATTCTCGGCTTCCAATATTCAGAGGATGTGCTTATAACAGCTTAGTTTGCAACTACCAGGGCTTAATTTTTTGAAGGAGATAAAAAGAGTTGTGTTTTCCCTTCCTGCAAATGATAATAATAAAATTATGGAAGAAATTGATTCCCAATAAAATGTATTGTCACAGTGCTGATCTTTAGTTAGTAATTTTTTTTATACTAGTGCTCCTTTACTTATTTTGTTTCAAAGTACTGACGTGACGTCTACCATATTGACTAGGAACTGCTGAAAAATTCGTAGCCCAACCCAGAAGGAGTGCACGTGGATTGGTGAAGTTTTACTTCTTCTTCTTTTCCCCCGAGAGTCAATATACTACCTTGTACAGTGTTCCAGCTTTTGCAGAAAAGTTAAAAAAAATCTAGATTTCCTCGCACCACTGTTCGTAGCACTACCCCTATCAGATCTAAAATGGCGTCTTTCAAGTGTTACTTAAGTTTGGGAAATAAGTACACGTAATAGTTAGACGGAGCTAAATCTGCGGAATAAGAATGATGATCTAGACATTGAAATCCTAGATTATGCAATGTCAGTTATGTTCGCAGGGGCTTGATGGACAGGTGTATTCTCCTGAAGGAACAGAATTCCTTTCTTTTCATTTTCCGCAGCGTTGAACTTTGAATTTTTCTTTCAGTTTTGTAAGTAATGTAGAGATTCTGGATTAAATATCTGACCATTGAGGAGGTAGTCTACCACTCCATACTTATACCAGAAGAATGTTCCAAACAGTTTCTCAACCTACTTCTGTGTCTTGAACTTCTTGGGGCGATGGAGAAATGAGTGCTACTACTCCATTGACTGTTGTTCCGATTCAGGATCATAGTGGTACAATCATATTTCATCTATGGTTACTGTTCGTCAGCGAAATTGATCAGCATTACGGTCAAATTGGAAGAAGACCTCTTAATGCCGTTACCCTTTTATTCTCCTGACATATATTTTGCTTAAATTATTTTTGTCATACAAAAACTGGGGTGGCCTAGGTCCTCCGGCCCCGGGCTATATCCACCACTGGGTGAAATGCTGCAATTTTCAAGAATAATGTCACAAATTGCATCCATGATTCCAGGAAGAGTCATTGCTTTTAATCATCCTGGATGTAAAGAATAATTTGTTGAGAAATTGCTACGTTTATACTAAGCCACTTACTTCTTCACCACCATATATAACGGAGGTGAGTCTTGTGGTGTTTCACTGATTTCCTCATTAATTTACTTCGGTGACTTTCCTTGCTGGAACAAAAATGTTATAACAGTAAGGATCTGGATGTTCGTGAAATTATCTGTTTGGGCACACATAATCACTTCAGAGGCCTGAGAAACAATAAGAATTTCATTATTAATATGAAAATTTATATTTGTACATACATAGATATGTTTTTCTAAACTACGGCAGCTCCTCGTAAATTCTCTCTCTGGCTATATATATATATATATAGGGGAAACCATATAGTCGTTGGCACTCTGACAATTATTGGCACTTTCCTTAGTTTTTTGTCTTCACTAAGGAATAATGAATACGTGTTGGTGAAAACTTCCTGCAGGTGGCAGCTCTGATCCTCTCTGCCCGCGTTCACTTTGTTTGTTTTGCTGGAAACCTTTCAGTTGGAGGTAAGCTCTAGTCGACAGTGGAAGCTATTTGGATTTTTCAATTTTGCGGGTAATTCTTATACTTTTTGTTAAGGATATCTATCAGCTTAAGAGAAATGTAATTAGTTTGCTATTGTTTAAATTGTTTTAATATTTTTTGCACGAGAGGAATTGGGTCTACTAATCATTCCAATGGTACATTTTCAACCGATTTGTTTGTTCTTCGAGTGAATGCATGGGGTGCCAATAACTGTACGAATGAAAATATAAAATGTCAGTTATTGGCACTAGAGTGCCAATCACTGTCTCTGATGCTGAAGAATAAAATAGCTTGGAAACTGTCCGATAATGCTTTCCATCTCCACATCTATTCTTGGTCAAAATTTTGGTTTCCTACTCTAATAAGTAACAGTTATTGGCACAGTGCCAAGAACTGTATAAATGACCATGCCAATGACTGTAGGGATTTGCAGCAGAATAGGTTCTGGTAATGAAATATGTCTAATATGCTTATTGAAATTATTTGTTCGTGTAGTCTAGTTCAGGGGCGGACTGGCAAAGTTTGGCCCACTCGGCTGAGTTACAGAGTTAGCCCACCATCAAAATTTATTATAATAGTTTGAACTTTGAGTTACAGCAAGAAAGTATTTTTCAAAACTCAGCTAGTCGGCCATGAAGTGCGCGTGGTCAGACACAAGCATAGTTATTAACAATGACGAGCTAGCCTAAGTCAATGTTAATAACGGAGTAAAGAAACTCCGGTAAAGGAAAGTCTGCTGTGAGATTCAAAACGTTAGTCCCAAACGTCTGGACGGTTGTGGACATTGTTGGTTTTAGCAACATGGGCATTTAGTTTCTACTTTTTTTAATGGTAGGGTCTAGATCATTGTCAAACTTAAATCATTTCATATAAAATTAATTACAAAACGTTTTCTTATTGTTGCAGAAATCGGCACACAATGCCAAAGATTGGAAGAAAAAGATATGCACTATAACAGAGAAGTTCTTCCCTTGAAGCAATATCAAAAAGTGTAGGAATAAAGACAGCATCGAAGGTATGACGTTCCTCGGTCTACATTACAATTCCATCTGAGAAATCAAGATGTGAAATCATCTTCCGGACCACTACCCATTTTAGAATAGGAAGAACCATTGTTGGTGAAATTGTTAATAAAATGTGCTGAAAAGAGTTTTCCCAGAAAGAAACAGGATATTCTTAAAAGTGTTCAGGACTTTCTCGTGAAACATCCTCGTCCTAACCCGTTTCCAAATATCATGCCGGGAGATGGATGGTATAAATCGTTCTTTCAAGGAAATCGTAAGGTTGCGGAAAGAAAGTGCGAATCTGTTACAGATGCGAGTGCTTGTGTAACAGATAACGACATAAGATCATGGTTTCATAACATACAGAAGTATTTTGAAACCAATAACCTTACAGATGTTCTGCAGGATGCAACACGTGTTTACAACGGTGATGAAACTAACTTTTTGCTTTGGCCGAAAACTGGAAAGGTGTTAGCGGAAAACGAAGTAAGTAATGTGTACGATGTAGGCACGGGGAAATGTAAAGTAGTCTTTAATAGTTATGTTGACTTTCAGTGCTGCAGGTGACGTTACACCCCCAATGATAGTTTTCCCTTATGTTCGTGTGCCTAACGATGTGGCTCTATCTGTGCCTACAGGATAGGGTATCGGTCGCCGTGAGAACGGGTGGATGAAAGCCGAAGTATTTTATGGATATATAGGTAATGTGTTGTATCCGTAATTAAAATCGAAAAATGTCAAGTTCACAATTATATATTTTGTGGACGGTTATAAAACTCATCTTACTTACCAACTTAGCGAACTTTGCTGCAAGCTTCAAATTGAACTCATTGCTCTGTACCCCAATTCTACAAGAATATTGCAACCTGCTAACATTGCCGTATTTACACCATTGAAGGATGGGTGGAAGCAAGTGGTACGAGAGTGGCAACTTTATAATCAATTGCAGTCTCTGACGAAAGCTAAATTTGCTCCTCTGTTGAAACAAGCTCCTCTGTTGACACTTATATTTCGCCATCTATTATACAAAATGGATTTAGGGCATGCGGTTTACACCCATTTGGTCCCAACGACATAGATTACACTAGATGCGTTACAAAACCAATACAAACAGTTCAAGAAATACGCGATGGTAATGAGCAAACTAAGGATGTAGTATTAACCAGAACCGAGTTTGAAAGTATAGTAGGAACTGATGTAATGAGAAGACTTCAGGAAGTTGACAATGAACAAATCCTTTTAAATAAGAACGAAGAATTCCATGTACTGTATCGCTTATTTCAACATTTTATAGATAATAGTAGGCCTAAGTCTTCAGTAGAGAGATGTGTTAATCTTCAGTCGGGGCAGGCGAACAATCAGCAAAGTTTCACCTGTATCATCTGCATGTATCCAACTCAATGATTTCAACCACTCAGATACTGCTAGTGATGCTCATACTCTTTGTGAAGTAAACCCTAGTACACCTACCAATGGCAGTACTACAGATGCAAATGCTTTACAAAAAGGTTCCGGCTCAACTCCAAAAAAGTTAAAGATCGAACACGCGCTGCTGCAATGTTTTAGTTTTAGTATGGCCAGAAACTCCTAAGAGAAAGGGGAAACGAAATGTAGAAAGACTGCCGTTTGTAATAACGTCTCATAAATATCAAGCTATTTTGCACGACAAAAATGAAGAAAGCAATGAGTTGAACAAGAAAAGATCCGAAAGCAATGGAAGATGTCTGAGAGAAAGGAATAAGAGTTAAAACGCAGAGGAAAAGCACCTACAAAGAAATCAAAGCATGAGGTCTATCTCGATTGTTCAACGCAGATAATCGGTCCTTCAACTTCTAACCTTAAACAAGACAAAGGACTGACTGAATCATTACAAAATGGAACGCTCACAAGGATGCTGAACTTCGATTCGTCATCAGCTGCGAGAAGCAACGTAATATCCTACAAACACTGTTTTCAGCCATTCTTTTCGGGGAGGATGGATCTTGAATGTGAGTTCTGCCACAGCAAATATCACAGTCGTTGCATTCCATAGTACCATAAGGAACACATACCAGAAGACATAGAAGATGGATTTGTGTGTCACGGGTGCTATGTTCTACAGGATGACAGTGAACATGGTCTTAGATGAGGACGAGATTAATGAAACGGATTGACATAAATCATTGAAACATACAATTTTGCTTGTGTATTTCCCATTTTTTTAATTTAAAAAATATGTTGTGCATTCCCCGGTTTCAATTTGCTTTTACTTCATAATGTTCAAGGTCTAAAATGTCTATTTCTTGTCTATTAATACATATAATAATTGATATTACTTCCAGTCAAGCCTACAAGCCTTATTTCTGTCAATCGTATCTTCTACTGTATGCTTTATAATGGTGCCAATAACTGTCCTCATTGGGTGCCAATAACTGATTTTTGAGTGCCAATAACTGTGAGATCATTGTCACATTATAAAATATATTTTTATTGCCAAACTTTACATTGGTATTGTAATTTCACAACATATTATTCAATTAGAGATTCCCAGAAAGTATATATTAAAAAATCGCCAGTATATGTTATAAAATAAGTCTGTTATAAAGATATAAATGAAAACAAATCCTTAAAGTGCCAATAACTGTATGGTTTCCCCTATATATATATATATATATATATATATATATATATATATATATATATATATATATATATATATATATATATATATATATATATATAGAGAGAGAGAGAGAGAGAGAGAGAGAGAGACGTAGCATATAGACGAATGTGTTACTTGTAGCTTACGCGAAAGTAATTCAATTTATGTTTAGGCTTCAAAAGTTGCATTGAAAAATATTTCATGTGCAGACGTTACTTATTTGTTAGTTACAAATTTTATTTGAAATAAGTTTAATTTATAATCATATAGATCTAACATAAAAACAGCAACGAAATACACAATGTAATGTAAAATAAGTCAAAAGTAATAAATATGTCATTTTTGGTATGGCAAATAGCCCCCCCCGAAAATGTATCTGCCCCTCCTTTGCCCCCCTAAGAACTTAAAGCTGGCGTCGTCACTGTAACAATATAGTATGGAGTTCTTGCATACTATTCATTGTTGGCAGAAAAAATTCTTCTTTTACTTTTTTCTTTTCTCCACATCAAAGGATTTCACCGATAAGTTTACAGAAATGAAAATAAGCTTTTCATTGTTGCATTGTTATGTTCTCAATGATTTTGCATTGTAAATATTGGCTTTAAAAAATATTAACACAGTATGTTAAACTTTCAGTTAAAGAGAATTTTCCAAGAATTGTGCTATATATTTTAAATTATGCTTTATGCTTTATTTTCTAAAATTATGCTTTTAAAACTAGTTTCCCAATGTGAGTGCATTTTGGCGTTCACCCAGTGTCGTGACCATAGTGCTCTCAAACGGGTCGGGTTGACCCGACCCGACTCGGATCGGGTCAGTTCGGGTCGGGTCAACTCGGGTCGGGTCAGTCGGGTCGGGTTGTCGGGTCAGGCTACTCGGGTCGGGTTGTCGGGTCGGGTCAATCGGGTCAGCTCTGGTCGGGTTGAAGGGTCGGGTTATTCGGGTCGGGTTGTCGGGTCGGGTCAATCGGGTCAGCTCGGGTCGGGTTGTCGGGTCGGGTTATTCGGGTCGGGTTGTCGGGTCGGGTCAACCGGGTCAGCTCGGGTCGGGTTATCGGGTCAGGTCAATCAGATCGGATCACGGTTCGGGTTAGTCGGGTCGGGTCGGGTCATCGGGTCGGGTCGGGTTGGTCTTCAACCCGACCCGACCCGACCCGTTGAGAGCACTAGTGAGAAGTGACTTCCTGAAATCGATTCAGCGTTCAAAGAATATTTTCTATGTCCGTCCAGATCTCTCTGCTAAAGTCGGAAATGGTAGAATACACTATTACTTTGAATTTTAATATTGATCTTCATAAACCAAAAAACAGTAAGAGACAGCGAGAAATATCTTTTTGATATGAATCAACGTGCCAAGAATAATTTAATTAGGTACTTTTTTTTCCCTCTATGAATGGTGAAAGTGTAAGATTTCTGGTTCCAACAGTGATCACCATTGTGAGAAATGGTAATAAAGGGATCATCATAAAAACGCAACTTTTGAAATGCCCACCATTTTTGCTCGAATAAGTTGGCAGCACGGAACATTACACGATTTTCATTTGTTATCTCTGTGATTAGTACAAGGATGTCTTCTTCCTATCAGTCTCGGGTATAGGGGCCCCGGCAGAAGTCTCACTTGGAGGGCCTCATCTTACCTTCCCCTGTAGTATAAAGGAACCTTACAAAGTATATTAAGTTTGCGATGAGGGGTGTTTTTTCTTCATAAAGCTGTCAGCTTCATTTACGCGTGGTAATGGAACTCCAGGGTAGGAGCCTGTTCTGTTTCTTTATGGTGTTGCAATAACTTGTCAAACGACTAAAAGAAAGCCCCAGAAAGATTTTACGAAAGTCAGTCTCATTTCGGCATTCACGGGGCCTCATTCTTCATATTGTTGAAGTATATTCTTACTAGACCACAAAGAAAGGGCCCCAAACAGGACTTTATAATAGTGTTAGTTTCATCCCAATAATGGAACCCCAAGATCACATTTAATGCTGGGAGCCCCGGCAGGGATTCCTGCCCTCCTGCCCTGGCCAGTCCGAGCCTGCATGCTATTAACTCAATGAAGCCAAAAAATCATCCGAGCATCGGCACATCTGATTGGCTGCTCTTGTTTCCGCCATGAATGTTGGCTCAAAACACTGCGATTTTAGTGGGCGGATCGGGCAGAGTGGGGTTGGTGAAACTGTGACGTATGGCTCCACATAATAAGCAGATCCTCTATTTTTATAACATCCTTGGATTAGTAGGCACGGGGCGCCGAATAGCGCATGATCGTCATCTGTTTTCTGTATGGGTAGGAATGGAGCACTTCACGACGAAACAGCGTGTTATCATAGTAAAAATTTATTACAAATAGTGGTGAATGTCATGAATTCGTACCTGTACAGAAAAAGATGACTATAGATATACCACATTGACTTGACACCTAGTTTTCTGTTCAAAGCGCTGCTATCGGATGAAAGAATGCCAATCCCTTTCGTCATCCCTTCTTTCGCTTAACAACAGCTGAACCCTTATTGGTTCAACGCGTGGGTGTGTCTAGGGTGTGAGCTTTAGTTCGAATTTTTGCCACGGATCAAGACATTTTGGCAGCACTATACCATGGGCTAAGGGCTCTCGACGCCGAAATTAAATTGCCCGCAAATTTTAAACGTTTTCGTAAATATCTCAGAAACGTATTAAGCAGAGAAAAATTGCAAGGTGTTGTTCTTTTAACAATATGATTTTATAAATGATAGCGTAGTTACAACTTCTCTGAATGTTTTCCGTTGTTTGAAAGTTAGGAAATTAACTTTTAAGCGCGAAAAAACAATTCGTTCCTAGCTTTTTACATAACCAAAACATTCAGAGGAGTTTTAACTACGCTATCATTTGGAAAATCACATTGTTAAAAGAAGAACAACTTGCAATTTTTCTCCTTTTTATAAGTTTATGAAATATTTAGGGAAATATTTAAAATTTGCGGCAATTTAATTTCGGCGTCGAGAACCCTCTTAACCACAATGACAACAGACGAAAATCGTGTAACGTGCAATGCTGCCAACTTACTGGAACAGAAACGGCGGGCATTTTACAAATTGCGTTCTTTATGAGACATGCTTTAGATCGAGAGAAATAGTTTGTTGATATGGATTTAGTACTGCGAATGTAGATTCTCTCTGACTTTATTCTTCTATTGTAATCGACAATGGTAGAATTTACCAGCACTTCCGCTTGTAATAATGATCTGCATAGATTAAGCGTAGAAACGTTAAGTTGTGGCAAGAAATG
Source organism: Thermobia domestica (assembly GCF_964235325.1). NCBI lineage: Eukaryota > Metazoa > Arthropoda > Insecta > Zygentoma > Lepismatidae > Thermobia > Thermobia domestica. The sequence goes on along the minus strand of NC_137469.1, from coordinate 134,538,537 downwards.
GTATTTGGTGTGGATCCAGTGTTTCAAATCTCAGTTCTCATTTTTCTACTGAAACTAATAATAGTAATAAAAACTGGTAAACTGTGTCTCAACATTGGTTCCTATATAGTGATAATTGTAAGAGACGGCGAGAAAGATTTTATGGCATTGATTCAGTTTTGAAGAACAAGTTACATTTCTGTGTGTATCCCTCTGTTGGAACCGAAAGATACAGAATTACTACTTCTGGTTTGAGTATTGAATTTGCATAGTTTGGGGGTTTACTGTAGTTCCACAACGTGAAACGAAATTCACTTGTTTAAATTCCGAAAAGAAGCGTTAGACAAGTTAGAGCCTTTTTATTTCAAGTGCTCACCCGCTGGCGCTGCTGTCGACGTGTTTTCCTGTACCTCCCTCGAAAGAGGAGGGACTAGTTGCTGGGTCCGAGATCTTTCAGTTGTTGAATGCGGAAACGTTGCCACAATGAATTATTTCATGGAGTTCGCTGTGCACTGTCTTGTCAGCCATTCTAAGTAGCCTATGATCTTCACTCGTCAACACCAAACAACTCAACGACAAATTGGCAACACAGTCAATGTCATTCACTTTTCCCGTGGCGGGGGTGAGGCCGAAGAATGTTTCACATGTTTTCCGAGGGCACATTTGAAATAGAAAGTCTCTAGTGGATTAAAAATAACCAGTTGTGGATTAGGATTAGGCATTATACTTTTAGGCTTTCATCATTTTAGCCTGTCACATGATGACATCATCAGAAGACGTCCCTCGGCGAGCGCACTACCGAGGGAAGTAGGGAAGGAAGGAAGCTTCCTGGGACCTTTATGTTATCTACCACCGCTGGTGTGAATAAGGAAAACCCAGGAAAAACCTCTTTCAGAATAGTTGGCCTGAAAAAGGTTTTACACCTTTCCGACTGCGAACTCGGGATCGCACGCACCAAAGGCGAGATTGTTAGCGACTATGCTACTTGGGGCCACTACATCCAGTTATGGAGTGTGAAATGTATACCGGTTTATCCTTTCTTACCTAACAGTGGGGGTACGGTTCTCACTAGTGATCACTAATTTTTGATGCGAGTGGTCCTTGGTTCAATAACACGCCATATGAGTTTGTGGTGATCAAATTGTTCCCGTTGGTTTGCGTGGCGTTCTTCCACATTTTCATTCTACTATTTTTTCATAACCATTTACTTTCATCAATCATTCCTTTGTTTAGCCAACAGGGACTTTAAATTAAAGATTTCATTTTTTAAAAAAATCTAAAAGTCTTTGTTTGGCATTATGAACATAAGTTTGGGAACTTTCCACTTTTAGTGACACCGAAGGTAATGAAATTACTTAAGTTATCCATCACCACTATATAATGATCATTCACTTTTGCATTATTTGGATAATTTCAAATTGCATACTCACTAATACGCGATGTAGGTCTATACAGAAACATACTACTACTACTACTACTTCTACTACTACCACTTCTACTTCTTCTACTACTTCTACTTCTTCTTCTTCTTCTACTTCTACTTCTTCTACTACTTCTACTTCTTCTACTACTTCTACTTCTTCTTCTATTTCTACTTCTTCTTCTTCTTCTTCTTCTTCTTCAACGTCCCATGTTACGTCCTTTAGGCTCGGTTCAGACGTGCAGAAAAGTCTGTTGCGGGCCCGCAACACACTCGCAGCAGACTCGTGCGGGCGTCAAAGATCAACCAGTTCAGGCGTGCAGAAAAGTCTGCTGCGGGCGTCTCAGCCCAACCACTTCACATAGACATAGAAAACAGCTCATTTTATTTTGAGCTGTAGTTGAATGAAGATGGAAACTGAAAGAAGAAAACGTGCTGTTTTTGTATACTTAGCCATTAAAATCCTAAGGAAGAAACAGAGACTATACTGGGTTCATCCGTATGTAAGCTCACGACTGCTTAAAGGTGAATTTTCTTCCATGTTTATTGATTTGCGCAATGACGAAGAAAAGATCTTTAATTATTTTCGCATGAGCATCACTTCATTTGACGAACTCTTATCGAAAATAAGTGATAAAATTAAAGCAGAAGATACTTTCATGAGACTTGCGATACCACCAATTGAAATGTTGGCTGTTACATTAATGAGTTGATTTTGAGTTTAACGTCCCGTTCAGCAGCGAGGCTATATGAGACGTGGACCTGCTGATAAACGTGGAATCCGAACCACATGAGCTCCCGACGAGAATCGAACCCGCGCCTCCCACGCCAAACGCGGGTACGCTAACCGCTTAGCCACGGAGGAGCTCTGGCTGTTACATTAAGGTAAGTTAATTATGTTAACTAATTATCGTTTGTAAGAGCACAGAAAGTCAAACATTCGGAGACCTATTCATAGACATTTTCAGACGTTATTAGCGGCCACTGGCGTAGTTGAACAATTGCGTGACTAATTTAGATTTTTTGACATAGTTGGTGGTTTTAAATTAAAAATAAGACATTTATTTGAGACTTCCCGAATATCTCGCTCAAGAGGGGGCGTTTCAATAATAATAAAATTTCCCTTTATTTATTCACAAATTACCGAATGTGAGGATTCGCTGCAGTTAGAGATGTAAAATTCGGCATATAAACTCATATTAAAAATAATGGAGCACAGGTTTCAGCGTCTTTGAAAATTTTCTCTTGAAGGGGAGATGGGGGATTTCGATAGTAGTGAGATCCGGTGGCTCAGTGATAGTGTGTTCACCTCTGGTTCGATCCCAGCTTGCGTCAAGTGGGCTTTGTGGTGCGAGAAGCACCGTGTGCGTGAGTTTTCTTGGGGCTTTCCCGTTTCCTCCCACTTTATTCATTCCACCATTTCATTCATTTAGCATGATCATCATTATTTCCTTTAACCTACCCGGTATAATCGTGCGACGTAAAACTCAAGGATTTAACCCTTTCACAGAGGAAGTCGACTTTTGTCGACAGAACCAAATTTCCTTAACATGCGAATGTCGACGATAGTCGACGTGTTAAAATTTGTTTGTCCGTATCTTGGCTTTGTCGAGAGTAGTCGCGAAAGTTGTACCGTTCATTTTTGTTTTGTGTTCTACTGTTTTCGATAAACAATAGAAATCACACAGAAAACCTTTGGCGACTACAATCGACAAACCCAAGATACAGACAAATTTTAACACGTCGACTATAATCGACATTCGCAGGTTAGGGAAATTTTTTTCCGTCGCCTTCCACAGTGAAAGGGTTAATTTCATTTCTATAGTAGTGACATTTCCCGTAATATATTGAGAAATTATAGGACTCGCTTAGATTGGAGATGTGAAATTCTTAATGTAAACTCTTAAATAAAAATAATGGATTTAGTGTTTCCGAATAATCCATTTCTAAGGTGAGAAAAAGGAAACATTTTTTATAATTGTGACATTTAACGATAGAAGGTTTTGAGGAAATCCCCAATACGTGTAGCACACCAAAAGGAGGCAACGCAGCAAACGGAAGCAGAAACAGATGGGCTGATTATTTTGTAAGCGACATAGGTAGAGTTGTATGGCAAGATAACTTTGTTTAAGTTGTTCTTTATGTAAGAAAACATTCAGTTGTTATCTCTAAGCAACGACGTGCACAATATTATCAATTACACAAGAAACAAAAATATTTCTGTTACAGCTCGAGCATGCTTTTTTATTTTTTAACCACATGAGTACCCTGATGTTCAACAATTTTCGTGTTAACTCTATTTTTTTTTTTTAATTTAGTACATTACCAAATAAAGACAACAATTGTCAGCCGAAAAACGATGTTTTTTCTTTCTTTTCTGTTCTGCTATTATGTTGATGGTTGTTTTGGACTTCAGCGTCCCTTTTGAGCACAGAAGCTATATAATACGTGACCTCGACCCAAGAGCGCCCATGTTGTGGTTTTCAAGGGGGGGGGGCAAATATAAGCGACTTTTCAAATATAGTTTCATTTTTTGCTGCAACTAATGTAAAAATTCTATTGGGTTTTCGATATTCCCAAGTACAATTTCCTCTTAGGGGGGGCGCCACCTTGTCCCCCTGATGGGCGACCTTGCCTCGACCTAAAGTATAATGCAACGTACGTTATAAAGAGTCGGTTCATTCCGGAGTGAGTGACAAGAAATCTCATCAAAGAAACTGCATTAACAATAAAGGCTTTTTCTCCAAGCGTATTTGTTGTCTATTGTTATCACAAAAAAGTATTCATAGCCTCTCTGCTGGAAAGGGACGCTAAACGAAAATCAAATGTAAACACTACATGAATATTAGATTTTTACATTGAAAAGTAATAATAATACATACCAATGCTGTTTTTTTTTCTTCTGTTTTTTCATTAAATTTCTCACATAAGGTTTCACACACCTTATTCCATGCATCCCGTTTTTTATTTCTATCTCTATACATTTCGCACTTTAAATTCCATATCTCGTGATATTTTTGTATTTCGTTAATGAATAGTTCTTCATTCAGTTCTTCGCTTTCCATTTCTGCGGGCGCGGGAAAGTCTGCACGTGTGGCTTGCCTCATTGCCAGCAATGGTTTTCCGACCCGCAACACCTGTGCGGACTCACTGCGAGCCAACAGTCCCCGCAACTCAAATTTTGCCCGCTGCGGGCCCGCAGCAGAGTCGTGCGGGAAAGTCTGCACGTGTGGCATGAATGATATGAACCAATGTATTTCCGGCTCGCGCGGGTCCGCAACAGAGTTTTGTGTTGCGGGCCCGCAACAGACTTTTCTGCACGTCTGAACCGAGACTTAGGCTAAAGAAGACAGATGATTAATGAAAGTGAATGATTGTGATTGTTTTCTGCTCTTCCGTCGGGGCCATGCGGACCAAAGACACACGACCTAACCACTAGATCTGTCGGCAGGTCATTCTGTAGAAACAATGAACTGTTAATCAGTATGCCTCGAATTGCGATGTTTCGGAGTAGTATAGGTATCAAAGCTTTTTTCCAGAAAATTTTGTGTATAGGGGATGGAGGTGGCCCAGTGTTACAGCGCTTACCTCTGGTGCATGAAATCCCTGGTTCGACCTCCGGTCAATTAAGTTTGTAGTGGACATCGTGTTCGTGTGTTTTCTCGGGGTACTCCCGTTTCCTCCCACTTTCTCATTCCACCAATTCTTTCATCATTCACTTGCTTTAATTATCGTTTCCCTTAGCCTCAAAGAAAGGCGTGGGACGTTAAACTCAATAATTTCATTTCATTTTCATTTTCTAGTGCTGGCGCGCCTGATTCAATTCCCACATCCTATGGGACTCTACAAGTGGGCTTTATGGTGATTAAATACAGTGTGCGTGGGTCTCTTTGGGTTTCTTCTCTTTCTTCACACTTTCTTCACTTCACCATTTCATTAATTCGTCACCACCGGCTCGCTTAGCCTCGGAGGATAATCATGGGACGTTAAACTTAAAAAATGGTTATGAAATAATTGGTGGAATGGTAGTGGAGGAAGGAACGAGGGAATCCTCAGAAAATTCTCGGATATGGTATTATCCAGTGTCCAACACAAGCTTACGTGCTCGGGGATCGAACTAGGGACTCCCTTGTGAAAGAGGCAAGCGCTGTGACACTGAGCGAATGTACCCTTTATATATTGTCGGAATGTCGAGATTTGTCGGAATAAATACTGTAGTATATTATTATACTATAAAGACTGATACTTAGATTGATCGAATGGCATTGAACATTCATTGTAGTGCGGAAATTAACCTGTGGTTAGTACACATTTAAAACAGAATAATGTAGAATTAAAATATTCATAGCTTCGTCGATTAGCTATAAAGATCCTCAGTAGAGCCCTAGAAATTAGCAGGAAGTTGATGGCGTCGTTGGCAAATAAAGTGATAACGCAATCGTCCGAGAAGTAGATCAGCGTTTGGGTTCTCGCTGATTTAGTGATCACATTTTTCTGTTTTTCCAACATCATGAACTTGTTGTGTTCTTGTTTTCTCTTAATTTCATTATTCCACTATTTCTCATCATTGTTAATTCGCATTTCTATTAGTTGAATTCCCACAGAGCAAAAATTTGGAACATCATTATCACGTGTGATTTGCTTTGGTTAAAAAGCGAGAGCGCAATGAGGACAACAGATGATCCACTACGCTAATAGCCGAAGCAAACAATGTTGTTATGAAACGTGACGTAAGTTTGTCAGTGAATAAATAGCAAATAACCATGACATGTTAAACGGAAAAGAGAAGAAATGAAATAGCTGTTTTGCTTCACTCAACAATAAGCAAAGACCGTATAATGATGTGGTTTGGTTGGAAAGATTGGAGAGGGGTTTATAATATTAAACCACAATATACTCAAGAATTTCAGTACAACTTCAGTGTTTCTGAGAATCATCATCAAACATGTTTCTGATGGGCATTAAATTCAGGATGTAACATTTCTACGTATAATTAGATGTACATATTAGTCGCTTTGTGTCCATATACAGAATTAAAATTGACTTAGTATCACCGTTTTCTGTCTTCATTGCTGTTAGAATTACGAAACTTTTCTTCCACACTCCCTTTCATGAAATCATTGCTTTCCAGAAGCTCCAAGGAATTCTGTTTATATCGGATCCGTGATTGGATTTTTGATTTAACGGGAATAGTTTACTTTCCGGGGCCTGGACATTTCTAATAGTCCCATTTAGACAATATACATATCAATCGATCTAGGACAACGAAAGAAATATTGGCCATTTTCGGAAAGTCACTGTCGGTTTTATGATCCATGGAACCCGGAGATTCAGCGCCGCGTTCACAAAAACTCTCCATTGACTTCGGTCTTTAGCCAACTGGATCCAGTTTCTACTTTATATTCCTATTTCTACGAGATCCATCTTAATATTGTCCTCCCAACTGCGCTTAAGTCTTCATAATCGTCGTTTTCCGATTGGTCATCCAGCTAAAACTTCAAAAGCATTGCTACTTTCTCCCGTTCTGTCCACATGACTTGTCCACCTGAGCCTCCTAGATTTGATGACTCTATCAATCTTTGGTAAACGATATAAATTATGCAGTTCCTCGTTATGAAGTTTCCACCATTCTCCATTCCCGTTCCTCTTGGATCCGAATATTCGTCTCAGGATTTTATTCTCAAATACTTTCAATCTATGTTCTTCCCTCAGAGTAAGCGACCTTGTTTCTCAACCATACAGCAAAAGAGGCATGATTATCGTTTTATATATTTTAAACTTTAAATTCCTCGATAGAATTCACAACGACAAAAGATTTTAAACTGAATAATAACATGAATTCCCTGCTTTTAGTCGACATCGTAACTTTTTTTTTTTTTTTTTTTTTTACTTTCAAGAGGTGTGGATTTTCTTGTGTATACAACAGGGCTGTCCAAATGGCGGCCCGCGGGCCGCCGCCAAACCATTTTCTGTAGCCCACAAAGCTTTCATGATTTACGATTGTTATAACTGATAATATTTTAATTTATATTCATTCATTCTTTTAATGTTCACACTCTTCTTTCGGAATAAGGCATCCATTTAGCGCTTCTATACAACAAAAAGGCGCGATCATACATGGCAACACTGGAGTCGGTAATGTAATCGTTGCTGAAAGGGACGATTACTTCAATGAACGAATATATATTTGATCTAACTTTTTAAATCAGACCCTTTCTTCCTCGAACTTTGACTAGAAGCCATAACTCGCAAGAAATACACCACTTCTTGTGATAAACACAATTTAGCATACTTTCCAAGTTGCAATCGTCTGACATTAGATTTTGAAAATGAAGCATTTAATTTTTCTGAGTTCTGTAGAGACATCAAGAGTGTCACGAATGGATTTAATGCGAGATTCCCAAATTTTGACACTAAAACACGACATTGCATTATTTACTAATCCATTGACAATAGACATCGAAGAACAATCTCCAAACTCGAACTTTGTGACCTTCAGACTGACCCATTCTTTCAGACAAGAACAAAGAAGAGAGTAGAATTTTCAGGCTACTTTCTAACAAACGTGAGTTGTGTCGGAAAATAGTGTCAATGTTTGGTAGTGCTTATCTGTGTGAAAGTCCATTTTCCACCATGAAAATTGTAAAGAATCACTCCAGAAGCTGCCTTGGAGATCCTTCTCTTTTACATCTTCTGCGGGTTACATCTTTTACAACAACAGGAATGGATGTAGATACCCCAGCCCTTGTAAACGCTGCTAGTCACCCTCATTAGTCACATTGAATAGGTATATAATATTTCAAATATATTTTTTTATATTTTTCTTCTGTGGTGTAATAATAATAATAATAATAATAATAATAATAATAATAATAATAATAATAATAATAATAATAATAATAATTTATTATTATTATTATTATTATTATTATTATTATTATTATTATTATTATTATTATTATTATTATTATTATTATTATTATTATTATTATTATTATTATTATTATTAGCTGCGGCCCTCCACCTTACTAGTAAACACGGTTATGGCCCTCAGGCTCATTATAATTGGACACCACTGGTATACAATATGCACATCAATCGATTCTCGGCGACGAAAGTGATGATTCAGGCACAATTAATATATTTAAGTATGTATTTTTTTTTAAAAAGGAAACAGTATGACTATATATATGGCTGTACGCGATTATCTCGAGAACCGTTGGCCATATTTCGATGCGGTATTCAGTAATCGAATAAGTTCTTCCCAAGGAAGGTTTATAATAATAAAAAATTGAAGAAAGTAATAATTAATTAATTAATCAATTTTTGAAATCAATCCCTGAAACGTCTGAGAAAAATCTATCCTAATATATACTGCAACCAGAGATCCAACAATGTAAGAGGGTTGCATACAACGAAGGGGTAAACACTTTTCAGCTAGCTTTCTCTGAGTGATTTAACAATGGGATGGATATTTAAGTCACTGGCAATGTCATGACTGTTTACATGCCGATCTTGCTCAACTTTTGCCGAAATATCATTCACTTTTGTCTGGAATCGCTCGCCTACACCGAGAACCATCTTGGAGATGGAAATTTCCAGAATTGCCTAAATATCCGCATCTACTAACAACAAACCTGTAGAAAGAGACTACTACCCGTTAGTTCAATGCTTTCATCTTGTACGTACCAAGAGTCAGAGATTTGATCCCAGGCCATGTGAGTTCATGCTAAGGGAAGTAGTTTGCATTTGGTTGGTGCCAATGAAATGTCACAATCCAGCAAACGGGCTGGGGTACCTAGTCAATTAGAAGGGAATGCGATGTTTAATAAGATTGTATGAAAGTACACGATGGAGAACATACAATTTCAAGTGATTTTTTTATTATGAATTCAAACTAGGCCATTCTGCAAAGCAAGTCGAAAAAACATTAACAGTGCCCTTGGGCTAGAAATGGCGGATGGATGCAAAAGTGTTTTCTACGTTCTTCTTGGAATGAATGTGGTGGAGAAGAGTTGCCAACGTAATGAAAAAAAAGAATAACTAGACCTATATCGGAACAAAATACAAATGAGTAGCGTATAGGATTTACAGATATCAAAATTTACTTGCAAATTATTCACTATTAATTTGAAAAGCATATAATTTAATTCTAGGCTTTATGCATTTTCTGGAGGATAATTCTTCTGAGTCACCTCTCAGAAACAAACACTGCGAACCAGTAATCCGGTTTACATCCGAGGTAAGTGCTGCTCTGGGAACAGAACCGTGAACCACGCTTACAGAAAGCACGCGTATTAGAGTAACTAGGTCACGAGGAGACAATCAGTAGGCACGTAAAGCCATAAACAGTACCATTGCCTCCTGTATTTTTGGAAAAGTTGCTACCCATACGCAAATTTTCTCCTTTTTTGAGTTCATTGACTTTTCGAAGCATAACAGTCAAATATGCTCTAACACTAAGACTCTTATATTTTTAAACTAACAAACCAAGAAATCCTAGGAAAATGTCCAATAAATTCATGCACTTGTTTCTTGCTGAAATAGCAGAATTAATGAAATTATGTGTCAGTAGTCTCAATGCTTAGCAAAGTGAGTGACAGAGAGTAAAGTATTCTTATCAATTGAGTATTGATGCTTAATGAAAGCAGAGGGAAATGGTGGCTCAGTAGTAGAGTGCTTATCTGTGGTGCCTGGAGTCCTTGGTTCTATCCCAGTAAGTTTGTGATGGACATAATCATGCCCATGGAGTTTCTCGGGGTACTCCCGTTTCCTCCCACGTTCTCATTCCACCAATTCTTCCACCATCATTTTCTTAGCCTATATGGTATTATCGTGGGACACTTTTAAACTCAAAGATCTCATGTCATCTTTTGAATGAAAGTGGGTGTTTTTAATATTGCAAGAATAATATTAATTTATGTTCTGAATGAAAACCGGGACATTTGGAAACTCGGAAACTACTTGCGGAGAGGATGTAAACCTGTGACTGTCTCTGCTAAACTGGAACGTCTGGAAGCCCCATCAAAAAATGTTTCTAAGCAGGCTTTCTTCTGAAAAATTTTATCGGGGGAGCAAAATCAAAATATAAGGGGCTGCACTGGGACACTGTTTTGGTATATTAGCAATAGAAATTTAAGTCGTCTTCGTTTCGATTAGGTGGCGGTTTGCGGCTCCACAGTACACCTGGAAGAAACATTGTTTCTAAGAAATGATAGGGTACGTACACAGCAGGATGTTCAGGTTATGTCCGACAGATAATACCTTTAATTTTAACAATATACAAATAATTTTATTTCAATGAAGAAAATTTCCAAGTAGGCAGGTGGTAACTTAACTGTTAGAGAGTAATAAGTAATCCATATCTTATGGGAAAATGCCGGTTTTTACGAAAATGAATTAAAGTTAGGCAGATGGCCACGGTAACAAATTTTCTTGTAATTTATGCATACTGTATCTGTTAGCATTTTATAGTCTTAATGCAGTAGAGGGTAGCAAAGTTTGTATAAAAGTAACCAAAAGAGTTCTGTCGCTTTTTGTGAAGGTCTGTGTTCAATTGGCCCTCACACCATGAGTTGAGTGTGAATGGAGATAAGCGAAGTTCAGTTGTTGGTGTGGGTATATCAAACAACTACCTGGTTTGTGACAGTTCAGTTACACCATGAACTTGCGTTAAGACAGTGATCATGGGACCTCCACAGACAAGTCATGAGGACGTGTATGCCGTACGAGTTCAAACTATGGCCAAACGCCGCTGCAGCGGAGCGGAAGATATGCCAGGTCTTTTGTGAGGATGTCGTAAATACGCCGACAGTACACCAGTGCTTTGACAAGTTAGGGGACGGTGACTAAACGCTCAAAGGCGCACCACGTGCTGGAAGACCAACACATGTACAAAATAAAGATCTTCATGTAGCAATTGAGGCGAACAGTGGCCAGACATGTGAGGAACTGACACTACAATTTAATGTGGAGAAATCATTCGGCAACACCTCCATCAACTTCGGAAGCACTACAAGTTGGGTCGATGGGTCCTACATGATTTGACTCCGAGCAAGAAGACAATGCGAGCAGATACCTGTGTTTCTTTGCTGTCTTGTCTGAGAAAGTAGCCATTTCTGGACAGGGTGTTGGCATGTGATGAAAAGTGGGTCCAGTACAGGGTGTGGCGCCGTAATCATTGGTTAACATCCCATGAATCGGTTCCCACACAGCAGAAACCAGCACTGCACCAGAAGGTCGTCCTGTGTGTTTGGTGAACTTCTCGCGGCATCGTGCATCGTGAACTGCTCCCAGCTGGCCAGAGTATCAGTGTAACTATGTACTGTTAGCAGTTGAGCCGTGTTAAAGAAAAACTCAAACTCTGGAGCCAGCACTTCTAAATCGCAAAGGGGCCCTCTTGTTACAGGACAACGCTAGGCCCCACGTGGTTAGGATAATCCAAGACACCATTCTACGTCTTGGATGGGAAACTATTGCATCCGCCATACTCCTCGGACATTGCACCGTCTGATTATCATCTGTTCCATTCCTAGACAATCACCTTAGAGGACGCCAGTTCAAATCCTAGTAGAGGTGCAAAATGCACTTGATACTTTCTTCGTTTCACGACTCAACCAGTTCTACTGCGATGGAATCCATTGCCTTCCAGAACGTTGGCAGAAGGTCGTCGATTCTGTTGGGGACTATTTTTGATCTTCGAGGTACGTTTTACGTGACATATCGATGTTCGTAGGTGGTGGGTGAAAAGCGACAGAACTTTATTTTTTTACCTTTATAGAAGCACTTGGTTCAGAGGTGGGAATGCGGCAACAGATTTACGAAATCACGATTATCACGATTGTAAGCACAGAAGAGAGAGAAAGAGAGAGAAAAGGTTGTAATCTACAGTGTCCTTGATGTAACATTATGTCTGGGAAGCTGAGTATGTTGTTAATTAATAAAATGGTAACAACATAAACTAACTCTGTTTCGTATGAAACCCGGATGTTCAGTGCAACATTTACAAAAACTCTCCATTGAATTATGTCCTTAACTAGCTGGATCCAGTTTATATTTTTAATCCTATTTTTGCGAGATCCGTCCTTCCATCTACGCCTAGGTCTTCGTAATAATCTTTTTCCGATTAAGTTTCCAGTTAAAATTTTGAAAGTGTTCCTACTTCCTTCCATTCTGACTACATGATCTGGAGCCTTATTCCGTATCAGGCTTCGCAGAAATTGAGAAGCGTACACAACAAAAACATTCGAAATTCAATTTTAACTGCTATGTCTACTGTTGCAAACTAAGTAGCAGATTTGCGTTGCGTTGACGCAAGCCGCTACGGAGTGAGCCAGTTAAGCCTTCTGGACTTAATCCTCATATGCAGAGTCGTTTTTGACATATGATTAGTATTATACTAAAGGCCTAACTACTGCAGGAAACATATGTTACTCGAACTCTTTAGTATGGCACTAATCACACATCAGATCGACTCTGCATAAGGCCCAACGACTCTATTCGTGTTAGCTAAATGGTACAAATTGTTGTTATTAAGTTTCCGCTGTTCCCCAAAGCCAACCTGTGGGTACTCTGTAGTGAAGTAATGACGGATAGCTCATCTCTGGTGCAACAGGTTTGTTTCAATCCCAAACCATATGAGAGTGTGATGGAAAACAGGGTGTCCATGAGCTTTGTTGGATTTCTCCCGTTTCCTCCCACTTTCTTATTCCGCCAATTATTTCATAACCATTCACTTCTATTTATCATGTGTCTCTAAGCGTACAGAACATAATTGTAGGATGTAAAATTAAAGATTCCATTTCATTTCATTCCATTCTTTTCCACTCGCGCACATCAAAAGTCTCCAATGTTTTTAGACTTCCAGACTGCTATATGTAAGTGTCGGATCTCTTATAGAACAGCTATATCCGTCTGTCTGACAGGTATTAGAGCAACAACAGGTATTGAGAGTAAAAGGTATCGAGAAGCGGTTGTTTGGGAATCGATTGAGATTCTTAACAATAGATTCTATCTCCAGAAATAACTCTCTACTCAAAAACCGGAAGTTGTAGAAATCAACCATTTCTGATTTCAGCGATGATCGCATAAAAATAAAAGAGATATCGAGAAAGTTTTTTTTTTTTGGGGGGGGACCGATTCAGCGACCCAAGAATATGTTATGTCCACTGAAATAATCTTCTGTTGAAATCGGAAGTAGTAATTCCGGTTTCAACGTTGATAGCCATGGAGCTTAAACTATAATAGATAGCGACAAGCTCTCTGCACGCCATTACTCTACTAAAACCAGAAGGCGTAGAAATCAATTATTTCCAGTTGCAATGTTGATTGCCATAGAACAAAAACGGTCATAGATAGCGGTTTCTTGAAATCTATTCAATATCTGAAGGAAGGATACCGTCTCCATCCATATTATTCTGCTAGAAACAGAAGTGATAGAAATCAACCGTTTCCGGTTTCACTTTGATCGCCATATAATACCTAGGTGAAAACAGTAATAAGTAGTTACAAGCTGTTTCTTGGAATCGATTAAGAGTCTTAAGGAAAGACATAATTTTCAACCGTATTATTCTATCAAAACCGAAAGTGATAGAAGATTCTTAGTACTTACGGTCTCGGTGTTGCTCTTCATAGAACAAAAAACGGTAATAGATAATGAAAATCGGTTTTTAGAAATCGATTTAGCCTCTCCAAAATATTTTCAGTCTCCTCCATTAACGCTCTATTGAAACTCAAAAGTGGTATAAATCAAGAATTTTCGATTTCAACGTTTATAGACCTAGAACAGAAAGATAAGAGATATCGAGTAGCAGAGTTTCGAAATCTATTCAGCGTCCTAAGATTAACCTTCTATTCAAACCGGAAGTGGGGGAGGAGGGCGTGTTGGGTAAGTGGTAGAGCGTTCACCTCCGTTGCTTGGGGTCCCCAGTTCGATCCCAGCTCGCGCCGTGTGGACTTTGTGGTGGACAAACACCGTGCTCGTGAGTTTTCTCGGGGTTCTCCCGTTTCCTACCACTTTCTTCCTTCCACAATTTCACTCATCTCTCATTATCACAGTCTCCTTTAGCCTAACCGGCATAACCGTGGGACATAAAGATTTCATTTCATTTTTTCAAACCAGAAGTGGTAGAAGTCAACCATTTCCGCTTTCAACGTTGATTACCATAGAAAAAAATCGGTAATACATAGCGTGAAGAGCTTTTTTTAAAATCGATTCTGCGTCTTAAGAAAAGATTAATCGTCTGTATACCTCTATTGTACGGAAGTGGTAGACATTTTCTACGTAACAGGCGTAGTCTCTCACTATCCATCTATTTATCCAGATCTGTTTCAATATTGAATTCTCATAGTTTGAAAGTCTACCATAGTTTCGCAACTGTGAAATAAAACTCATGTGTTATGTAATGTTCATATTTCTGCATCATAAAGTACAATATTACACACAAAACATTTTATGAGTATTTCCCCTAAGTCTTTATTCAAAGACCTACAAAATATACTTTTATTTATTCTAATGCTTATTTCCACTTCTTATTCTTGTTTTCATTTCACGTTCGCACTTTTGTCTTCAGTAATACTATCGAAGTATTGAAAGTACTTACCTTTTCCCTCCTACTTCTATATTTGATAACGACTGCTTCATTCTAGTAATCATTGCTATTGTCTTTCTAACGTTTATTCTCATCCCATATCATCCCACGTTTTTTCCGCAGCCTTTTCTCAAGTTTCCTAAAATCATAATAATTTTCTTCAGATTTTGCAGTGAAATTCATATCCGGTAGTGCCAAGTACAGGACCCGAAATGAAGAAAGAAAGAAAGCCTACATGCTTTTTAGTTACTTGAATAATTAGTTTTTAATCACTCGTTAATAGTCAATATTTAAGTTTATCGTTTTGTAAATGAAGTATCAGTTTGAATCCAATTACCACATGAATGTGTCACACATATAGGTCCTACTTTTGTGGTGGTATTATTTTATTCATGCCACAAATGCGCATATGGTAATCACACCAGACTTACTAGGGGCCGCGATGGCTCAGTGGTAGAGCGTTCACCTGTGGTGCATAGAGTCCTTGGTTTGATCTCTGCTCGCGCCAAGTGAACTTTGTGGGGGATAGACGCCACGTGCTTGAGTTTTCTCAGGATTCTCCTGTTTCCTCTCACTTCCTTCGTTCCACCATTTCATTCATCACTCATCATCACCATCTCCTTTAGTCTAACCGGCATAAGCGTGAGACGTAAAACTTAAAAGATTTCTTTATCAGATTTACTAACTGAATTGAGAGCTGCTCAGTGAGATCTGCCAGTTAAAGCTGCACTGCTACAGAGCAGTAACTGATTGAACTCCAAACCAAGAATGTCGAAAAGCGAAACAGTGATACTTCGCGGGTGATAAAGATCCACGATCCCCAAATATTCCCCTCCCCCCCAAGAGCTGCCTGCTAGTAGTAAGACACGGCTTACTCGCTCATGTTAGAAAACTGTTCAGAAGATCGACTCGTTTGCAAAGGCATATCGATGTCAGTTCTTCCATAATGAGGATACCCTCTTCGGCATGCCTTAAAAATTTTAAATGTCATGCTAGTAGGCAAAATGTGCGTCCTTTACAACCTCGATACAGCATATAAAAATAGGTTTTAACTTACACTACACTCCAATCTATACATCCTATCGAAATACGGAATAAGATCTTACGCAGAACAGCTTCACTATTTTTTTCTATGTTTCAACAAATCAGTGGTATTGAAATGAAATCTTTTAAGTTTTGCGTCTGCCGGCTAAGCTAAAGGAGACAATAATGATGAGAAATGAATGAAATAGTGGAATGAAGGAAGTAGGAGGAAACGGGAGAATCTCGAGGAAACCCATGCACACAGTGCTTGTCCATAATAAAGGCAGTGGTATTTTTTAAATACATAATAATTTCACAAAGAAATTTTAGTGTTATTTTCAAATCTCCTCAATATTTTGAAAAACACGAAAAAAAAAAAAAAATGGGTGGGAGTTGTTCGTATCTGTAATCCATACACAAACATCTGTAGCATTGCCACACACAGTTACATATTCAAAATACTTACAAAGTGGAAAACCATCAAACGTAATGCGCCTGAAAATAAATATATTCTAGTTATTTAGCTACGTTCAAACCTGTTTCGTATCACCTGGCTATCGTAGAAATTATCAACTTCATGACAAAAGTGGCAATTACGGATGATAGAACTGAAACCAGGAAGCTGTTGGTGGTTTTCGCTGGTTTTCCTTCTTTTCTTCTTAGTTGAGTTTCTGTTGTTTGTGATTTCAAATCGTTTAGCTGATTCATGAGAGTATTGTAATGAAAATCAACTTGAAGTTTAGGAAGAGGAGTCAGTCTTTTCAGTATATGAACTAACGTAAGTCCATGGGGTTGTGTTGCTGTTTTAACTGGTTTTATTATTAATATTTTTTTATTCGCATTATATCGTCGTTTTGTTTTCGTCCTTGCCTTGATTTTTCGCTGAAAAATCATTCACAAGAACTATATAATAACTTAACGTAGTGCCATTTAAAAAAAATATATAACTTTATATTGGGTTAGCAATACTGTTAATTTGGTTTGGATTGCAGAGTATGTCAAACAATATTCCCCCTGTGAGATATTTGCATGATACGAAAGTTCAGTGTTTTGTATTCATTAGTTAAAAAGTTGTAATGGCGTATCAAGATATATACCTATGCAGGATAGACCTTTTATCTATCTATCTATCTATCTATCTATCTATCTATCTATCTATCTATCTATCTATCTATCTATCTATCTATATAAAATATACCCTGCAATACAACCAGATTAGCAATACTGCCAACCCAACATGAAGTTATATTTTTTCAAATGAGCATATTTCAACATTACATGTAGAACCACAAATGGTGGCAAAGAGACACCATATGTGGATACAATAATACATGAAGGGAACAGTGTATCAGACCCAAGGGAAAAAGCAGAAATATTTAATAATTTTTTTATAAATGTTGTCGCAAAAATTATGGATGATGATAAAGTAAATAAATGTAAACATAATGGCCACAAAGTAGTTACTGTAAATAATTTTAAACAAAGTTCAAATAAATGTGAAAAAAACAATCTTTCTACAGCCAGTATCAGAAGATGAAATAGCAAATATAATAAAAGCTCTCAAAAACAAAAATACAGCTGGAATTGATGAAATCTCAGATAATTTATTGAAAAGATGTTTCAATCAGGTGACAAAGCCACTTTGTCATTTAGCAAATATATCACTTACAAATGGCGAGTATCCAGAAAAGTTCAAAATTGCGAAAGTTAAGCCCTTGTTTAAAAAAGGTGAAAAGCAAAATATAAATAACTACAGACCAATATCTCTCCTACCTGTCGTTGGAAAAGTCTTGGAAAAAAATATGTATAACAGGGTAATTAATTTTTTATTGAAAGAAAATGTTATCTCAACAAAACAACATGGCTTCCTTAAAGGTCGATCTGCAAACACGGCAATATTTAATTTCATTGAGAAAGTAAGAAATATTGTAGATAAGAAAGAAAACTGTATAGGAATCTTTCTTGATTTGTCTAAAGCTTTCGATACAGTACAACACAGTTTACTTTTGAACAAACTGGAGAACTGTGGAATACGTGGAAAAGCAAGGGATTGGTTTGGTTCGTATTTAAAAAATCGTAGGCAGGTCGTAGAAATAATGCATAAGAATAATGACATAGTAGAAAGCTATTTATCAGATGAATTATATATAAAATACGGAATTCCACAAGGATCTATTCTAGGGCCATTGCTCTTCCTTTTATATATTAATGATTTTGAAAAAAGCATATCTTCGGCAGATGTCACCCTTTTCGCTGACGATACCACTCTGCTAGTGAGTGGAAAAAATGAAAAATTATTGGAACAGAATGCTAGGCAAACACTAAATGAAGTATCTCTTTGGATGAAGAACAATAATCTTTTTGTTAATGTTGAAAAATCCATTGCTATAAATTTTCATAACAAGTGCAGTAAACCAATATACCCTAACCTATATCTGAACCAAAATAAAATTAACTATACAACACACTGTTCGTTTTTAGGTCTTACTATAGATCATAACCTGACATGGGAATTTCATATAGAGTCAGTTATTAATAAATTAAATAGAATATGTTACGCACTAAGGATTATTAGAAAGAAGGTAAATTTAAAATTAGCTAAAACCTTGTACCATTCGTGTTTTAACTCTATCTTGCAATATGGTATCATGTTTGGGGGAAATTCAAGTCAGAGATTTAATGTTTTCAAAATTCAGAAGAAAGCCATAAAAATACTTTGTGATAAGAAGCCGAATTTTTCTTGTAGACATTTGTTTAAGGAGGTCAATATACTTCCTCTGGATAGTTTATATTTGTATCGTCTCTTTTTGTATTTGAAAGAACACTCATCGGCATTTGTAACAAATAAGGATGTACATAATCATAATACGCGAAATAAGAATGATTTTCATTTGTGTAATCACCGGTCAGCAATGTATCAAAAAAGTGTAAGTTATGGTGGTGTTAAGTTATACAACATGTTGCCTATTGATATAAAGTATGAAGAAAATATGAAAAGGTTCAGACAAAAGTTAAAATTATTTCTATTAGAAAATTCTTGTTATACGATTGAGGAGCACGTAAATATCATGACAAGGTACTATTACTTTATTTTACTCATGTAAATTTTTTTTGTACATATGACGCATGTTACATTTACTTGAGGACATTCCTCGTACTTGTAAGTTCATACAAAAGAAATAAATACAAATACAAATACACCTGTTGTGCAGTGTTGCAAACTAAGGAAGCTGCATTGTCACGTATATATAAAACTACCAAATTTTAGAGGGGTCTACAACAGTAATAACGCAAGTAATACGGACGGGATAATGCGAATCCAAATACCGTAATATCGAATACTGCGGACATTATATGATGAATTTCGATCGAGTAGAAACAAAGTTAAAAGGAGTTGAAAATTTGACTTTTTTCAAAGTATTTTTGTTTCGAACAAAGTGTTTACATAAGTGTAACATCTAATACTTAGATGGTTTTAATAGACACAGATCACAATGGCATTTACAGCAATCGTTCCGGATATGAAAAAATGGTAAAATTTTTGATATATCACTTAAGATAGCGTATTTCTGGAACCTTTTAAAAATAATTTTTGATTTACGTTGCTTCTATATTATTACAGCAATACTTTTTGGTAGATGTATTACAAGTTAACCGAATGACATAATTTTAAAGTGTTGCAAACTTTACTTATCTCCAGAACTGTTTGAGATGTCAAATTGCAGTAAATGGCATTGTGATCTTCATATCTGTTGAAAGCCATCAATTGAATTGGATGAGATACTTAGCTAAGTAGTTTTTCGAAATAAAAGCTTTTGAAAAACGTTTTCCGTCTATTGTTTCCTATTCATTTGAAATCCGTCATATTATGATCATAGTATTAGACTATTTTATACATGCATTGCCCCATCTGTCTCACTTACGTTATTACTACTATAGAGACCACCAAAATTGGATGTTTGTTATACTGTAGCGACCTTAGTTTGCAACACTGAATAATGAATGTTATATTGTTAAGTTTTTGTTTACCATGCAGATTTAAAATATGTAATAGTCTGACGTAGTGTTTTTCGAAAAAAAGTACAACTTTATACTTGGTTGGAAACACTGTTAACCTGGTGATATCACAGAATATGTGAAACAATGTCCTCTGGCGATATTTGCATCGTAGAAAATTTCAGCTTTATTTTGTCTGTTAGTACAAAAGTTATAAGTGCGTGTTAAGATAAATGGAGGGGTACAGTGAATCAGTGGTAGAGAGCTTAGCTGTGGTGCGTGGAGTCCCTAGTTCAATCCCCAACAAAGTAAGTTTATGGTGGACAACATAGTGTCCGTGAGTTTTCTCGGGTTTCCATTCTCCTTCCACTAATTCTTCCATCATCATTCACTTGCCATAATCATCGTCTCGCTTAGACTAAAGGGCATCATTGTGGGACGTTAAAGTGAAAGAATTTTTCAAAACAAATGGTCCATCCTATATATATATATATATATATATATGTATGTATGTATCGTACGAATTAAACCCAACTCATTCGATCTGGATCAAACTGGGCATGATGGTAGAGTTTGACTTGCTATATAAGCTAGTGAGATATTATCATATGGAGATCTTTGATTCCTAAGTTACATATAAAATAAATGAAGGATTTTGTTACGGCTGTGTATAACTTTTCAACTAATTATCCTAATATAAAACAATACTAACCTGTGATGATCAATATTTTTCTTTAAATGCTTATCGATATTTCGTGTAAAAACATACAGGGAATCAAGAGAGGAAAAAAAATTCAAGACTTTCAAAACATCTACAAAAATCAAAACATGTAGTCCTGCATATCGAAATTTGACATCGTGCCACCTCTTAAATTGAAAGAAATATTTTTGAGGGTTTCTACGTCAGAGCCAAGAACCCGGGTCTTAATACGGAAATGGAAATCTTAACAAGTACTGGGATGATATTATCAACATTTTATGGACAAAAATTACATCAAATACATTAAAACAGGCTTTTATTATTATAGGAAATACATATTCTACATATAATGTTGATGTAAATTATTACAAAATTTTCTACAGATAAAATTGGTACAAAATGTTACAAATTTCACTATTAAAAGGACCAAAACAGGTTTAAGCAAAAATGAATTTTATTGTTCATATATTGTGAAAATGTGTACAAAAGGTGAATACAGAAATTTTTAAAAATTCCATCAAATTGTGTATATTTATTACTCTCCAAGATGATTTCGTGCTTAACTTCATACAATTTTCTACTAGTATAATGTGGACGAGGAAGAATCAATTTTATAACAAATTTTTAATAATGGCTAGAAGTTCGGTAAAGTTAACCCATAAATAGAGAGTGTTAATTTATATTGATTTAAACAAGTTATAAATAAACAGGAAGTAGAAATATTGTATATAAGGTACTTTGTATAGAGTTTCCGTTATTTGTTTTAATTACTGGAATACACAGATTCTTATAATTAATTCATTGCCACTGAAGTGTTGTAGCTGAGTTTGTGACTAGTCAAACATCGAACACAATTTAAGCTTAAATACCATCCCGAAGAAGGGCGATCGATAATTTGCCCGAAATATCGATGGAACATTTAAAGAAAAATATTGATAATCATAGGAACACATCCAGGAGTATATTTTTGTATTTGATACATGTTATTTACGTTCAATTAGTTATTAGGTTAGGATAGTGCATTAATTGTTCGACGATAAAGATCTCCCCATTTCTCAATATACTGCTGGAGGATAAGAAGTCTGACTACAATGGGAGAACTGACGAATAGCATATTTAATATTTTCGACATCAGAGTTTCTTCCAATCATTTCTTGCTGGGAGAGGGGGATATCGCAATTTCACATTTTGAACCCCTCTCCGATATGTTTTCTTAAAAAAAAAATAAATAAATAAATAAAATAAAAAAAACACTCCACATGTGTGTCATCATTCTCAACACATCAACACATTTCGTACTCGCTTCGCTGGTCTAATGACTAATGCACGTACACAAAGTTCCATTGCATTCCCGGATGAAGAGCATCAAACGCATTACAGTGCTTCAGATCTCACTTTATCGGCTTTTATAGTTTCGCTCTACAGCCTGCTGACAAATGGAAATTAATGAAAAAATCAGCATACCTCCAGAAACGCTTCCGTGACTTTATTTATTTATTATACAATTTTCTTCAGCATGCGGGAATCTACAGTACCCATTGCATAGGTTATTTTCTCCCGAAATAAAATATCAAATCCTCGATGTTCATACCTTAGTCCTAGGATGTAATTGAAGTCAAGTGATTCAGATCCATAGCTGGGAAATGTGTCATGTGATTTTACTGGAAATACAAAAGCGAGAAACATTGAAAATATCTTATTTTGAGACTATGTGAGCCCTGATGAAGTAAAATGTTAGTTTTGTGCACACTGATGTCATAGCTAGACTTATGATTTTGAAAATATGTCATAGATTCTGTTGATCAAGAGTTACGTAGCAAAGCAGAGACAGACAAGGTTTATTGTGTCGGCTGCAGCCTATAAATTTGTCAAATTTTCCAATCATGCATAATGATTAAAACGTTGGATTTGATTTTAGAGTGAAAACTTATCTTTCTCCTGACCAGAAGTCGTTGCAGTAATGACTCGTGACGACGTTTTTTGATAAGACCAGTCTGTTCATGTTAGAACTGTTCTAAAAGTAACTGTCATCTAAACAGTTAAGATAAGACAGGCGCGAAAGAACACATTTACCTTCCTGGAAAAAATGTAATGATGATTACCTTCTGGCAATTCCTCTCATAGTAACAGATAAGTGGAAAATATTTGAAACAGATAGAAAGTCTTTGGTGAAACCGACAAATAATAATAATAATAATAATAATAATAATAATAATAATAATAATAATAATAATAATAATAATAATAATAATAATATATTAATATTGTACATGATCTGCGGAACGAAACCGGGCATGAAGGTAAGACGTTGGCTTACTTAGCACGCATTTCAAATATTTTCCAGTGAAGACTTTTTGTTTCCGAGTTATGGGTTATCAAAATCGCGTTTGGAATTAGTTTTCGGAGAAAAAAGAATCACTAAGTGCAATTGTAATTATTCACAATAACGTCTGGTTATAGTAAAGATTTACTAAAACCAATTAATTTTTTTTTCGTATTTGAAAAATTTGTAATAAAATAATATAAAATTGTTGAATATTGTTAGTGTTTAACGAAAAATGCTCAAAGACGATATATATATATATATATATATATATATATATATATATATATATATATATATATATATATATATATATAATATTATACCAATCGATACATGTCATACATCTGATGAAAATTATGTATATATGCCTCATGCGCAGTTTTGGAGAAAATTGAGAAACTAGTTTTTCGAAACCAAAAATTTTACGTTGTACGAGAACCATGCCATTTATTGAGTATACTGGAATTTACCCCCATTAAGCTCTAAATTGGCTAGATGGAGAGAAAATCGAAGACGTTAAGGCGTTCCCCATTTAGGAAGTCTAATATCCTTGGACCGAAGAAGTGAAAAAGATGTAAGTTCCAGAATAGCTCAGGCTAAACAAGCATTCAATAGGAAAAGATTAGTGCTTACATCAAGAAACGTGTCGTTGGATGTTCGTAAACGATTTATTAAGACTTTGGTGTGGAGCGTGGCGCTTTACGAATCACAGACGTGGACATTGAGAAAAGCTGAAATATCCAAGCTGGAAACATTTGAAATGTGTTGTCGCAGAATGCTGTGCATATGGACCGAAAGGAAAAGAAATGAAGACGTACTAAAGGAAGCTAATGAAGGACGACAGATCATGAAGATAATAGGAAAAAGAAACAAACAGCATGCTTGGCCATCTTATTCGGCACTCCGATTGGATTACCATGTTGATAGAGGGAAAGGCAGAAGGAAAACCAGGAAGAGGAAGACCAAGAACAGAATATCTTAATGCAGTTACGAAGAAGAGACTTTATCAAAGCATAAAACAGCTCTCCCAAGGGAGAGAAAAGTTTTAAAATTTCCATGTTACACAGCAACCTATGGTTGTGAGAAAAAAGCAGCAGCTCTAAATTATGATAGTTGAAAACAGCAGTAAGTAGAGATAAAGCCCAAAATTATCATGAACTGTTAAACTTTAATTTCTGTTGACATAAAATATTGTCCAAGGATGAGACGTATTATTAGTGGATAGATGTCATCGAGCTAAACAACATTGTGTGCTTGAGGATAAAAATTCTCATGCATAAATTTCGAGAAAATCGAGAGGAAAGAATTTGAATGATGCTAAAAAAGTGTGTATATATACCGGAAAGTAAAATCGGAAAATTCCGGGATTTGGAAAGATCCCAGGTTTCGGAAAAGTTCCCGCAAGTTTCTAAATTCCGGAATTTTTCCAAAATCCGGAAAGTGAAATTTACGTTTGGCGGAATCCGAATTCCGAAAAATTTTGGCCATCACTAGTTTTAATGTTGGAATAGAGTATTTATTTATGTACTGTAGATGGAGAAACATACTTATAACTAGCAGAATGTATCTATTTTGTTCTTTGATTTTTCGTAAGAGTAAAGCACACCACTTGTAACCAATCATGGGAAGTCCTCCGAGTCCGGACTCCCCCCCCCAAAAAAAAAGGAACTTTATAACTAGAAATACATTTGCACGCTTTCTTAAATAAAACTACGTATATTTGTTAAGCAGAGAATTAATTGATGTGACATAAAAAATTGACCTTACATTTTATTTATCCCTTATAAAAGAAGCTAATTGTTTTCTTTTCTGAGCATATAAGTGGCAGTATTTATCAATTATTTATCTTCTTTCGGATGTAGAATAATATTGGTTCAGTACTACATAGATGCAATACTCGTAGTTTGAGAACATTTCCCTAATTTAGGGACATTTCATAGGTAAATGTAGTAAAAAGGGAATTTTTCAGTAAAACGTGAAAAATCCAGGGAAATTCTCACGCAGACAGATTGACCAATATAAATGCTTAAATTTTTGTTTGTTCTTCAGAAATAAGGCAAAACAATAACAATAGTTTATGCATGTTTCGCGTGCGCGTTTTTGTGTGTGTGTGTGTGTGTGTGTGTGTGTGTGTGTGTGTGTGTGTGTGTGTGTGTGTGTGTGTGTGTGTGTGTGTGTGTGTGTGTGTGTGTGTGTGTGTGTGTGTGTGTGTGTGTGTGTGTGTGTGTGTGTGTGTGTGTGTGTGTGTGTGTGTGTTTGTGTTTGTTTTTCAAAGTATCAAAATTCGCACCAGTTGTTGGCTGGGTTTATTTGTGTATATTTTTTTGCTTAAAGTAGAGATGCAAAAAAGCCGGCTTTTTTGAATCTATGGTTTTTTTCACATAAAAAGCCGGCTTTTTTGGGAAAAAAACGAGAATTTTGGAAATTTTGGCTTTTTTCAACTTCATGATTTTTCTATCTAAATAGCTTTCTTATAGTATATTCTATAGTTAGATAAGAATTCCATGACCTGAATGTGATATTTTGCTCTGAAATTCACCATCAAGATGGATGGAGCACATGTTTTACGAATTAAAGCTAACATTAAGAATGTAGTATTTGAGGGTAATTTAAGAGGCTATTTAACTTTATTTTAACTTTTGAGTTATCGACATCTTTTTTCTTCTCTAGTTTGTCATCCGTGTTTCATTTCTAAGAGCTCTAAGTACTCTAGCTTCTAGCGCAAAAGTTAAACTTGCCCGTTTTTCTATTTATCCGTCAAAGCGTATGTTTTTCAATATATCCGTCAAATCGTACTTCCACATTTCTGTTATACTGTAGCTGTGAAGTGATTTAGCAATAATTTTCCGGACACAACCTTCAATACCAATTTATACAAATAATCAGTAGCTGATTTAGAAAAGTACTTTAGGAGGGTTTTTTCAAATTGTTTCGTTTCCTAAAAAGTCCTAATTTTATTTGGGAAGTGCTTGAAGTTTATGAGTAAAGGCATAACTAATATTTCGTTTCGTTTATATGTTTAGCAATAATCTTCCGGATACAAATTTAAAAATCATTTTATACTGAGAATCAGTGGCGGATTTAGAAAAGTATTTTGGGAAGGGTTTCTTACTAATGTTTAGTTTTTTTAAGCATTCGTAATTTTTATTTGACGGGAGCTTAAAGTTTATGAGTAAAGGCATAAATAATAGATATTTCGTTTGTTGCAGACATTCCTTAACTTTGGGGAACGGGCTTCAGTCCGAAAGACCGCCCCACTAACCTTCGCAAAACCGTCACTGCTGGTAATTAGTAATAATAACGATTTAAAAACAATAAAAAAGGAAGTCGCCCAACTCACAGTACACGCACTATTTCTACATTCACAGATGGAATGAAGAAAAGCTTTGTCAGAATGGTCGAATGCTGGTTGAATCCCGGACTTCCCGATAGAAGCGCAAAAGCTAATCACGTTTGTTGTCGAGTCATGTTTGTTGTGCAGTTGTATTTAGCTTAACTTAAATATATTCCGTAGTCTTTTTTTTTTTTGGGGGGGGGGGGGAGTTCCGTAATGATATGTTGAATCCCTCTTGTTAAAAATTCAGTAAACTTGAGGATTGGGTAAACTGTGATGGTGGTTCTATAAAACTTAACTGTAGAATTTCAAGAATATACAGAACCAAAAGCTCTAGATGTGCAGTCTGTAAGTGTATCATATAAATCTAAGTATTTCTCTTATGTTTTATTTTAATTTTATTTTGTTTCAATTATCAGTCGAACCACAATCCTTCTTTCATGCGTAACCCAAGTAGCGGTTCGGATGCCAGTTTAAGCGAAAGTCTTCTCATTGATAACCTCGGTATTTCGTAAGGGTGTTAAGCCTAAATATACGAAACAAACCAAATTGTATATTTCTACATGCCTAAATGCGTGTTGTTTTATAAAGAAGCAAATATTGCTTAAATATATTCATAGAAATTGGCAAAATTTATCGATTGTCTACGTAGCTTCCAACATTAGCTTGAATTGGACTTTCAATGATATCTACGTACCGGTACTAAATTTGTAATTTAATACCTCAGTTTTAGCGCACTGATTATGGTACGTTGACCTTTAAATTTTACATGCAAAGCAATAACAGGATAATCTAGTTATTGTCTTACATTTCAAGTAATGACGGGATTTTCCCAATGGCTAGGGCGGGAGATTCTCATCTTAAGAAATTTACTGACCGCACTTCTTTAAGCTTATGGGAGTTCTTCCGGCATAGCCCCGCTGTTGCATAATAACATCAAGGCGAAACAAACTTAGGCTATTTCTGTGAATATGTAATATAAATACATAAAGCAAAAAATCTAAGTCAAAAAAGCCTGGTTTAAACCAAAAAAGCCTGGTTTAAACCAAAAAAGCCTGGTTTAAACATCCCCCAAAAAACGGGTTTTTGGCATTTTCAAAAACAACCACGGTTCTTGCCAATTCTGCTTACTTTTGTATATAGGAGGTTAAAAAATTCTTATTATATACATTGGTTAATCCTGTGGAATTCATAATGTAAATATGTTGAAGAAAAATTGTTTGAAATATTTTTTCGAAATTCATAGTTTACTTTCGATGTTTTATATTATTATCAGCAGCAACCACTAATTAAATGATTTTTTGTGTTATAGAGAAGCGATACAAAGTCTGTTTTATCAATTTAAAGCATTATTTTGAAAAAACCCAAAATTTCCGAAGCAAAAAAGCAAAGCAGAAAAAACCGAGTTTTTTTCCAAAAAAGCCGGTTTTTTTCCGAGCCCTTGCATCTCTAGCTTAAAGTGAAGGAAGAAATAAAAAATACAACCAAAGGCAAATAAATAGAACAAACGTGGTTGGCACTTACTTTAATATAGCTAAATTAATCTTATCATATAACTTCCGTCATAGGAATGGGACTCTCAACAAAATAGGGAAAATTTTATAAAGAAAAGGGAAATTTTGTGTCAGTCAAAGGACATTTTCTTAACCTACAAACACTGCATAGATGTGGTGTCTTGTAGCGTTTACTCCCCCTTCCCCCAAAAAACTCCTCCCCCCAACAAAAGAGGGGCCTGTAACCAATCAATTGTATCATCATCGGATAGATATATTGAATATGTGTATCTGTATTGTAACATTTAGTAGAAAATATTCTTTGTTTTATTGCTATCCATGAAAATAGTTCTACTCTATGTTTAACTTTTCTCTCTCTCCTGATGCGACTGTCTTCGAATTCTTGCTGGCTGTTAACAATCAAATGTTCATAATGTAATTGTGGAAATTAATGAATCCTCGATTTCTATTCGAATACCGTATTCGAGTATTGATCTAAGTCATCAGCGGGAACGGGTACAAAAAAAAGACTGAACAGTAGTTCAAAAGTTATTGCAGTGGTAAATATTACGACATAGTCAATGCCTAAAATCGAGATTACCACTTGCAAAAGAAAATCATAAATATGCATGAACTAGGAAAAGGAAATTATTGTAATTTCTGTGTCCGTTATTACGTTACTCTCGTTTCTATGCCAATTAATGTTAGTTTTAAAAAATTGTGGTTTAAGAATTACTTATAATTTTATTATATATCCATACGATGTGTATTTTCATCTTTCTAGTGTCATGAAGGAAACCTTTATGGGTGTATATTTAACTGTGAATTTTATAATAGTAGGGTGGTTTCCACATAGCATCAATTTTCATGTAAAAAAAAAAAATAAATAAATAAAAATAAAATAAAAAGTTTTTCTCGGAAATTACGCGTGCGGATGTACTCTTAAGCATGCATTTTACTTAGCTCGATCACATCTATATACGAGGTCTGTTCAAAAAATATCATATCTTAATTGTTTTGGCGTAAGTAAAAGGTAGTTACGGAGGCATGGTTTGATGCCCGTACACATAACCTAATGCACATTTTTTAAAAACAAGACTGCAGAAACAGTCGGTCACTGCCAGACCGCTGATGAGTGAGGAGGTGTGATTGGCGTCGGAATTTCGTTTCTGACACTATTGAAACGCTTGAACAATGCCACTGGATTAAATTTTGTGTCAAGCTTGGAGAATCTCAAGTGAAAACGATCTGCTTGATTTGATATGCCTTCGGGGACAAAGCATTTGATATAAATTTTCGTGGCCAAATACAACACATCTGTCCTTCGTCAGGATCCTTAATCTTCCAACATAGCTCCGTGGGCTTCTCTGGCTTTTCTCCAAGTTGAAAATACCCCTGAAAGTAACTAGATCTTATAGTGCTTGTATACGATCCAAGAAAGCTTGAACAAGAGTCTTGTTCAAGACCATTCAAGACTATATGATGAAAAAGACGTCAGCACTGACGTCATTTTTGTCTTGAATTCAATAGTTTCGTTCAAGAAATTTCGTTTCAGTCCTGTTCTAAACAATCCAATTCAAGAACGTTCAATAGGCAATCAGCGCTTGAGTTTAGTGCAGGAAAATACGAAAAAACTATGATATAAATATCTTTTCATTACTTTCTTCCATAATTATCTGGTGTTCAAAGTGTGCTTATAATAATAAACGAAGTCTAATATCTGCGCTGGAAGATATTGTTAGTATTGTTGTTGATAATATACACGATTTATGTAGTTACACTGCTTGCATGCCCATAATAATTGTTAATTTTTGTGGCAATAATATGTGTTAATTTGAGAATTTAATATACAGGGTTATTCAAAAAGAAAGAACAGATTTCAAACATTTATTTCTTCCAAACTACAAAAGATAGACACATGATTCGAACCTTACTTGATTAAGAAAAGTTTATAATTTAAACAGCCCGGATAGAAGTTCCAATCACGGCCGCATTGGCGCTGTTGTTTGTAGTAAAATGGCGGTGTCACCACAGGAGAAGTCTTTTTGTGTGCTACAATTGGCAAAACTTGAGTCCATTGTTGCAGTTCAGCGAACATTTCGCTGTCAATTTAATAAACAACCGCCACATCATAAGGAAATTTACGAGTGGCATCGAACATTCGTAGAAGATTGTTGCATCTGTAAAGGGAAAAGCACGGGACGTCCACGCACATCGAACGAGAATGTCGAGCGTATTCGTACACTTTGCGAAAGGAGCCCAAAGAAATCCACATCACGAACAAGCAAAGAACTTAACACTCCTCAACCAACGGTATGGCGAGTTCTGAAACATCGTCTGCACATGAAGCCATACAAACTGCAGTTATTGCAAGCATTGCATCCTGACGACCACAACAAAAGATACGAATTTTGCATTAGCATGTTAGATGATATGGAAGAAGATAATTTTGCTCAACGATTAATTTTTTTCCGATAAATCCACTTTTCATCTTTCTGGTAAAGTTAATCGCCATAACGTTAGAATTTGGGCAAGTGAAAATCCTGAGGCAGGTATTCAACATGAAAGATTCACCAAAGATGAATGTCTTCTGTGCGATATCTGTAACCAAAGTTTATGGGCCTTTCTGCTTCATGGAGAAAACTGTGACAGGATTAACCTATCTAGACATGCTTCAAAACTGGTTATTTCCCCAACTTGAAGATGATTAGATGACTTCATCTTCATGCAAGATGGTGCCCCGCCTCATTTCTCTAACCACGTTCGACGTTACTTGAATGACACCTTTCCAGGACGTTGGATTGGAAGAGGAGGAGCAGAAGATCAATTTTATCGCCGATGGCTCCCTGGTCTCCAGATCTCACTCCGTGTGATTTTTATTTATGGGGTTACATAAAAGACCGTGTTTTTATCCCTCCTATGCCTGACACTCTTGAAGGTCTACGACATCGAATTTTGACTGTGAATTCGATAACTAGAGACCAGCTGATTCGTGTGTGGCAAGAAATGAGCCACCGTTTTGACATTTGTCGTGTAACAACGGTGCTCATATTGAATGCACTCCATAATTACTAACAATAAATTGTAAACTTTCCTTAATCAAGTAACGTTCGAATCATGTTTCTGTCTTTTGTAGTTTGGAAGAAATAAATGTTTGAAATCTGTTCTTTTTGAATAACCCTGTACAAGAATATCGGGTGAAAATTAAGAAAGAAGAGTCCATCAAATAAAAAACATATATCTGATTTTTCTTAAAGGCATTAACCTCAAGAAACTGATGCCACATATACAAAAGGGGATAGAGAAATTCCAAAAGGCAATTGATATGGCGACAAAAGCAACTGCTATTATAGAAACATTTTTGGAAATGCTAAATGATGGCTGTTTCTAAATCAACCAAAATAAACCACTCTCTCACTATAGCCACGTGGCACGCCGATGGACTTAAACATCAGAAATCTCTGCTGGTACACTTCCTCACAGATCATCAAGTAGACATATGCCTTATCCAAGAAACACACTTTACAAATAAAGTCAAGGAGTGGGGAATTCCAAACTACGACACACAAAGGCTGGACAGAGCAAATCAACGTAAAGGAGGATTACTCAAACTTGCTAAACGAGATATTCCCACACGACTACTACCTGTTCCGCCCTTAAAAACATTAGAAGCCCTAGCAATCGAGCTGCAGACTCCTGGAATTCCCCTCATCCTGGTTTCAGGGTATCGATAGCCCTTTACAATTGTAGAGCCAACTGACTTTGATACCATTGCCAATCTAGGTACAAAAGTCGTACTCGCAAAAGACCTAAATGCAAAACATGGAGAATGGAACTCCCTTGTTCAAAATGATTCCGAATAAGCACTACATGACTACTTGTTGAATTCAGAATTTAATATCAGTGCCCCAAAAGATCCAACACATTACCCCAAATTTGGAGGTGAACCAGACATTCTTGATGTTGTATTAACCAAGAACGTCCCACTACAAAGTCAATCGTATGTTATCTCAGCACTAGACTCAGATCACGACTCTGTTCTCTTTACACTGGCACACAAAACAACCATTCATAACATCTCTATTAAAAACTATCACACAAACTGGGATAAATTTAGACAAGAGCTAAACTCAATGATCAACCTTACAGACCGCCCGAAAACCATAGAAGAAATTGATCAAGCTGTGACTCATATTACATACGCACTGAAACAGGCAGAGCGAATTAGCACAATCACCTCACAAACCTCAAGACAAATGAAACCGACTGATAGCAACATCTTAAAAATCTATATTCACTTGAAACGTTGGGCACGAAAGCGATGACAGTAGACATACCACCCGGCTTATAAAACGCTATGGAACAAACTCAGCGGCAAAATCAAACATCTAACCCAACTACAAATCATCAAACACTAGGAAATCCTCCTCCAAGAAGTCTCGATAAATGACCCAAAAATATGGTCTTATTCAAGGGCTTTTGTCAAATCAACGAGCACAAATTCTCGAACAAGAATCCTACAGACTCCAAACGGGCTAAAACACTATCCAGAAAAGCAGGTAGAAATTTTTGCAAACGCCCTGGAAGAACAATTTCAACCGAACACCACTCCATCAGACCCGTACGTCATCCAATATGTAAGAGTGACATTGGCAAGCATGCTTGATACCCCACCTGTCCATGAAATAGAATTAGTTAAACCAAAAGAAGTTGAACAATATATCAAAATGTTACCAACCAAAAAAGCCGCTGGCATGGACAACATAAGACCAGAATTACTCAAAAATAGCACAAGAAAGTTGGTCGTTTCCTTAACTTATTTGTTCAACGCAATCCTCACACATAGTTATTTCCCCAAAGCATGGAAGGAAACAAGAGTCATCACAATACTAAAACCGGGCAAAAACCCAACTTTACCAACGAGTTACAGGCCAATAAGTCTCCTATCACATATAAGTAAACTATTTGAGCGAGTGCTGCTTATGAGGCTGAAACATTATACTGAAGCTTATTCTCTAATACCCACACACCAATTTGGTTTTTGCCAACAACACAATTGGTGAGAGTAGTAGACTACATCATCACAGCTTTCAATCGACGGCAATATGTACTGGGAGTGTACCTCGATATATCAAAGGCTTTTGATCGGGTATGGTTGTCAGTATTATTGTACAAACTACAACAATTTATCCCTAATACATATATCAAGCTGATAAATTCCTACCTCAAAAACAGTCATTTTAGAGTTTCCTATGGACAACGTCTTTCTTCTGCCAGACCAATTAGAGCTGGAGTACAACAAGGAGCAGTACTTTCCCCGTTACTCTACACACTATACACAGCAGATGCACCTATACATCATTGCTGCTTCCTCGCAACCTATGCAGACGGTACTGTTTTTTTCACTGTCAGCCATAAATTAAATTTCTGCTACCGATACATGCAAGAACAACTCAACGCATTCCAAAACTGGGCAAGGAACTGGAGATTGCAAGTAAATGCGGAAAAAAGTGTAGCTGTTGTGTACACCAAACGAAGACATCAAGATCATCCTACATTGTACTTTGAAGGGAGACTCATACCTGAATCCCCGCATGCAACCAGTTTGCAACCAGTCTAGGAATCCGTTTGGACCAAGGCCTCACATTTGCTACCCATATCTCGGAAATTAAACAACGAGCGCTCCGCAAATTATCCGCCTTATACGTAATGTTACGCTGTGTATCTCTCAGCCATAGGACAAGAGTATATATCCTTAAAGCAATAATACTATCCACCTTTACCTATGCCTCTCCGGCCTGGAAGCACGCAGCTCCAAGTAATATCAAAAGCTTAGAAAGCGTACAAGCCAAAGCAGGTCGCATAATCACTGGTCATGATAGGTATACCAAAAACAGCCAAATATTGGAAGATACAGAGTTACATAGCATACGTGAGGTCCCCACACATCTACATGTCAACTTATGGAGAAAAAATACCCAGGCATATCAATGCAGCACTCGCTACTATAGGTACAACCCCCTTGCACCGCAATGTTCATCGCACATCCCGTCCGTGATCAAACTAATTAAAAAATTGATATTACCTGACCAGCGACAGTTGCTGGCTCAGACATCAGTGGTACAGACCAAATAATGTAATCGAAACAACCCGTCAATCATCCCAACCCATAAATTTTTAAAACAAAAACTCATCGAGCCAAGGGCCACGGCCCAATACTCGAATCAAAACCTGAAAAATAACCGTGACCGTGACCGTGCTTACAATAGTATTGCAGCATTTTAATAGGTAGAAATACTCTACTACAAAAGTTATTTTAGTAAAATTATTATGTATAGAATGCGTGTTATTTCTCCTATCGTATGTACAATGTAGCTAATTGTTCTGTATATATTTCTCGATTGCAGATCTTGAAGAATGAATAGCAAGACTATCTTCGTGACAGGTGGCGCTGGGTACATTGGTAGCCATTGTATAGTGGAACTTTTGGACGCTGGTTATGATGTGATAGCCATTGACAACTTCACAAATTCTGTGAACGGTGCCTCTGGCGATGCTCCCAGTCTCAAAAGGGTGGAACAAATCACTGGGAAGAAAATAACATTCTACCAATGTGATCTTCTGGATAAGCCACGACTGGATAAAATCTTTAGCCAGGTACGTCTATCTATTGTGCATGCACAACACCGGTTATTCTTTTAGCCAAATTCTTATTGCTAATAATTTTTCCATTCGTGTAAGCAGGCTTCTATTTTAATATCACAAGAGGTTTTTTATTATTATTTTTGATTTTATTTAACTTTATTATCTAGATCAAATTTTCAATTAATTTCCCACCCACTACATCAACCCGATTTTCAAGACTTTTGAATTATGCTGATCTTTGATGACAAAACAGTATTTCACATTTGCGATCCAGGTTTAATTTGATGATAATATTGATTTTTTTAATGAATATAATCACAGATTTACAACACATTCACGAATGGTTGTTGAGGTTGAAAAGAAACTTCAATTTTCACCAGACAGTGTCAATAGTAGTATAGATTCATTGCGGCTGACAAATGAACAGGCTGACAAACACTAAATTGGAACTTGCGTAACAGACATTTCCATTGATGGGTTTCAAGTTATATTCAAGGGGGCTGCGGTGGCTCAGTGGTAGATCACTTATCTCGATCCTAGCTTGCACCAAGTGAGCTTTGTGATAGACAAACACTATATGCGTGGGTTTTCTCGGAGTTCTTACGTTTCCTCCCACTTCTTTCGTTCTTTATCGTTCATTATCATCATCGCAGTGTCCCGTAGTATCTTCATCAAAGAACACCCAGCAACTACCAATGGCTTCGTATTACAGCAAACATTACTTAATTTATTCAGATTACATTATACACAGTATTATAGTGTTGAATCAATGCCAGTCACTTGGCACTGACTAAACGTCAGTTATCCAATAGCATGTCTCTGCTGTGAAAGCGTTTTACAAGAACGGTGAGTTTTACATAATTGCAGCGTACCGTAAATTTTGTTCGACGGCCTAAAATTTCACCTGTACAAAATGCAGACCACTCATTCAATTCACGAACGTGAAAAAGTTGAATTTCACTAGAAGTGGTGCAAAGAGTGATGGGTAACGTTAGCAAGAGATTTACATAGTATTTTCAGTTAAATAGTGATCGTTTGAAAAATATTATTTTTGAACTGTAAATTTCTCTTTTCGGTGAGCTAAATTACAAAATAACTAAATGCTTTCATGTCTATGTTGTATTCATATTTGTTAAAACCAAATAAAATTAACAATTTACTCTTAACATTTTTCCAATCTCATGGTGCACTGCTACATCCTCTATTACCACGGGACCATGGGTGGAGCTAAGAATTGTCTGTTTGGGGGGGGGGGGCAGTGGGGGCAGACCTTTTGATCGGTCCCGGAGGTCATGGTATGTGGCCATCTTGTAGGTGGCAGTTTTATTTTTTGTCAAAAAGTTAAGGGGAGGGGTAATGCCCTCCCATAACTCCGCCTATGCACGGGACAAAACACACTTTTACTGGCACGAACAGTCTTCTTCCCCTCTCCTCCCCAACACTTTAGTAACCTTTATAAGACAGAAATAATCAGTTCACACGTATTTAGCACGGAAAATACTTTGGACAATTATAAAATCTGTGGTCCAGTGCAGTAGACAAAAAATCCCTTACCCACAAATATCTTTATCATAAGTGAATCATCTGGTGATCCATAACACAGAAAGACTGAAAGGTGAACTCGAAATTATTTTGTCTGTCCACAATAAATTTCACCAATTAATAAAAGTGCTCCTTATTGCGCTACTTTTACCTTCAGTATTACAGTAAGCAAATTAAAGGAATTTTTCAAGAGCATGACTCCTATATGAGAGGGAAAATTACCAAACTTGCGCTATATTTTGCAAAACACATCTAAAGCCCTATAAACACATTTATTTCTCCCTTACTCCTCAGTAATTTGAACACTGAATAGAGTATTCTGACATTAGCCTACATCTATATTTATAATTTATGTATTTAGTGTATACTACAAACAATTACCGCATGAGCTGTAAATAATCTACATTTTTGGAATCTCTCCAGAACAATCATCTCCCTCATTTACGGGTAAATTATCCATGCACCATCTCAGTCCGTCATTTAGAATTATTGTTTTATTCCTGTAATATCTTGTAAAAGTAGGGGCAAATTAGATCACACATCGACACGTTTTACTTACGAATGAGATTTAAAATTTAAACACCAAAATCACATCAAATACCACCGTTTGTAAGATTTCTAATAATCGCTATACAATATATATTTTGCTCTTTATTTACATAAAGGCTGTAGTATCCGTTAAATCTCCTTTATGTATGTCTGATAATAGCTTAAGTAAATAAATACTTTACAAGGGAATGGTTACAGCCAACTTGCACCAGGAAACCTAAACTCATACATATATCAGATATGGATGCTCCAGAATATCTAAATATTAACACGTGTACCGTAGCTACATGAAGTTAGAATCAAAGGCATATTCTCCATATTTCTCTAATTGATACATCATCGTGACAATCTGTTAAGGACAACTCAATATGTTAAGATCCAATGATCCTTCGAAATAAGTTCCAGCAGAAAAGGATCAAGCTTTAATGAAAAGCTGGCATTTTCTTAGATCTTATAGTATGCATTTTTTTTCATTGTTTATGTGCATTATTATAACAGCTTCCTCGTTGCACAAGAGTACACATATTTTTATTAATTCCATTACGACACTTTTCTCTGGGTTACTTGTTCTTCACTATCTCATTTGAGATTCATTATTTGAAGTGGTGCAGGTATAAATCAATGTCACTAAATATTGTTTCAGTAATTTTCATTATGTAATCGTATAAGTGAAGGTTTATCAAAGTCTCTTAGTAACAATTATCGTTCATTACTTTTGTCATATAATTGAATCATGTCCTAGTCGAGATTATTTTCCTCTTATAATTGTGTATAATTATTCCTCATCACCTTCAGGAGACCCAGATATGATATATAATGCTTTTCAATATTAATAGCATTGTTTCCATATTAACTGAAATACACTATAACTTGTACTAATGGTTATTGTATAAACTTAATTAGTATATTAATCAGTCAAATTTTCTGTTAACTTCTTCCATAGAGTAATCATGGATAATTTCTGGTTTCATTTGTATTATGTTGATTAATTATATTTGTAATAGTTTCTTCTATTTAATAGGATATTGTAAGACTACATAAAACATTTCCTTAGCACCAACTGTCTCTTAGCAACCGTAAACAACAATTAACAATTTTTGTTTTCTGACTTTTCAGTTTTTCTGTATCCTATATAAAGAACATCTTTGTATCTTTTTCTTGGCATGTATGTAAAATGCATAGCATTTCTGGCATCCCCAAAATAATTAATTACCGTTGTATTAATCCAGAACCAATCAAATTGAATAAATGGCATTTTTAGGTATTCCAAAGTACAATTTATGTCAATAATCCTGGATAACTCTTCAACACTGTATTTAATGTTTAAAATTTCTTCTTTACCGGAATATACTAAAAACAAAACCATGAACCGTGTTTAATCAACGAAATTACAAAAGAAATAATGAATTCTAAATACTATTTTTCAGGTTCATAATTACATGAACTTAAAATACACTTTTGCGAGATGTGTCAACCATAACAAATACTGCATAACACTGTAAGATTCACATTGTTAGTAATAATAATAATAATAATAATAATAATAATAATAATAATAATAATAATAATAATAATAATAATAATAATAATAATAATAATAATAATAATGGAATTTCTTATCTTAATTGAGTAAATTATGTATTATTGGTGATTATATCGATTTAATGTTCTCGATCTACAGATCAGTTCTTCAACAGCGCAGTGAACAGAACCATTTGCAGCCATGTCAGTTGATATTCGTAGCATATTTACAAATATTTCTTTTAAGGGTTTTGATATTTATACTTGCTTACTTAGGCGCTCTATAAACAAAATACATTTCGTAGATCAAGAAAAGGATACATTCAATATGATGCAACTAGTTAGTCTTCAGTCACTGTTGAGGAATTGACCTGTAGGTAGTTATAGAACATTCAACCGAAATTATTGTCAAGGATAAGTTGAACTTTACTTAATTAAGATAAAAAAAAAAAAAAAAAAAAATTATAATAAATCTATTTTCGTACTTACATTATCTATAATTGTGTTTGTTATTATTACTTAGCTCTTTGCTAAATATTAATACGGAGAGAATATATGTCATGATATTTTCATATATACACACAATGTAAGTATGTCGACACAAGAATAATGGGAAGCAAATTGACAAAATTATATATTAATTTTAGTTAATTAAATCACAGGATACAAAACAGTTAATACTACTTTTGTAACTTAAAATTTAAGATAGCAGTTGATAAGAAAAGCAAAAGTACATATTTGAGCATTAAAGGCGAAATGATAAAAACTTTAAAATGATAATTGATTTGTTGCAGCAAGGAATTATATCAACTCAAAATGTTCAAGTAACGTTTAGGCCATATTGATTAAACTATTTCGTAAATATTCAAACTAGTAGTAACAAGACAAATATAGAATTGACATTAGGTTAAACACATTCAATGAATCAAGATTAGTTTCGAATAACAGCAAAATGATATACGTATTTTGTCTTGCATATATGTATTTCTTTGTAAGACTATTGTTTGGGCACACGCGATAATTTATGAAGCCGTTTTAAAGTCATTTCACCTGAAAGATGGAGATTCTAATTGCTACCTACATTTCATAGTTTTTCTGTCTTTCTTAATAGTGGAATCTGTGCAAGAACTAGTACATAATTAATTAATAATTTAGGTGACATTGTTACAGTGCAAGTTAGTGCAGAAGAATTCAGAATAGGTGGAAGAACAATGCAAAATGGAGGTGATAATTATGATCATCTTAACCGTATAGTGACTTGAAAACTCTACTGGGAGTTACCACAGGTGCCGAAATCAGTCTTACAAAGGAATATATATATATAATTAATTAATTTTACTGTTGGATAAGTGCGTCTAATACAAAATGGAAACAACATATTACCATATTCTCTTCTTTCCCATTAGACTGTATTATTAAAATTAAGCAACTGAGTTGGAAAACCTGAAAACTTTTTAACTTCTTTTGAATCTGGAGAATTAGAAAAGTTTGGAATGTAACTAGAAAGTTTTTTTTTTTTTTTTTTTAAAGTATTTGACTGAAGATCTCAAAAGACACTTTTCTTATGGAAACTTAAAATTATAAGACCTACATGTAAATTTTTCTTAAATTAATCAATAATTTCGACAGAATTGCATTTCTAACATAAACTGAAATTTTGAACTAGCTAACAATAATACAAAGGCCATTTTCTATAAAAATGTGTCAGTGGGCATATACAGATTTGATTTGTATTGGTCTTTTAAATAACAACCACTTGCAACTTTTATTTCACCGTTTTATAATAGGGTAAACAGACGTCTCGTTTTTAACGGAATTGATCCCTTTTTCAGACGGTCGTCCGATGTCCTAAGAAAAGTAAAAAAAAAAGAAGTTTTTCTGCTCGTAGTTACGTAGTATACTGTTAATTTCCTCGTAGTTACGTATTGTAATGGGAATTGCTTGTATGACTTCTTTTTTTTCTGAAGGAAAGACCAACGCTTCTACAAGAAATTCATTCTTTTTTTTAAAAAAAAATATGACAGTCAATAGACAAACAATTCTGGTTCCTGTTAAATATTGAAAGATAATGAAAATAACTAGGTACCAATAATTGCAAATTTGAAGCGAAGCGATCGACCTTTATTGATTATTCTCGATTTTCGGTGATTATTCCTCAATGCTATCTCCGATCGGGACATGCGACTCCTAATGACACTAAGCGCGCGCTCTCTTAACTGTTGGTTAAGAACGGTTCTGGTATTTCAGAGAAATATCCGGACAAACGAACGCCTAAATCGCTTCGCTCTAACAATTGGAATAATGTTAAATAAATAAATATCTGGTTATTTTTGAGAAGCTAGAAACTTCTTTCTCACTGGCATGAATAACATTATAGCAGTAACTATACCAAGGTGGATTGTAAACCGATGCCGGTTTGTCGAGTGTCTATTTTTGTTTTCCTAAATCTGGTCACCCTAATGTAGAATTCACAATAAACGTAGCATAATAAACTGTAGTTCATTGGTTCGTGGGTCTATCGAGAAAGACTAATTTGCTTGGTCCAATTTTTAGGAAATTTCATTCTGGAAGTAGATACTTTTTAGTGTATAATCTGGATATTTTGTTTAATTAGTATTTTTTTTCCCTTTCTTTTCTTAGCATCACATTGACTGTGTGATACATTTCGCAGCAATGAAAGCCGTGGGTGAATCTATGCAACAACCCTTCCTGTACTACAAAAACAACATAGTGGGAACTATTAATTTGTTAGAGGTAAGAGAATCAATTTGAAGTCCACTTTCATTCATTAGTTGAAAATTTTAAGCCAATCGTTGTGATTCTGTAGGTAACATTTTTGTTGACCGTTATTTTGGCGAAAAAAGTGAGTAAATTTAAAGCAATAAAACAGCCATGCCTCACTATGTTTTCTGTATCTTAATAAATGTAATTTCTTTAACATTTTGGCCGAAAATAGCCATCTCCGATCACGAAAATAGGCTAAGTTTCCTTTAGTAAGAAATGAAGATTTAGCAATTCAGGTTAACGCTGTTGATGAACTTTGATATTCACCGTTTCCATCTATTCTGTGCTTATTTTTATTGAGTAAATTGTAATTATCCAGTCAGTATGCAATAAGTAGTAATAGTATTGTGATTATCCAGTAATAATAATAATAATAATAATAATAACCACCATCAACAACAACTGAAGTGTCCCCCCCCCCCCCCGAAGGGCTTGAACCGACCAGCTGGCGATAGTTATTCAATAATGGTATTTATACTATTTAAATTTCCTTGGTTAGATTATAATTGTACATTTTTTTTGTTTTAATGAAAATTCATTGAGAAAGTTAACTTTTCTCGTTATTATTATTATTTTATTTTTAAAGAATATAGAAGTTTGTATATTCGAGATAATTCTCACGGGGATATCTGTAGTTGAATTATCTGTAATATCTGTAGTGTCATTTTTTGACGATCCGTCCGTGTTTTATTTATTTTATTTTAACTTGCGTTTCAAAGACTGACTGCATTCATCGTCGGAATGAGTAAAACTTTGACGATGAATGCAGTCAGTGCATTTGAAATGTAAGTTTTCTTTAATATATATATATATATATATATATATAATATAATATAATATAATATAATATAATATAATATAATATAATATAACATAATATACACAAAAGGTTGTCAAGTGTTCAGAAAGACCTCATATATTGTGTTTTCTCTTGAGGAGAGGGCATTTTCTGTTTATTGAACCTGGTGTCATTGTTACATTTTATCATGTTGATATAAATCTTTGCATTCGTGGATTGCCTTCTACTATCCAAAACAAGAGGAAATATATAGATATTTATCAATTTCATGGAAACATCTGGAAACATGTCAGATATCTGGGTTGGAAATGATGAGGCGCGATCGCAGCGCTGAGCTGTTGATGTGCTAGGGCAAATCTTATACAGGGTGTCTATCGGTCACGAAAGTCATGAAAAAGTCACGAAATCAGAAAACGGTCATGAAAGTCAAGAAAAAATAACGAAATTTATCTTTTGGGTCATGATTTTTTAACATCTGTTGCAAATATAAATATTTACTGGAAAATTTCGATCTAGAAAACGTCAAAATTTACCACCAATAATGTCTATGTTCGGCTTTAGATGCTACCAAATCGCAAGGGAAGCACACTTCTATCGCATGCATGAAAATTCGGCCCAATTCTCACCTAAATTTCCTCTTGAGAATGTCACTAAATTTTATTATTATTATTATTATTTTTTTTTTTTTTTTGGGGGGGGGGGAAGAAATGGTCACGAAAAAGTCAGGAAATTTCATTTTGAAAATTTAGTTGACACCCTGTTATACTATGTGAAGAGTAGTACAACGGTAGTGTGCAGTGAACGGAGTAGACAAAGATAGTGTAAAATTGGTGACCTCTAATTTCTAAAGAGAGTCAATTGTTGGCTCTTAGTTATGTAGTACGAGCCAGACGAAAGTAGTGTGTAGATGTGTCGCGAGGGGAGTATCGAAAGTGATGATCGCCTAATCAACTGACGGCAAAATAACATCGGCGAAGTGGAACAGTGATAAGTTGAACACCTTCCGTGGTCTGCCCACTCTTATGACCTGAGCATAATTGAATATCTGTGGTCCGTTTTGGAGACACGAATCCGGTGGAGATTTCCGCCTCCATCTTTTCTCACGATACTATTATACTGTATGCAGAATAATATAATATTCCATTTGCTATCATTCACAATCTCTACGACTTCATTCCACATCGCATCAGAGCTATTCGGAGGGTGAAAGATCGTTCAACGTCAAATTAATCTAGTAAATTGCGCTTTTCGGTTGATGCCATTACATACGTGCAAAGCTTTTAGTTAGTGATTCCTGCAATTGTTTGAGTGGTATGCAGTTTTAAGAATATACCCATGGCATATAGATTCTAATTTACTGATTATAAAGGGTATCTTTCTTCAAAACCTTTTTAAAAATATCATCCTATTTTCATTATCAAAGTTTAATTATCTTCAGGCGAAACATCACATTTACTTACAGAAGATGTAATGCATCACCTCGGCTTCATTACAAAATTTATTTAATGTACGATTATATTTATAAATGCATTATGAATTTTGTTTAGTTTACTAATATGTTTATTGATGTTGTAGTTATTGTTTATTTGCAAACCAACTTTCGATTATATTTTGTTATATAACGTATATAAATAACATTTAGAATTAGGGATTTCAATAAAAGGCCAAGATTTCTGTACCACAAAATCTGAAAATATAAAAAGAAAAAGAACATACTTAAACTTTTGATTTTATTCCGTTATTACATAAAATATAAACTACAGAAAAGTATAAATCAAATTACTATATTTACATGCGAATAGTTGGTTCACAATCCACAATTTGGTCCAGTACAGTACGAAGAAGCCCTCGTCAATTGTGGAATTCATCCATAACAAAGTATAGTACATATATAAGCATAAATTATAGCTATGAAAAATGAACCAGTCACTTATGTTCTGCATAAATCCTTCACAACATAATCTTACTGGTGCCGGTCATTTTTGTGCCATCTGTCCGATAGGGGTTTTCATCGTATAATTTTGACGTTTATTAAACATATTATAACCTCCATAATGAGTCTTTCTGTGCCACGACCACTTGATCAAAGATGCTTGCTTGTTACTTCACATTTTTCCCTGAGAGATCAGGTATTTTTTGCAGAAACGTTACATGCAGATTTTCGGATAATAATAAAACTAAGAAAAATGACGAGCATAAGATTGCTTGTTTAGCGACAGAATTACAGGTAGGGCGCCATTCAGGCCCGCAACCAGCCTTATTTATTAGGGGGGGGGGAGGGGCAGAAATGAAGACTGAGGGAGCAATGACAAAGACATCAAAGAACATCATAAAATTGTACTTTTATTTATTATTTACACAATCTGTATTTATTTTTGAATTATCAAAAACGCAAATTTTTGTTTCACTTTTGTGTGCTTAATACAAGCTCTTTGCCAGGTTCTTTGTTCCATAATTATTAATAACTAACGTTGAAGTATTTATTTTTTAAACATTGTACAATATTATATTACAGGAATTTTAGATTATACCAATACAAAATAGGGGTATATGTTTTATTCGACGTTTGCACTCAATTTTCTCCCTTCCAAAATAAGCAAGACACTACAGTTTCTTAATATTCACAACTAACTGTTGTTTGAAAGTGCAGCTGGTATCCTTGGATGCTTGTCCTGATTGCAATAATAGAGTACGGTTTGAAATTGTTATAATGGATAAAGGCAATGGAAGATGTTTGGTGCATCTGGCAAGAAACATAATTTTACACAGAAATGAGTAGAATTTGCAAAGTTGAATTTAATTTGATAAATATAATTGCAAAAATTTCACTCGTTTTCAGTCAGTTTGAAAATTCTCTTCAGTGTTATTTTTTAGAGTGGGGAAAAATAATTTAGAGGGGGGAGCAGTGTCGCCCCTAGCCCCTCCCTGGCTACGGGCCTGGCGCCAATTGTGTGTTTCAAGGGACGAGCTTGTATGATTTTTTTAAAATTTTAGTTTCAGAACCCGAACATCAAATTTCGCT
Source organism: Thermobia domestica (assembly GCF_964235325.1). Lineage (NCBI taxonomy): Eukaryota > Metazoa > Arthropoda > Insecta > Zygentoma > Lepismatidae > Thermobia > Thermobia domestica. The sequence continues at coordinate 134,493,815 of NC_137469.1, read as the reverse complement.
TGAATAAAACGATTTTGTTTCGAATTGATCCATCTGAATAACTGCATGCTGTAGGTAATAGACATAATGACAGATTATTATTAATTAAGGTGGAAATTCAAATGAGATACAGGAAAGTAATATCTATTTTCGTAAACACTCCTGGTTAAAGTTGTAGTACTTATCATTAATGATTTATTATGTGCACGTAGTAACTTCCAGAAACTTAATGTTTTGTGAACCGACACCCACTTACTCCAGCAGAATGAACCAGTTTTCTTAACTTTACTTGTGAAAGTAACACTAGTATTCTGAGGAAAGGAAAAGTCTCGTCATTGTTGAAAAGTGGTTGGATCTACAGTAATGAACATATAACAAGTTTTGTTGTGTATTAAAAATATTGTAATTTTGTAAAAACTTGATCAAAGAAGGAGTCACGTTATACATATTCGAGTCTTCATTCGCAAAATTCATGTATTTTCTGGTGGTGGAATTGAACGCACTACGTAACTTAAACCTGTAGTGTCACCAGCGTATTAAATCATACATTCTATTTCGACCTCCCATTGGACACTTTCTTCATAGGCTCAAACTTTTAGTTCCAGTAGCCTTCTTTTTATTCATATGATAAATATTAATAATACAAATGAAAGAAATAACTTTATCGCTTTACAGGAACCATTGTACATTAGAATCACTGGGATCAAATTGTAATGGTATGTTAGTCTATTAGTTTATCTTGAAGAAATTATGTACACTCTGGTGTTGAGAAGTAAATATGAATTAAATAGTGCAAATAGTAAGTTCCCTGATATTCTATTTTTTATTTTTTTTTTTTTTATTTTAGGTGGTTTATATTTAGTAACATTGAAGATGAATCCGCTTTTTGTTTTAGCCTTTTTTTATAAACTTAAATTATTTTCTTGAATGAACTGTAATCATTTCTTGATTAAATCCCAATTTCTCGTACTAGTTATGATTGGAAAAGTAAGAAAAAAATTAAGATGATGTTTACTGAAGATATGTCTTTCTTTGTTGGAGCAATTCACATTGCAAAATTAGATGGTTGATTGTGCCTATTTCTTTCTCGCATCAGCAATAACTTTTTCATGTTGTTGTTGTTGTTGTTGTTGTTATTATTATTATTATTATTATTATTATTATTATTATTATTATTATTATTATTATTATTATTATTATTATTATTATTATTACATTAAGTTTAGTGGGAGTTGAAGCAGTGTTGAAGATTAGCCGATGACATAAAACTATTTTCGATTTTGACTATTATTAAGTCATCATACACTGGTCTTCATTGTTCTTTCTAAGGTTTTAAAATCATTTTTTTTCGTTGTAGCATTCTTTATCTTTTCTTTTCCTATTTAGGTAATGAAATCCCATGGTTGCTATCAGTTGGTATTTTCTTCTTCCTGTACAGTCTATGGCAACCCAGAACACCTCCCAATCACAGAAGACCACCCAACCGGAAACGTAACCAACGTTTACGGAAGAACGAAGTACTTCATAGAGGAAATGTTAAAAGACATTAGCGCAGCAGAAAAGGTGAGAAAGTAATTAATGAGTTATAATTTCTAATAATTTAATAGCCACGTATTTCACCTTTGTATCAGCATATGAATTTAATACTGGTTGCGGTAGTTAGACAAGGATCAGCACCAAGGATTGTCTGACATAGGTATCATTATGAAAGATGACGTGTATATTATGTATGTGTATACATTCTCAAAAATTTTTATTCTGACCTAGGCTCCAGTTCTGAAAACTAGGACCCCAATAATACATATCCAATTTGATACCTATTGATACATAGGGCTACTTATTTTGACCTTAAATTATACAGTAGTTACAATTATGTACAAATTTATTATAATTGTTCTTACTCTATCCAAGAACACAAAAATAACAATTACTGGCTGGTGAAAACTGTGAGTACTAACGTCAAAAGAGCTAGGCGCCAGACTCGTATTTGCATGGTGATCTGACGTTTGAACTTTTTCTAGTCGTAATATGTATTGCGGGGAAAAATGAATCCCAAAGCAAGAATAGAAAATTAGTTACTTGCTTAACAGAAAATAAGAAAAACAGTCATTTATTCTACAGCCATACACATATACTGTAACCACATTAACTAAGCCCTCCATTAGATAAGAGAGAAAGTAAAATAAATAAATAAATAAACCAGACCGTCATGTTGGAATAAACTTTATATATACACACTTGACTTTGTGTCATTATGCTTTCACTATATCCTGGTATATATTTTATGATACAATGTAATATATAATTCTATATATATTATGAAAAAAAAAAACATTCATCGGGGATTATTTCCAGTATCACTAATTGCAGTAGCATCGAAATTAAACTATTGTTTCAAACAAAATTTAATGTTTTCAACCAAAAAGCAATCCACTTGGCGTGACAGCTTTTGTGGACCTGAGCCGCTCCAACGCTATTTGTGATTTTCAACACTCACCTATAAATTTTTGTTCACATTGAGAGTTCATTTTCTTTCAAATTTATCAGTTTTTCTAAAGTTCAAGAGAAATACTCATTTTAAAGGGTTTTAAATGCATTAAAACGTAAGAAGCATTAAGAACACATAAAATCACAATTCGTCGCTGTCAGAAGAAGACTGATTTGTTTTTTAAAAAATTACAGATGAAACTGACAAAGTATCTGTTTTCAAGAAACATGGAGGGGAGTGTTGGAAATATTTATAAATAAAGTTTTTTTTTTTTTTAAGGTTCTTTAATTAAATTGAACTTTGTCACATAAGATAAATGTATGCTATGAAAGATTTTGAACAAATTTGCGCTCGTGCACAAAACAGTAAAGTCCTTTTGAAACTTCAAGTGCATTAATAATAATAATAATACTCATTATCATAAGAAATCAACCAATAAGACAGTGTGTCCGTAAAGTTGCGCAACCCAAAGTTTAATTGTGTATATCTTTTGAACCAAGAAGGATAAAGACTTGATACTTGAAAAAAAAAAAAAATGTAAGCGTGTTCTATGGAGATATTTTTGAGATCATGACCAATGTTTGAATTTGTAACGCTTTTATGTAGTAACGAAAGAAAGTACCGAAAGTGTAAAATTAAAAATGTGCAAAATGAAGAAAATCAATATTCAGTTGCAGAAAAGTGATTTCCTGCGGGTGAATTCGTGTGTATATGTACAGTGTGCATCAAGATTCATCCATTGGTGCAAAAATGTGACAAAGTTGTAGTGTTGCCAAACAAAAAGACTATATAATTCACGTCCCTAAAATGAGTTTTTTTTTTTTGGCAGAAAAGCGGCCCCTGCCAACACTGTTGTCGTAAAATTACTGTAACAGGTGTGTTTTAGGTTAATTAATGATAAGCAATGAGAATTTGCACATAATTGATAATTTGAGATTTCATTAAAAAATTTGCGATAAAAAAATACCCACCTGGCAGCTGGCATAAAAACTCAAGTTAACAATTATGTGCAAATTCTCAATGCTTATCATTAATTAACCTAAAACACACCTGCTACAGTAATTTTACGACAACAATGTTGCCAGGGGCCGCGTTTCTGCCAAAAAACACCCACTTTAGGGACTTGCATTAAATAGTCTTTTTGTTTTGCAATACTGCATCAACTTTGTCACATTTTCGCACCAATGGATGAATGTTTATGCATACTGCACATATACACAGGCTTCATTCGCAGGAAGTCAGTTTTCTGCAAGCTAGGAAGAAGTGTAGCCAAAGTGGAACGCTGCAATGACCACTTAATGTGTGTGAAACTAAGTGCAAAACCAGTGGATATCGTGTATATATATATATATATATATATATATATATATATATATATATATATATATATATATATATATATATATATATAATATAATATGTCAACAAGCGACCATGATGGCAATGAAGTAGAAGTACTGTATGATGAGATTAGCGACATATTGCACTAGGAGGGAATAGGTAAGGTCAATGCCATAGTAATGGAAGACTTGAACAGCGTAGTAGGAGAAGGAGCAGCGAAATGAAATGAAATGAAATCTTTGAGTTTTACGTCCCACGGTTATGCCGGTTAGGCTAAAGGAGACGGTGATAATGAGAGATGAGTGAAATGGTGGAATGAAGAAAGTGGGAGGAAACGGGAGTACCCCGAGAAAACCCACGAGCACGGTGTTTGTCCACCACAAAGTTCACTTGGCGGGGGCTGAGATCGAACCCGGGACCCCAAGCACCAGAGGTGAACGCTCTACCACTGAGCCACCGCGCCCCCTAAGGAGCAGCGAATAAGGTGGTGAGACCATTTGTACTAGGTAGAAGAAACGAATGGGGCCAAATGCTTATTGACTTCTGTAGGCAATATGATATGGTGGTTATGAACACGGGTTTAAGAAAAAAAAATCCAAGCTGTACACATGAAAAACTCCGGGAGATAAGAAACGCTACCAAATCGATTACATTCTTGTGAAGCAACGTTTCAGGAATAGTGTACGAGACGGAAGACGCTACCAGGAGCGGATATCGATTATGATCACAACCTCATAGTGGCGAAAGTGCAAACTTGGTTAAAGACAATCAAGAAAAATGGGAGGAGAAATCTAAAACAGAACTTAGAGCGACTAAGACGTATGGACAGTGATGTGAAAGAAGAGATTGAATTAAAATCTTGTGATTGGCGATATAGTAGACAATGTAGAAAATAGTTGGGGAAAAGTTAAACAAGTCCTATTTGGCACACTACACAACATTGGCAAGATGGAAAGAGCACCGAGAGAACCGTGTGTAACTGAAGCTATGCTTAAGAAGATGGAAGAACGTAGAAGGGCGAAAAGCACGGACATAAAAGAATACAGAAAGCTGAATAATGAATTGAGAAGAGAGCCAAAGAAAAGCCAAAGAAAAGTACATGGAACAGATATGTGAAGAAACAATGGAACTTCACCGGCGCGGCAGATATGATGTTATGTGTCAGATAGCACAAGAATTGGGAGGGAAAGCTAAAAGATGCATACGCAAATTGGAATCTAAGATCAAGGTCATGTAGTTACTGACCGTCAAAGAATTCTTAAGAGTTTGGGAGGAATACATAAAAGGTCTGTATGACCAGAAGAACCGCTGCAAAGATATTGGGATTGAAGCAGAGGAAGAGGTGGACGATGAAGAAGGACCCAGTATATTGAAAAGTGAAGTAGTACAAGCCATCAAGGACATGCGAAGGAGGAAGGCCACTGGAGATGACGACATACTAGCAGATTTGCTCAAGGGATTAGGAGATAATGCAGTGAAAGTACTGACTTCACTTATTAACAAGATCTACCTGAATGGCGGAGAATGGCCAAGGGATTTTCTTGATGTTACAATGATTGCATTACCCAAGGAAAAGGAAGCAAAGAAGTGCAGCAATTACAGAGTCATTAGCCTTATTCCCACACTGGAAAGATAATTGCGCACATACTGATCAGACGGCAGGAAAATAAGATAGAAGAGAGGTTGGAGGAAGATCAGTTCGGATTCCGGAAAAGAAAAGGCACCAGAGATGCGACTGGGTTAATGAGAATTATCTTAGAACGAGTTCTGGACGTAATGGAAGAGTTGTGTTTAGGCTTCATAGACTGGTAAAAAGCTTTCGACAGGGTCAATTGGACGAAACTTTTGCAAACACTTAAAGAAATTGGGGTCAACTGGAGAGACCGACGGGTCATTCGCAACCTGTTCATAGAACAACGAGTCAAGATGCTCTTGAATAAAGGAGGAATCAATAGTGTGGAGATTGGAAGAGGAGTCAGACAAGGATGTAGTATGTCACCTCAATTATTCAACATTTACAGTGAATGATTAATGAAGGATGCATTAATGGAAATTGGAGATTTCAAGATTGGAGGGCAGATCATTAACAAGATCAGGTATGCAGATGATACGGTTATTTAGCTAGAACCGAAGGACTACAGGAGATGATTGACAAAATAGTCGACACTGGGAAACTATATGGAATGGAAATCGACATCGAAAAATCGAAAGTCATCCCGTAGAAATGCGCCCTTACGGATCAGGGTAGAACAAAGAGTACTTGAAGAGGTTTACCATTTCAAATATCTGGGCGAAGACGTGTACTGCACCAAAGAATTGCCATACCCAAAGAAACATTCAACAAGAAAACGCCACTCTTAACTAGCAGCCTTAATATTGGACTAAGGAGAAATTGGTCAAGTGCTATATATGGAACACTAGACTTTATGGTTTAGAGACTTAGACATTACGGAAGTTAGAGAAGAAATAGTTAGAGAGCTTTGAAATGTGGTGTTGGAGGAAGATGAAGATAAAATGGATAGAAAGAGTAACAACGAAGACGTTTTAAAACGGATAAGACGCTTCTAGCCACCATCCTTCGTAGAAAGACCAATTGGATTGGACACATCTTGCGTAGAAATACCGCCATAGGAGGAAAGATGGAAGGAAAACGAGAAGTAGGAAGAAAAAGAACACAAGTGATCGATGATTTGAAAAGAAGAAAATATTGGGAGTTAAAAGAGGAAGCTGAAAATCGGGAAACATGGAAGACATATTTCCAGGCCCAAACAGAAATTAAGAAGAAGAAGAAACCTTATTAGTCCCAGGACCTGCCAAAAGGCAGAATACTTAATAATAATAATAATAATATATCGTATGTTCTAAAAATGGCCCCCACGAACAACAGAGTGCTATTCTTTAGGTCAAAATAAAGCGAAAATTCTATATAATGGTATACCCTCCAGGGCCTCTTTCAGCCGGTATAGCGAATCAAAATTTCACTATGTGGCAACGTCGTAGATTAACTTGGAATCATTAGCATTGTTCTACGAATCCAACAAGCAGTAGATTGATTGTTATGCTAATAAGTGGTGCTAGTGTCAACGTATATCTACTTTTAACTTCCAAACTTCCACCTGGAAAGAATCAATATAACTATTTAATGGATTGTGTCTGTGGTTCTTTATTTGCAATGTTGCTACATGGCGCAATTCGCATCTTTAGACGAGGACCCGAAAGGTATACAATTATATATAGTTTTTTTTGACTCATATAATAGTACTCTCTAATTCGTCGGCGTCATTTGTAGAACACCTGTGATATATATATACTGAACTATAACTTAGTGATGGATAATTCGAAGCTAAATACGTTTTGTATTAAAAGCCCTGGTTGTAATTGCATATCAACAAATATTTAAACCAGTGTCAATTTATCCTATTTATAATACAAAAGCATGTTAGTCTGTGAGTAATGCTAATTCCTCTTAGTATACAGGTAAGCCAATAGGTGTTGCTGCGTGCCTTACAATGTTGTCTGATGCCAGTAGATGTCGCTAGCGTGCAGCCTATTCTCATATTAATAACAATTGTGGTGATTTAATTGCAACCTAAACTGTATTTAATTATTTGGAAATGGGTAATGGTGATAGTAAACATGTGAACATGAACGTCTTTTGCTGTTTAGTATTAGAATAATTAAAGAATTAGAGCTTTCAAATAAACACTATTTTAACGTATAATATACAGAGAATAGAAGGTTTGGGCGCAAAAACTAGTGAGAAATAAGTCTTAAACTGATCTATGGAATCGTTAATAAATTTTTGTAAAGGGATAGTATTCTCAATAGTTGTTTCTTCTTTTTCCAGCAATGGAATATTATATCTCTCCGGTACTTTAACCCAGTTGGAGCACATCCTTCAGGACTTATAGGGGAAGATCCAACTAAAGCATTCACAAACCTAATGCCATACATGGCACAAGTTGCTATCGGAAAGAAGCCGTCCTTAACAATTTTTGGTGGTGATTACGATACAGTGGACGGAACAGGTAACTACTGTACTTGGTGTAGGTCTCATAGTCTGCAATGGTAACAAAACTACATATCAATTATGTATTTTTAACACTAATCATGCTATTACTGGCAGAGCTAGTGCAGTGCATACTAAAAGCAAGTAAAGGCTTCTTATTTATATAGTTACAAGTTCATGTGTTGAACTTGTTTCCGTTTGATTGGAGATTGATGAATTCATCCTCTTATCTTTTACCAGTTTCATCCAAAGCAATTGGAATGATGCCTAAGTATACTTACTAGAAAATAGTGTAAACAAATCAAATATACTAGAAAATAGTACAGTGTGAGCGTTTTCGCTAAATGCTTCATCAGATGGTGAAGGGAAGACGTAGGGAGAAACGAAAAGAAAAATTTTAAAATAAAGGAAAGAAAGAATAAAAGCTTAGAAAAATTTAGGTGGAAGCCATAATATAATTGCGGAACAGAGAGAGAGAGAGAGAGAGAGAGAGAGAGAGAGAGAGAGAGAGAGAGAGAGAGAGAGAGAGAACTGAGAAGCATGTAGTTTCATCCCATGTTAGAATGGAGGGTTATGTGATAGCGTTATCAGGTGGTAAGCAGATTGAGTGTAGTGAAGAGAGAAAGAGAGAACTGGGACGGGTAGGTCGGTAGGAATATATGATAGCGAAGGAATAGTAAATGAAGAAATAATATTTTAAAAATGAGAGTTAATGAACTAATTAAGAAACAATTAAAATATGAAAATATAAGAACGAATATAAAATGGTAAATAAAGCAGAGCGAAAGTGTGTACGAGAAGTAATAATAATATTGCTCCTTGCGATAAGATGAATGCTCCAGCTCTTTCTGAATGAATGCTCTCATAATGTACTTTTTAATGTGGTTATTATGTTTCACCATGGAATTTTAAAATTAATTAAATTTGGAGGGAAAATATTAAACATTTAAAACATCTGCTCTTTTAAGAGAAATGTCAAAGAAGACCAAGTAATAATAATAATACCGTGTAATAATAATAATAATAATAATAATAACATTTTGAAAATTAGGAAAGTAAAACTGACCAATACTATATAGATACTAGAGAGTAAAACTAAGCTTAAGTTTTAAAGAAAGAAAGATACTTCTCACTTATATATATATATATATACAGGGTATCCCAAAATAAGTGAGAAGTACCAATAAAGGAAATACAAATGAAAAGCTGATAGTTTACCCGCCAGATGACTCTAAAAATGTTGGAATATGGACTATAAAGGAAGACGAGGAGGACAGACGAACAACATTGGTACCATTTAATAGAACACAACAGAGTATCACTACAACAAATGTTCACAGTGTTGCCGTTGATCTAGAGACACACAGACATGGCACTGCTTGGAATCTCGTACACGGGTCAAAATACTGAGCATGTGTTAAAGATGCGTGTGAACACCATTTGAATGTGTTAACCTAATGTGTTGAACCTAAGGTAGGCAGATCAGGGACTTGTGTCTCGTACACAATAATTTCACATGTCTTCATGGATGAAAGTCGAAGGGATTCAATTCAAGCGAGCAGGGTGGTCATTCAACTGAGTCAGAGCGTCCAAACCAGCTATTAGGAAGTTCATATTCAGGACGGTACCTACCTCTCTAGAGAAATGGACAGGAATTCCACGTATATATACTAGATGTTCCTTCTCTTCTCCTCTGGTATATCGTCTAGCAACGTAGGGATAGCGCTGCCCAAAATGTGTCTGTACATCTGTCCTGTTAGCCGCGGTGATAGTACATGGGGTCGAATCACATGCTTATCGTTTTTACGAGTCAAGTCGTGCCAGGAATCGCTTTCACTACCACGTCGGATGCACAAACCAATGAGGACCATTACCCTGGTACAGTCTGCATTGATACAATCTTCTTGTCACCCAATTAACCTTGCACATGTCGCGGTCGTAATTTGGAGTGTCAGAGCCATCTAGTGAGCAAAATAACAATATTTCACGTATACTTCTCAAGAATGTGTTTCATCTATTAGTATTAAGGGATTGTCTTCTGCCTTATTTCCCCACTTATTCTGGGACACCCTCGATTATATATATATAATATCACCAGTTACAAGAGGAATTTCAGGTTTCGAACATTAATTATGCCAACTGTTAATAAGGTATATATTTTCCTTATAATGTGTATTATATAAAAGAGGCTTCAGTTTTCGATTCGATTTGATAATAGTTATTTCAGTATTAATATCAAATAATGAGCAATAGATTCCAATCCTACTTTTTTTTTTTTTTTTTTTTTAAAAAAAAAAAAAGAATAGGTGAATAACTTTCGTCTCTAATATATTAAATTTTAAATAAATGAATGTATGGATTAGAGTTTTGCGTCCCTTTCTCCACCGAGACTATATGAGACATGGACTATAGTTTAACGCAGGATGCGAACGACATGAGCTGCCATCGGGAATCGAACCGAGGTCTCCTATGCCATTAAATATTTAGAGTACTGGGAAAAATGTTTACTGGATTTTTTCTTTTTTTCTTTTTTTTTTTTTTTTTTTTTTTTAATGTACCTTTCTTGATAGGTGTACGAGATTACATCCACGTGATGGATTTAGCATCTGGACATGTGGCTGCTTTGGCAAAACTTGAGAAGGAACATTTGAGGCTTAAGGTATGTAGTTGAAAACTTACATTCAATAAGAAATATTTGTTACATTAATATTTGCCTTGTTCTTTTGTGTCGCTTCATAAAGCCTGGTACGAGGAGGACAGGGTCACAAGTAGAGCGCGAATTTCTAGCATGAAGGAACTCTGATTCAACCCTAAAGTGTGCTTTCTTTGGATGGTTCACTGTTGGTATCTTTTCAGTACGGAGGCCATATGAGACTGGTCCAGTTTTAAATGGAATCCGAACAACTGGATGCGTATCCAAATAGGATTGCCAGATTTTAACATTCTTCCCGTAAGTTGTGTCTTCCTGAAACATTTCACGTTGTATGTTTGTATTTTCCTCGTAAAACAATTTCATCAGTTTTTTAATAAATAAAAGAAATGATAGTTCTGGACATAAAGTTAATGCAAAAAGCTAGTTTATTTATTTATTTATTTATTTATTTATTTATTCATTGGGTTCAGTAAGTTCCTTTTACAAACATTTTTTTAATCTAATGTTTAATTTAAACATTTAAAACTGATATACAGTAAATTCTGAACAGTTAGTTATAAAAGGAGAACTTCTTCTAATAATTTGCCAGAAGGTAATGTACCTAAAATGGAAGCCACATTTCCTCGCTGAACTACTATGCTGATACATTGTATCAGAAAAGTAATAGCCCGCTTGTCACCAGCAAGGTGTGCAATACGTTGGCCTGCTTCTTTGATGAAATTGAGCCCTTCAAGGCCTCAAATGCCGCTCGATTCAATGGCTACGGGCACGAACATGTATCTATCAAGCAGATCTTTATATTTTCTTCTTTTCTCGCATTCTCTGCGAGCTGCAATAGCTTCTTCTCGAGATGATGAAAGAGTGAGATTAGATGACGCGAAAGTGTCAGAGCAGGTGAAATCCCAGAGAAGAATCCTTCCCCTCTTCCATGGTACCAGCGTCATGCCATCTGGTCTTTTGCCATCAGATCTGTTACGCCCCATAAGTTCACGAACAGATGGAACTTCCGCCGATGTGAATGCTCTCCAGATAATGTCATTCACGTTCGAATGCCTTGCATGTCTTCCGGAGCTACTTATACAAGACAGACCGTGTAGACCATTCTGCTTGACAGATACACCACATTTAGAGCAGTTGTGTGATTCACAGATGTCTACTCCTAGGCGAAGTGCAACTGCAATACGAAAACTTTCGTTTGGAAGGTGCAGTCCTAGGGTGTGTGAAGGTAATGCCTGTAGCCAAGCACCTGAAATTGGTGATGAGGAGGCGAGAAGTCTAGCCTTATCCTCTTGACTGTCTGCTTCTTGTAATAACACTGATTGATATAATTTGATGATTGGCTTGTCCCAAATTGTTTGTGAACTGCTGCCTGTTATTTCAGGAGGGCTTAAACCAACTAGGTTAGACCAGTCAGATATGCAGTTATATAAAAGCTAGTTATATAAAGAAGGCTTCCGTTTTCTATTCAGTAAACGTTACTTCACTGTTAATATCAAATAGTGAGCAATAGATTCCAATCCTACATTGTATTTTTAGAATAGGTAAACAGCTTTTGTTCCCAATATATTAAATATTTAGAGTTTAGCGTTCCTTTTAGCACCAAGGCTGTATGAGCCGAGGACCTAGAACTGAACGTTGGATCCGAACAACATGAGCTCCCAACAGAAATTGTTAATATACTTTCTGTGTTTCACGTTTCGCAATTTTTTAAAATGAAACTGCACCAGTTTCTAAGGTATCAAATGCCTTAGCGAAATCTAATTATGTCATTCCAACCTGAAGATTATGTTCCAAATTTTCAAATATTTCTGACTATGCACTTCATGGCCTTAGTCGTGGAGCGTCCAGGCCTAACTGCAAGTTTCATATTATGAAATAGTTTATTTTCCTTGGCAGTTTGTCCCTCAATACATTGCTCAAAAACCTTAGATATTATTGGCACAAGAGATATTTGGCGATAATTACTAATCTCACTTTTATCACTTTTCTTATGAATCGAAAGTGTAACAGTGAGTTTAAGGTACTCCGGAAATTTACCTTCGAAAAGTATTCAATTGAATAAATAGACGATGAGTCCGGTTATTAGGTCCATTATTTTCTTTAGTATGTTATTGGAATACCCATATATATACCCTCATTATTCGTACCTTGTAGTTTGTAGCCATTGACAATGTTAGTTCTAACATTGACAAATCCCTGGAAAATGAGAACTAGGTTTTTTCGTGCTTATCTGCGTAAGAAAGCAGGACCCATCTGTGAAGCAAGAAATTATATCTGTAGAGCATTTTTTTTAAAATATCTATCACGTATTCCTTTTACACTATTTACAAAGTATTCATTAAATTCATTTAGGGATATCTTTATCGGATCTTCAGGAACATGTTTTCCAAGACCAAGCTGATGGACATTTGTTTTTTTGAGTTACGTATGGAATTTCTATTTGTAGCTATGTTCACCAACTCTTCTGTATTGCTTTCTTGCATTTTTATTTATCACGTGTTATACTCTCGTATTACCGGTATGCAGACATGTGAAGGATATATATTTGTAACGTTTCAATAAATTATGAGATATATGAGATGATCTTGACTACTTGATTCACATCGAATAATGGTAATTAAGTTATATATTACTTATCTGTAGACATGACATATCGAAACTTTGGTTGTTATATTCCATCTCAATTCGTTATATATTATATTGTGTCAAAGAAAATAATAAAATTGGCTGTAAATTCCAAGCTGTTAGCGCTGGTATACCGTTAGGTGCAGATTCAGAATGTTCTAACTAAACAGTAAGTTGGTGTCAATTTTTAAATGAGTGCAATAATCACAATATATAATAATAGAATTATTACCGGCAAATAATTAAGAAAGGACACACGAAAGATAACGTCAAAAGAAATTGTAATAGAAACAAACTTTATTCCGTTGCAGTTTAAGGCAAGGTGTAAATCAGTTCTGATTTCCTCTAACCAGTTTCTTCACGTGTTTGTAAATAGTAGTTTTCGCAGTTTTTTTTTTTTTAATTTTATTTTAATGGACAACATTGATTTAGATATTTACTCAAAGTGTATATAAAACTATGAAACTTTTCAAAAATATTATTAGCGTTTAAAAATATACTTTCCAGTTAATTTCTCTTACACTACTTCGTAATGGTTGTATATTAGCTTCACCTATGTGTTTAATCATAGTGTAAATACCATACATGCATACTGTCACTGGAGTCAGGAGCTATAAACCTTCGTGATTAGATAGCAAAGGCTATACAGCAACACACGACATTTTAGTTTATCTTCATTAATTAGTATATTATCTAGGCATGCAGATTTTCCAGTTGGTTTGTCATTTCTATAATAATAGTTATAATCTCTATAGATATCACAAAATAAGCTTCGTACTGGTGTATTGTTATACGTCAATATCCACATCGCTAATAAACAATACTTCGTAATTTTTGTGATTAAGGTAAGTGTTCAATTCTTCCTAATTGTTGATGAAAATATCCATATCTGTGTCTGGAGTTCGGTATACGGAAACAATACATTTAAGCTATTTAGTAAGAGCCCAACTACTTCAAAAGTGTATTTGACTCAAAAGCATTCTAAATGTAGAACTTTTTTTTTTTTTTTTTTTTTTAAATTGAGTATTGAACCTATACTATGATGGAGTATTAAACGTTTACAGAAAATAGTAGCTAACCTATCTTTTATTGGAACGTAGAAATGTATTTCTTCATGTGCAAGCAAGTTCATTAATGCACAGTATAATTTTCGTGTTGCAGTATCTTACAAAGTAAACGGATGATCATCCCATTGTTCTTTCCTTAGGTTTATAATCTTGGTTGGGGTAAAGGCCTATCAGTGAAGGAGCTATTAAAGTTATTCGAAGAGACCACGGGAACTAAAATCCCTTATCAGATGGGTCCACGACGAATAGGTGATGTGGATAGCCTTGTATGTGATGGAACTTTAGCAATTAAAGAATTGGATTGGGTACCCAAATATGACATAAAAACAATGTGTAAGTATTTCTATGTATAATAATTTAATATGATTATTTTTTTTCATTTTATTTTGTTTGCAGACGTACAACTTAGGCACAGGGAAGGGCGTCTCTGTACTGCAACTGCTGAAAACTTTTGAGAAAGTGACAAAGACTAGCGTGAATTACGAAATAAGGGAGCGACGCGAGGGCGACATAGTCTCTATGTACGCAAATGCGTCTCTGGCTGAAAAACAACTCAATTGGAGAGCTAAATACACTTTGGAGCAAATGTGTAAGTTTTATTACTATCCTTGTTTTTTTCGTTCAAAATTAAACTTAAAATATTGATTAAAAAGAAAAATGTACAGAGATGTAGAGACTATGTTAATTCCTAATAATTCTTAAACGACATTATTTATTTAGATGATATGGTAGCGATTTTTCGTACAGGTACGCGATCTATCGAGCAGGGTAACGATTTAAAAGTAAGCAGTGAGCGTTTTTTTCATTGAAGAAATATTTGGTATGTTGAAAAATTACAGAAATACCTCTTACAGTTACTGTAATCATATTCCTTTCTGTGTATATTATAATTTTCCTCTCATTTATTAAATATTACGTTTTTTTAAATAAATTTATGGTAAAGTAATGTAGATTCTGCAGAAGATAAACTTGTTTCTTGAGGATTGGCTTGTTTCAGTAAAACAAAATTTCACTGTAACTAATTAATTTCAGAGGTTCCCAGAATATCGTTACACTGGTATTTTATTGCATTTCGTTCTGTTTGATATTTATTTTATTATTTTTATTTTTATTATTTTTTTATTTTTATTATTTTTTTTAGTTGTGTTAGTGTTGAACTTGAGCAACGAAATGTTTAGTGAACTTTGCATTAAGGCTGAATAGGAAAAACTGCCTTTTTTAAAGAATCGATATTACGTAATTATCAACGCAAATAGAATTCGCATAGAAACGCTTGATCGTAGCGTCTTGTAGCTTTGTATTCCCGCAGAAATATTTTCTGAGTCCTAGAAATATTTCTTTCATTTCCATCATAAACTGAAAGTTGGTTTTTAGTGACGAATAATTAGATTCGGGAAAATATTTAAAGTTAAAAGCTAGGTGGAGTATTAGCTACACAAAATAAAATTACCTCACTTTATTGGTGCTGATTCATTAGCATGTTCACTTATACTTTCTCTTTTTTTTTTCTTTTTTTCTTTTTTTTATTAATTTCTTAATTGCCAAATTTTCAAAGGCTGTCACAATGATTGCATGAGCATCAGCAATCATATATAATTATCCGGACTTGTTTTTACAACTGATGTCTTTTTTTCTTTCTTGTAAATTTTCGAGATACTTCTAAAATGTAAAGAAGTTTTAAAAAGTGCTCATTTTCAGATAAATCCTGAACAAAACTTGTTTAAAGTTTGTACGTAATCTGTGGCGAGCTCCAGTGATTCCATCACTCCCAAGTATTTGGATACAGTCTCCTTAAATTCACCACTCTCCACCCTCACTCTCACCTTTAAAAAAACTAGTAGAGAGTTTGTTGTTACAGAACTACAACTTGATCTGTAGATTAAATTTAATTCAATTTCACAACTTTTTGCCGTTCTTTAAAGCATGATTATGATATAATTAAGCTGTGATCATGTCATTTTCAACGAAAAATTCCGTCTTTCCCTTAGAAGGCGCAATATGCATCCTAAAATCTATCCATGAGGATTCCTGATTCTTGGGTCATTCCTACCATATTAAATTCCTTTCCTTCCCTTATTTTATTTTTTAAAATTTTAATCAGCTGATGCATTGTTTTCTTATAAATTATAATTTTCCCATAAAATTATCGATTCCTATTTTAAAAACATAGCCAGTGACACCTCCGGTAGAGCCTGTTACTCTGAATTCCGTGACATGACTTGACTTGACGACTTGGTTGATTGATTATTTTGATTATTTAGAGTTCAAATGTTCCTTTTTCATGACTGAATTTATGAGACGAAGCCTACTTCTTAAAACGGGATTCTAGTCACAACTATGGTTTGTATCCCGTTCCAGTACTTCCACCGGGAATCGAACGTGGGACCACAAGTACACAAACCGTGATAGCTACTTAGCCACAAGAGGCATTATTGCAGAGTATTGTGCAGAGCGAAGCATACATTTTTAGTTCGAGTGGCTCAATTAATAGGCTTGAAATTATTATATTAGGTAAAACCCACTCCTAACAGTGCTTTGTCGTCATTTTAATGCCTACTATGTGAAGGTTGTAGGATTACAAGTCTGAAATGATGAAAACAAAATTGACACAAAGAAACTTTATGAAAGTATTGACTAAAGAAAAGAAAAAACACTACACAAACCACGGCCACTCACTAGTTCTCCATCCTCTATTCTCGCCACACGTATTCTCTAATTAATATCAACTACAAACTCCTTCGTTCGTTCGTTTCTTCTTCTTGCGAGGAATCTTCTTCCTAGGCACAAACATTCTATCTAGATTCTTTATCCTGAAAATTGATATGTAAATTTAGGTATGTAGATGACACTTTAGTATTTTGGTTATGTGAATACTGAGAAAATATATTGTCTCACTAAGTTGCTAAATAAAAGTAAAATCAGAAAGCAAATAGAATTCTAATTGTCGTTTTCTACCAGAGAGAACTTTTTGTAAAAAAATTAAGGCAATAGAGCTGTATTAAAAGTCTCGTAGGTACAATATATGTTGAATGTTAAATGAAAATACATGAAGGAAAATATTATTGTCTTTCTAGAGGATTCCATCATTATGGAATTGAGCACTCTTTTAATAAGTTATGCAATGAATAATGTTTACGTTACTATCAACACAATACACAAACATGAACAATAAGTAAAAAGTACAGTATAGTGTTAGTGTAGCGTACGTGGTTGTATACAGGGTGTGAAAAAAATCACCCATGAAACTTAGAGATAATTTCTTGTACTGTATTAGAGGAAAAAGTTTTAATAAATCTTTCCAGAATTAAAAGCTATAAAAATCAGCTTTCGGAGTATCCTACCTTTAAACTACGCTTGAAATCTGTGAAGCGTAGTGTAAGCGGTTTGAGAAATTGTACAGGAATTGATAAAAATATCAATGTTTGTGAACTGTATCATATTTAGATACAACGGATTTTCAAAGAGCAAGTAACTGTTGGACATACATCTGATACTTTTTCTTCAAGTGCGATGTGTAGGAGTGGCATTATTCCTAAATATGAATGCTTAGATACAATTCGTGCGAATTCTCGTGTAATTTGTCAACTGTTTGAACAAGGCATATAGTTTTCATACCACGGTAATTAACTGTTAATCACAATGTTACATTTTCACTACATGTTTAGACCTGTAAATAATATATTAAATTGAATAATTCATTACATATTCCAAATTCTACGTGGAACATGTTTCAGTAATATTGTGGATTACTAAAATCAAATTACTTACAATAATAATAGTCATCTCATTAGCCATCATCGTTCGTGCAAGAAATAATATACTTCTCTGAAAAGCAAGATTGCAAAAATGTTCATAAATGAATGGAATTTTGTTTTAAAAAGAAGACATCCGTCCTCAGAATATAACTTGTAAAAAATTAAAATAAAAATAAATAAAAACCAAAAATAAAAATACGTATTTGTAGTGTGTTTTTTATAAGTACATATATAAATACACTATATTATGACAAAATTAATTACTTCAATCATTCCAAAATATTTTATTTACTATTTAAAGTTGTTGGGCTGATGCCCCTTTAACAAATAACGTTGATTCGCGGATTAAAAAGATCTTTTACTTAAAACTTATTGTTTTATTAAATAAAAATGGCATTGTACTCACACATGGAAAAATAAAGAAAATGCTTTATGAAGTTGTAGCTCTGAAAAACGTCTTTTTATTTTTGAAAAGAAATAAATAAAACGCACATCTAATCATATCCATGTTTTGGCATTAGAACACTTACAAGTCACTTCAGAATATCAAAGTCAGTCATGTTGTTCTTCTGGAGTATATCGCAATGCTCTGACGTCTTTTTTCTTCAATTTCTTTGTGGAAACTTATTCTTCAGAATACGCAAATTGAACACGAGGCATTACGTGCTCATTAATTTTCACTCTCATTAAAAGAAAAAAATATGTTTATTCAAACCGTTGATTGTGTTATATACAAATGATTCAGTTGACTAGTTTCCAAGTAAACTTTATCATCTTTCTCCTTTCTATTGTCTCTTTGAATATAGGGTGGTCATATTTTTATAGTAACTTTTCCACCAATTTTTGAAATCCAAAATTTCACCACAATTAATCTCTTTAACGGCAAACTTGCCTGGCTTTTCCTTTTTTATTATGTTTTCAGTAATTTTGTAGACACTGTATGCCCTATATCTTCGCCGAAGTCTTCCTTTTGTTAGTCCGAACATTTGATCACAAGGCAGAAAGCCCCTAACAAACAAACAAACAAAAAAAACTTTAGAGAGCTTTCCAGAGCCTGTTAAATACAGTAAAAATAGACCTTGAGATCGTATCTTTTCTTTTCTCTATAACTGTCAGAGTAAACATGTTCAGTGAAATTGCCGGAAATATATATAAGGAAATCACATAAAAACATAAAATTCGTGGGCAAACTCTTTCTACCCTTCCCTTCACGGTATTCATATAATGTTATAGGTGTTTTTCTTAAATTTCTTTTAAACGTTAACTGTTAGCTGACGGAGATAGAGTAGCTCCTGCGCAAGCAATTTCGACCAAAAAATATTTTATGCTGTCAACATTGTTGCAAACAGTAGTTTGTTAAACGGACATTGGTCTGGATTGATTCTTATTTAATAAGAATCATATCATCTTTGTTGCTAGTACAGCTAGACAAAATGCCTACCTGTTAATACAGCCATCCTTTCAATCTCGTTTCAGTAGCCCTACAAAAGTAGTATTAAGTGAATGTGCTGTAAAATTGGACTAATGACCTTTTAACAAAATTCAATGTAAATAGAAGTACATATAAAGAAATAAATGCATTCGTATTCTAAATAATTTATCAACTTATCCTAAGATGATATCTCTTGGTCAGCAATGAAGAATAGTACGTCAGTGTTGAATACTTGGTTGCACTTCAGTGTCTAAGTATGAGATAGTTATGAAACTGAAATAGTGAAATTATTTTTGTATTTCTCCTTAATTTAAGATTGATTGATTGATTCAAGTGTTTACTGAGATTCAGTAGCGAGACTATTTGTCCCTGTAACGATAAAGTCAATTGCCTACACGTACTTCAGATAAAAAAAAAAAAAAAAACCTCACAAAATGATATCGATGATCAAAAATAAGGTATAAATATGCATAAACCGAATATAAAGTGCGTAATATGTTGTGTAGAATGAAAAAATTAAAAGTAGTCGTGGAAAGAACACAATAAATAAAAAAAATACAAAATCTATAACAAAACATCATTATCATCTTTTCTTCTTCTTCTTCTTCTTCTACTTCTACTACTACTACTACTACTACTACTACTAATACTACTACTACTACTACTACTACTACTACTACTACTACTACTACTACTACTACTACTACTACTACTACTACTACTACTACTACTACTACTACTAATAATAATAATAATAATAATAATAATAAAATAAAAGTCAAGCGAAAGGTGAAAAGAGAAGCCTGAGAGAATTACGAGTATTTCAACCTCACAAATGAAAGTTTGAATATGCTCATTAAAAATAGGATTATTTTCCTAAACTTGAGCAATATTATTAATGAGTCCTAAAGGTTCGCTGATGGAGTATTCCAGACATTGTACAAGAATGTGCCGAATACTCATAGAGGCACGATATCATCTTGTCAATACGAACGGTCAATCTCACTCTGTAAATATACATGCGAGAGATGAGTGTGTCCGATACGAAAGGGCACCAGAATTAGTTCATCTCAGAAATGGTACGCAGCGATGCCTGAAAATTGCCCAAAATAGGTTTTTATAGTGTGGTACTTATTTTCATTGGACTGATTAATTTAAGATTATGTGAAAGCAACTACTCTTGAGAGATATATTGAACTGATATCCAGTAAATGCCATTTTAGGAAACAAAGAATTATTTGATTTCTTTTTCTGTTCTGTTTAGGCGAAGACTTTTGGCGATGGCAAACAATGAATCCAAACGGCTATCGAGATGAGGAAAGTGTTGAAGATGGAGTGAAAGTAGCCGCCACTCAGGTCAATGGAACCGTCACTGCTGCTTCCTCAGCTAATGGAAATCATGTCAACGGTCACTGAATGTAAAGAGTTTTATAAAAGACATACAGAAAGATAAATAGAATAGCTCTAATACTTTCTTTTGCCTGTAAATCATTACAATGTGGCATCAAAACAATGTGATCGTCATAATTTACACTAAGTTTTGGCAAGAATTAACTATTATTCTGTTCGATTCATTCCGTGAGCTTTATAAGATTCAATATTATTGAAATATTGAAAGTAATAACAGCTTGAAAGTGTGCACTGTTACATTCCGTACAATAAACTTCTGTGTGATTGGTCAGGAATTCTTACCAGGGCGGCCACGGATTTTAGAGAAAATGTTTAAATGGGCTGCAATATTGTAATCTCCATTCGCAAAGGTACACAAACCTAAAAATCGTGGGAAATCCGGAATTCCTTCGTAGTCTATCGGTACAACAAAGTAACTGACTTAACTTCACAAAGTAGACTTAGTAATATTGCCAGATACTTAGTTTCACGCAAGAGGGATTGAACCAATTCTGAGTTCAATATCTTCTCACTTCTTCAGGTCCTCTAAGAAAACAAAATCATGTCTTTGTTAAGAAAAAAATGTTACTTTAAAATATGTGTATTTTTAAAAGTGCTTTATATTTCATTATAGTAATTATTGTAGAAGTTATAATTATTTTGTCATTGTTGGCATTCAAGATACTTACAAAATATGGAGAAATGTTAATTATTTATGTATTTTTATCTGAATTACGTTGTTGTAATATTTATTATATGGGTATAAAATTATGTTTTCTAACATCTATACCTTATGTTAGTGCTGTCAAAATTTGAATCATTGCATATTCGAGTAATTATTCTTTAAACGTTTGAATAAAATAATATTCGGTGAATCTGACAATTATTTAATTATTCTAATTATAGGTGATGACTCGAAACGTGTGATTGGTTAATTGACCCGAGGTTTTACTAAATCTTGATGCGATATTTAGAATTTATTATGTAATTTTCAAGCAAAAATAATCTTTCCCTTTTCAACTTTGTCGCATCAGTTTCTAGAAGTAATAAGTACTTGTTCGAATACTTATGAGAATACAAGTAATGAGTGAATATTTTAGATAATATTCCAATACAAAATGTAATTATTCCAAGACGAACATTCGAATTTTTGATAGCGTTACTGTATTCTCACGTACGAATACAATCGAAGTACATAAAATATTTACAGTTATCATTTTAGTGAAATCAGTTCTGCAGACTGAAATACTCCTTATCATAACCTGGCGACACCATTGCACGTATACTATGAAAAGAGAAATCATCAGATGTAACAGATAGATATGCGGTGTGGAAGAAATCGGTTAATATTTTATCCATGATTTTATTTCGTTAATCATATGTGAACAAAACTTAATATATTGAATATAAAATACATGTTTGAACAAACTCGTGTAGAAAATATCATGCAGCAGGTTTATATTAGTTTGTACGTAGATGCTGTTATCATATAATCCCTATTTTTCGCATTTGCCGGAATAATATTTGGCTATTGTCAATTTTAAATAAGTTTTCTCTTTGAAAAAATCCATTTATAAGTGACGCTTCAGCTAGCCATCCGTATTTGATGTTTTGCACAAACATTCACAAAATTTGTGTAGCAAACATCAACCACACCTTGTGCCATAGAAAAAGAATTCGAAAATTTGCTTTCCTGATGCAAGTTGAATGTAAAATAAATAAATAAATCTTTAAAAAATATATATATCCATTCCAAATGAATCCATTGCTCAAAGTGTAATTCATTCATACAGTTGAGAAAAGACATTTTTTCCTTTGCTTTTTATAACATATGCATAAAATTCATTTTAAGAGATTTTGTTTTGGAGTTTATTTTTGTTGGTCGCATCTCTTCACATAATATATTAATCATGAAGCAAGACCAGTTATTTTTATGTGCAATGTATATTTGTTGCATGGCTGAGACAGTTTATTCTTTTTATAGATATTTGCATGTAATATTATTATGGTTGCCACATTGGCAGTAGTAAAGAAAGAAAATATCCTGTTGTTTCATAAATATATGGCGTATATGTGTATAAGATTTCTTTCTATACAGTATTAATGTATTTGTATGTCACAAAAGAATGCCCTTGTATTTTTGGAAATCAATATTGAAAGATTTATATATGTGCAGCATTTTGTTCCAATATCAAGTATAAGTGTGAAAATAAATACACAATTTTAAAAGTATCAACAAGTCTGTCATTAAATACCACAAAGTCTCAGGAAATTAAAACCAGTGTTGTTTCCAGTGAAAGGGGGAACCGTTAGACGTAAGTGGGTTTTTCTCCACTGTTAACTGACTCTGAAAAAGACAAGACAAAAATAATGCACTGGTCTTCTCATTATTTATGGCCTTCCGAAGGTGCACAAGCCCGACATTCCTCTTCGTCCAATCATGTCAGGTTTCCACCATCCAGCTTATCTACTATCCAAATGGTTATACGAAAAACTTAATGATTACAACAGTGGTTTCAAATATGTTGTGGAAAATAGTCTTGGCGTCAAACAACAGTTATCATCACTTGTAAATGCTAATGCCATTTTACTTGCATCCATAGACGTTGTTGATATGAACCCGTCTATACCATTGGAACTTACTATTAATAGTAGAATATCTTGGTTATTACAAAACGTTGCTTCTGCCTATGAAACTCATTTTTTATTACAATTACTTGAGGTTTGTTTAAAAACCAATGTATTTCAATTTGAAAATCATTACTTTTTTTAAAAAAAAATGATGGTCTAGCCATGGGCAACACACTATCCCCAATATTGTCCAATACTATTTTAAATCAGATTGAAACTTCTATTTTACAGTAGGATACATTTAAGTATATTAGATATCACCGTTATGCCGATGACATTTCACTACTTGTATGTGATGAAAATACACTTTTACAAATATTGGAACAATTCAACAATCACTATCCTAGGCTGAAGTTTACCCTCGAGTGTGAATCTGATAATTGTCTTTCATTTTTAGATTTACTGATAACCCGTTCACACAATAAATTTATAACGAAAGTATACCGAAACACTACTGCGGGCACTACTTACATGCATCAACAGTCAGCCCATCCACCACTGTGCAAGGCTAATATTTGGAAAATTTCTTTTGTAGGACATTATTAATTTGTGATTGTTCAAATGATCTTAAGGGCGAAATACAGTTTTTATATCAAATAGGAAAAAAATGGATATAAATTGCGTACCTTACAAAAGTGGTTTAATCAAACACGCAGATCGGTGCAAGCCCCTAAAACAGTTATTCCCAAAGAAGCAAAAACATGAATAGGAATTCCTTATTTTCCACAATTATCGACATAATTCAACGTATTTTTGCAAAGCGTAATATATCTGCTTCTTGTGTTCCTCCGAAAAGTTTAGAAAAACATCTTACCAGGTTAAAAGTTATTTTGTTGATCCACTAAATAAGTCTGGTATTTATCGTGGTCAATGCGAATGTGACTCCTCATGTATAGATTGCAATATTAATACCCGAATTAGAGAACATATTAGACAATCAAAATAGTCACAAGAAGAGAGCATGTCAGGACTGGCGCTTCACGTAAAACAACATAAAGCAGGTTAATGTAATTAGGTTCAGCAAAAACAAACAACGGGAGATTAAAGAATCGTTCTTTATTCATAAATATAAAACCTGCTTTAAATCTGGATTTTGGAAACATAGAATCTGGTTACTTACCTTTGATATATATTTTAGAACTAGCGATAGTGGTGTAACAGACATCGCACTTCCTTCAACTCAGCTCAATCTTTCGCACTGTGGCCTGTTCGTAGTATTTTAGTATCCTCCACGTGGTATTTATTCATTCTGTGGTATACAGGGTGTTTCAAAACAACACCGACAACGTTTGGGAGGTGATGCTTGACACCAAGATAAGACAAAAAGTATAGGCCAACTTGGGTGCATAAATGCTTCCTTTCGGAGTCTTGCCGAAAACCTGAGAAAATGAACTTTGAAGGTCCATAGCTCCAGAACAATAGGACCTACGGTAGTCGGGTCAAGACTTCATTTAGAAATTAGTATATGCTCTATCCAAACTTCCATGTTTCAGAATCCTGAGGTATTTCTGGAACAATTTTTATAGAGGTATTTTGTGAGTACTTCAAATTATATGCCCGTAGCCCAACTCCATCTATAAAAATTGTTGGGTGAGTACCTTAGGATTCTGAAACATGGAATTTTGGATAGGGCACATATTAGTTCCTAAGTGAAGTCTTGATCCAACTACGGTAGGTCACATAGTTTTGGAGCTATGGACCTTAAAGTTAATTTTTTCATGTTTTCGGCAGCCTGTAACTCCGAAAGGAAGTAGGGGAGAGGGGGGTACATTTGAACAGGGGGTACCTTTGAACATTTAAGATAACAGGCTAGAAATAATAGCATATCTGGTGGTTTCAAAATTTTTAGTTTGGCAAAACTGCGTTGCATGACGGTCAACTGTTATCTGCAATTTTAATGTAAATGTTGATGAACAGCAGTACTTTGTTACATTTGTGGGGTGAAAAGTTGGAATTTTTCCGAATGCATATACTGTGCGAGTTATATTAATATACAGGGTGTCTAGAAATTCTGTTGCAAGCCCCTAGAAATCGCATACGGTACGACAGATGCCAAAACAGGAAAACACGTGTTTGATTATTTTAAAAGTACAACGTATCAAAGCAAAAATTGTTGTCCCAGGGCCACCCGCAGGGCCCCAGGCGGGGTCCAACTCAAAATTTGCAAATGGTGACGAGATCAAGTAGCGTTGTTGGAGAGCTGTTGGGAAATGAACGAAGACGAAACAAGTCTCTACTCTCTAAAATTACCATGTGCAAAATGATGACCGGTCAAAATGTCAGCAAAGCCACCATTGTAAAGTCTATGGCCACCCTCCTAAATCTGAAATGATGCGACAACAATTTTTGCTTTGATACATTGTACTTTTAAAATGATCAAACACGTGTTTCCCTGTTTTGGCATCTGTCGTACCGTTTGCGATTTCTAGGGGTGGCAACGGATTTTCTAGACACCCTGTATATTAATATAACTCGCACACAGTGTTGGGCAAAATCAATTGAAATCAATTGCAATTGATCAATCAATTGAAAGTAATTGCTCTGAAAATCAATTGCAATTGATTTCAAGTGCAATTGATTTCAATTTGTAATTGACAATTAATTTCAATTGCAATTGAATTCAATCATAAAATTTGCAATTAAATTTTCGTCAATTGTTAATTGTTAATTGGTCACCAGGCAATTGAAACTTTTAATTGTTAATTGTCAATTGCAAAGGTTGCAATTGAAACATTCAATTGTTAATTGCAATTGACAATTGAAACTTGTAATTGTTAATTGTAATTGTTAATTGCAATTGAAATCAGCAATTAAAACTGAAGATAAGAAGATGTGTGTATATTGTATTGTCCACTTGTTACTGTTTTACATATTTCAAATAAGGTACTTATAAGAAATGCTGGATACCTGCCATCCTTTTTCCCCCCTGGGAAGAAAGCCGTGAAACTAAGTATTTTTTAAATATATTATGTTTATGGTTCTATCCCCCTCGAAAGAACTCTATATGCCCGTCATGCATACAATAGGAATGAGCAAGAGCGAGTTTTCTTTAAAACTCGACTCGACTCGAAGCAGACATCTTTGAGTTCGACTCGAGATCTCGGCTCGAAAAATTTCCCCCAACTCGACTCGAATTCGGATCGAGTTTCTAGTCGAGTCGAGCCAATTCGAGCTAAATCCTTTGTGTAGTTCCAAGTACTACTATCTTCAAGTATCCTACATAGACAATATAATTATCAATGATACTACTACTACTACTATAACTAATTATTATTATAACACAGTGTACCTGTATAAACATGGAATATAGGCGGTTTGTATCGGAATACTAAAAGTTAGTTAACTGTCGATCTCGGTAGTCAAGAAATCTTCAGGAGGCAAGGACATCGGTCACGAGGTTCTTGGTTTGAGTTCAGGAGGAGCAAGTATTCGGGCTCGAGCCAAAAATTGTTAGAAGTTATGGGACTCCAGCCAAACATGTTTAAAACTGCTCGACCCGGGTTTAGGGTTGTCAACGACTCAAGCGGCTCGCTCACAGCTCATTCACTTATCGAGCCGAACAGAGAAGTGAGCCGAGCCAACAGCTTATCCAACCGAGCCAGCTCGAGCCGAAGGCTCACACGAGCCGAACCGAACCGAACCGAGCTGATTGCTTACCCAAACCGAGCCGGTTCAAGCCATTGGCTCAGTTAAGCTAACTCGAACCTAGCCTATGGACTCGTTTCAACGGAGCTGGTTCGAGCCATTGGCTCCAATCGAGCCGAGTCGATAACTCGTCTTTACCGAGCCGGTTCAAGCCATTGGCTCAATTGAGCCCAGTCGATGGGCAATCCCAACCAAGCCAGCTCAAGCTGTACGCTCAGTTGAACCGAGCCGAGCCGGTTGACATCACTATTCCGGTTGGGCTTCTACTTTGGCTAAAAAGTTGGACCGTGCAGTTCTCAGCCTTGATGGTAAGAACTACAAAAAATGATATGAAATCTTTAGTTTTACGTCCCACGCATATGCCGGTTAGGCTAAAGGAGACGGTGATGATGGGAAATGAACGAAATGAAGAAAGTGGGAGGAAACGGGAGAACCCCGAGAAAATCCACGAGCACAGTGTTTGTCCACCACAAAATCCAAACTGCGCGAGCTGGGATCGAACCAGGGACCTCAAGCACCGGAGGTGAACGCTCTACCACTGACCCACCGCGCCCCCTGGTAAGAACTACAGTATATACTTATATTGGTGCTCACGGCGTCATTAACTTGTTCCACCACCAACGAATTTCGAGGTACTTTGTTTTGCATCTTTTGTGCGTGTTTTGTGTCGCTTTGTGCGCCTATTCCCACATTTTGTGCATCACCGGAAGTGGGTCAAAATGGGCCTACAAATATGGCGGAACAAATTATTGCTCTTCCGCCACCAATGAATTTCGAGGTCGTTTCCTTCACATCGTTTTGTGCGTCTACTTCCGTTTTGTGCGTCATGGGAAGTGGGTCAAAATGGGCTTCCAAGATGGGACGAAAATGACCAAGAGTTCCGCTACTATCGAATTTCGAGGTCGTTAATTTCACAACGCGTACCCTTTTGTGCGCCTATTTCGACGTTTTGTGCGTCACTGGAAGATAGTCAAAATGGGCCTCGAAGGTGGGACGAAAATGACCCACTTCTCCGCCACTAAAGAATTTCGAGGTCCTTCATTTTGCATCGACTACTGAATTTTCGTGCTGTTTCGTGCCCCCATTTCCACGTTTCGTGCGTCACCAGAAGTGGGTCAAAATGGGCTTCCAAGATGGGACGAAAATGACCCACTGTTCCGCCACTATCGAATTTCGAGGTCGTTAATTTCACATCGCGTACCCTTTTGTGCGCGTATTTCGACGTTTTGTGCGTCACTGGAAGACGGCCAAAATGGGCCTCGAATGTGGGACGAAAATGACCCACTGCTCCGCCACTACCAAATTTCGTGGTCCTTCCTTTCGCATCGACTAGTGAATGTTTCGTGCCGTTTCGTGCCCTTATTTCGACGTTTTGCGCATCACCAGAAGTGTGTCAAAATGGGCCTCTAAAGTGTGACCAAAATGACCCATTGTTCCGACACTATCGAGTTTCTACGTCGTTTCTTTCGCATCGTTTAGTGCCTATTTTTTAAAAATGTTTTATGTACCTACTTTCTCGTCTTGTGCGTCAGTGAGTTAAACAGGCCTTTAAAGTGGGAGTTAAATAGCTCACTGTTCCGCCACTATCGAATTTCGTGGTTGGTTCTTTCGCATCGTTTAGTGCGTATTTTGTAGGGATGGCCAGAACCGGTTCTTGGTGGAACCGGTTTTCGGATCTGAACGGATCCGGTTCTAGAAGATCCGGTTCCGGAATCGGTTCTTCGGATCCAGGTCTGGAACCGGTTCTTCGGATCCAGGTCTGAAACCGGTTCTTCGGATCCAGGTCTGGAACCGGTTCTGAAAACAGAACCGGTTTCTCGCGGAACCGGTTCCCCTGGAACCGAAACTTTGTTACCATCCCTACCTAAACGCGAGCTGCTGGCAAGCTGTGAACAGTATGCTAGATGAAATGGTGGAAGCGACAGGCAGGCGCCCAGGCGGCGGCAGCTTGTCTTATTTGGCTAAATAAACTGGGTAACTGGCAAACTCATTGGCTAAACAGGCAAACTGGCCAACTCATTTGGCTAAAGACCCACTGGTGGACCAAAACTTTTTTTCTGGGGGCACAAGCGGGTCTGGGCGGGGAAGGCACAAGCGCATGGTCCTCTTTGCATTATTTTTAAAGGTGAACTTTGTGCCTCCTTTACGGGTCTTTGGGGGCTTTCGGATCCAGGTCTGGAACCGGTCCCTAAGATCCGGTTCTGGAACCGGGTTTTCAGATCCAGATCTGGAACCGGTTCCTAAGATCCGGTTCTGGAACCGGGTTTTCAGATTCAGATCTAGAACCGGTTCTTAAGATCCGGTTCTGAAACCGGGTTTTCGGATCCATGTCTGGAACCGGTTCCTAAGATCCGGTTCTGGAACCGGGTTTTCGGATCCAGGTCCGGAACCGGTTCCAGAACCGGTTCTTCTCCGAGAACTTTGTGGCCATCTCTAGTATTTTGTACTGTTCTGTTCGCCTACTTCCACGTTTTGAGCATCACCAGAAATGCGTCAAAATGGTCCATCAATGTGTGAGGAAATAGAGCCATAGTTCCGCCACTATCGAATTTGGAGGTCGTTTCTTTCGCATCGTATAGTGCCTGCTTTGTACTGTTTTGTTCTCCTATTTCCACTTTAGTGCGACAACGAAAATGGGTCAAAATGGTCTACAAGTATAGCGGAATAACTTAATGCTGTTCCGTCACCATCGAATGTCGAGGTCGTTTCCTTCACATTTTTTATGCATGATTTGTGTCGCTTTGTGCATCAGTGGGAGAGGGTCAAAATGGACCTTGAAAGTGGAATGGATATGTCTTTTTCTGCCATATTTGTAGGTCGTCTTTGACCCACTTTCGTTGGCCTACAAAACGTGAAAATATGCGCAGAAACGGTAAAAACATGCACTAAACAATGCGAAAAAGCGACCTTGAAATTCGATACTGATGGGAGAGTGGATTATTTTTCTTCCCACATTGAATGCCCATTTTGACCCACTACCATTGATTCACAAAACGTGGAAATAGGCTTACAAAACGGTAGAAAACACGCACAAGATGATGTGAAGGAAACGACCTCGAAATCGTTCCTGACGGAACAGCATTAACTTGTTCCGCCATATTTGTAGGATAACATTGACCCATTTCCGGTGACGCAGAAAACGAGGAAATAGGCGCACAAAACGACATAAAAAATTTCCATGTAATTAAGCTAAATTTCCATTTAAATTTGTAAGCTTAATTATATGGAAAATTTTATACATTTTTCCTTTACATTGGTCTACTTTACGTTGATTTGGGACTTTTAAATTTTATTCAGTTTTCCACTGAAAAGTATTTATAATTCAACAAGGAAATAATTATTAATTATAATTATTATCTATATAATTGAATTCATTGTAATTTGTTCCATAACAAACACTTTGCCATTTCGTACTAGCTGTTATGCCCGTTCTTCGCATGGATCAGATAAAATATCAATGTAAACGAACTGAAACACGGGAGAACAATTAAGAAACATTTCTAAAATTGGATATATTTTGTGTGAATATATATCCAACAACGTACATGTGTTTTCATTGGGAAGGCCGATGGGGGCTGAATTTGAACGTATACACTATGGGGGGTGTCACTATACGTCTGAGCAACCCCAATAAATATGGATTCGACACAAATTCTACTACTTTTACATGTCCCGGTGAACCACACCTCAGACCCCCTTGGTTCGTATTGTGAAAAAATCTCCTCTGGCCCCCACTAACCCCCAACCAATACCGCGAAAACTATGAATGTGACACTAACATCTGCCATTTTCTACTACTTTTTACATATGCCGGTAAAAGTCCCTATAATCCTCTGGTTCCAATTTTGAAAAAAAAACAAAAACAAAAAAAAAACAATGCCTCTGGCCCACAGCCGATGGGGGCTGTATTTGGAAGTCAATGCCTGTGGAAGTATCACCATTCATCTCAGCGACAGCGAAAACTATGGATTTGACCCTAATATCGGTCACTTTCCATTATTTTTACATGTCTCGCAATTCCCCACCCCCGGTGACTCCCGGCCCGCATTCAATGGTGGCTAAATTTGAAAATCATCGCTAATGAAAGTATCCCCATTGATCTCAGCCACCGCCAAAACTACGGATTTGACATCGGTCATTGTGGATTATTTTTACATGTCTCGTGATCCCCTTTATAATGCCCCCCTTTCTTAGCTGATGGGGGCTAAATATGAAAGTAAACGCGGTCTTGAGTTTCACCATTGAGCCCAGCTATCCCGAAAACTATGGATTTGACACTAATATCGGTCATTTTCGATTATTTTTACATGTCTCGGAATTCCCCCATCTGGTGACCCAAGGCCCGCATACAACGGTGGATGAATTTGAAAGTCATCGCTAATGGTAGTGTCGCCATTGATATCAGCAACCGCGAAAACTATGGATTTGACACTAATATCGGTCATTTTGGATTACTTTTACGTTTCGGTCCCCCCCCCCCCCGTTGACCCACGGCCCGCAGCCGAATACGGTGAATTTGGAAGTTAATGCGATCGGAGTTCCACCATTGATCTCAGCGACCGCGAAAACTATGAAATCGACACTGATATCGTTCTACTTTTACATGTCCCGGTAAACGCCCCCCTGAGACCCCCTGGTTCGAATTTTGTTGAAAACGCTTTGCCTTGGTGTGGGACCTAGACCAAGGTATCTTTGACCAAAATTTGGTAACTCTCGGTCGACT
The DNA here is from genome assembly GCF_964235325.1 of Thermobia domestica. NCBI lineage: Eukaryota > Metazoa > Arthropoda > Insecta > Zygentoma > Lepismatidae > Thermobia > Thermobia domestica. The sequence continues at coordinate 134,462,078 of NC_137469.1, read as the reverse complement.
TTTCTAGTCCCCAGGCCGGTCCCGGTAAACGTTCCCTGGAGACCCCCTAGTAAGGAATTAAAAAAAAAAGTCTTCGTCTTGGTCTGGGGCCTAGACCAAGCTACCCGTGACCAAATTTTGAAAAGTTTCGATCCACTCGTCTCGTCCACAGGCCGCACAAAGATAGACAGACAGACACACGAACAAACTTTATTTTATTTATATTAGAAAGGTCAGGTCCGCCGTTATTGTATTAGTGCGGTGCTTGAGCGATTGATCGTAGAAATTCAAACTCCGATGAGTGATAATTTCATAGGCTTGTTTTATTACAAGTTTAAACTCTTTAGTCAGTAGAGAGGAGGGCGTGAATCATGGGTCAGAGTTGATGACAATGGGTTTTGGTGGGTCTGTGGGCACAGTGGGTAAGAGTGATTTATGGTGGGTGGTGGGTCAGAGTGGGTCACGGTGGGTCGTGGGTCAATTGGTCGTGGCTAAAGTTTTCATTGCCCCACGCCCTCTCTGAACTACAATGTTGAAAAGTAATCAGTGAAAATCAATTGCAATTGATCAATCAATTGAAAGTAATTGCTGTGGAAATCAATTGCAATTGAATCAATTGCCAATTAATTTCAATTGCAATTGAAGTACAGAATTCAATTGCAATTACTTTCCACTGCAATTACTTTCAATCAATTGATCAATTGCAATTGATTCTCCTTTTTCAATGGCCAAGTGCAATTAACAATTACCCATTACTTATTTTAATTGTTAATTGCAATTAACAATTAAATTTACAGATTAATTGTTAATTGTTAATTCAATTGAAATTTGCCCAACACTGCTCGCACAGTATATGCATTCGGAAAATTTTTATCACAGTTTCGTAATAGGTGTCATTAGTGCTTTCGATTGGCGTATAAACCATCTTCTACTTCGATATATAATTTCCCTCCCTTCTCTTGTTAGTCGAAAGGGCTTAATCGTTGGACGTTAAACTGAAAGATTTCATTTCATTTCATTTCGGTTCGCTTTTAGGATGTAAAAGTCTGGTCCCTCTGGAAAAGGCTAAGGGAGACGGATGATTAAAGCAAGTGAATGATGGTGGAAAAAATGGTGCAATAAGAATGTGGGAGGAAGCGGAAGTACTCCGAGAAAACACGTACGGTACTTGATTTGCACCACGGAGTTACTTGGTCGTGGAAAGAACTAGGGACCCCACGCCCTAGAAGGTAAGCACTCTACCTCTGAGCCATCTGCCCCCTTCAATCATTAAAAAGTATCGAATCTTTCCCTGGGACTGGGAATGTACAAGAGAGAAGAAAATAAGAATTTAGATTTTCATTCAATTTAAGTAAAAAACTAAATTAATAAATAAATTATTGATATTATTTATTTAATATAACTATTTATCTATTCCATTTCCAGATCCAAGGAAAAGTATTCCTTAAAGATGCTATTAGATTAAGGGAGGGTTTCTCAGCCTATTTCATATCATGACTTTTTTTTTAAATCATATCCTCTAGTCAGCGACCCCCATAAGTAATTCCTGGTTTGTAATAAGCTTTTTTGAATGGACGCTGCTTATCGCTTGTGTAAGCCTAGAGAAATCACGCTAAATTTTTGGTTTCACGCTAGCCTTCATTTTGAATTGTATTTGAATAGGTAGTTTGTCTTCTATTTCAATTTGCAGTTTCCACTAGTTTCATTCCTGTTTCATTTCTTATTCTCTTTTAAACGATTCTTTATTTGTTTGATATCCTTCATTTTATTTCTTGCTTGATGTATTTCCATTGACAACAAGAATGGAAAATAAAAATATGACTACAAATACAAGAAATTCAAAACATTTTTGTTAAAATACGAGGGCTGATCAATAAAGAATCATCATCAAATGAATAAATATGAAATGAATAAATATGATCAATAAAGAATGATCATAACTACCTGCACTAATGCTCTAAATGTTGATGGTCTTTTTCAAAATAGTCCCTATTACGTGCAATGCACTTGATCCAATGTTTTTGCCAGCCATTGCCAGTCAATGTTTTTGCCAGTCCAGCATACCTCTTTTTGTAATGTAATCTGTTACAAACTGGTATTGATCAATGCTTCTATATACGAAAGTGTATAGTTTATACAAGTGTTTGAAGTGTTATATTTAATGTTTTTCTTTGTTGTAAGAGTGAGGAAAATCATTACAATAAATAGAGTAAGTTCAGTTTACTTTTAATGGAGTTTCCACTAGTCTGTTTGTGAAAACCTAACATAGCAGTATGCATATCAGCTTGATTCGAAAGTATAGCTAAAGTTCTGGTAGCTCTGCCTTCGTATGTAATAAGCAAATTCCTAAAATAACTAACATCATGATGTAAGTGCAAATTTCAACGAGACACTTTGTTCCCTTTTGATTTTGAGTATATATATATATATATATATATATATATATATATATATATATATATATATATATATATATATATATATATATATATATATATATATATATATATATATATATATATATATATATATATATATATATATATATATATATATATATATATATATATATATATATATTTTGTAGAGATATTGGATTTCCCTCATATTATTAATATTCAGTATATAAACAGATCAAGATTTAATAACGATTTTATTTTTTATTTTTTATTTTTTTTAATTTTTTTTCTTTATTTTCTGTGGATGATGAGAGACATTCACAACTTGGAATAATAAGACAGTCAGCAAACATTTCAAAATTCTCTTTAGTAGACGATTCCTCATTCTTCATTCTTGGTAAATTTATGTAACTTATGTAATCTGATGTAACCAAAGTGTTCTGTAACTGTTGACGAATTATTAAATAAGTCGAGAATTCCATTTACCTTGCACTTTCCTGAATCCTACACGTGCGTACTTTGGATGTTTTTCCGTAATTTCGTCGGCCATCTTCCTACTTTGGTTCATATAAAAACGTCCCAGGACCCGGAAGATGGGAGTAGCACTCGAGAAGCGGTGAAGTACACGAGGAGCGGTAAAGTTCACGAGGAGCGAGTGTGAGCAACGGCAGGAGAGATCTATACCAAATTCCACGCCAATTCGACACAGAAGCCGAGACATGGAGACCACCAGTCGACGTCCAGGAACTGAGGTACGGAATACACATCCAAGGTCCTAAAACGCCCAAACAACCTTCCTTTTCTTTCTTCCTAAACAAACTCTCGACTCTCTCTTTTTTTAAGCCCTATAAACTAAAAACGCTCGTCGTCTTCTCAGTTACCTCTCAATTCTACCAGTGAGCTATATTTCCCAAATTAACAATTATAGTTTCTTTTCTTTCTTCAAAATGACGACGAAAGCATTCCTTCCGAATGCACAAGCGTAAGAATATATTCTCTGCTTCTACGTTCTATCTAAATCAATCAGCGACACATATTTTAAACGCCGTGATTATGTAACTACTTATATTATAATGGAAATCAATTGTATAAATGTGCCCTAGTTGTTTGAGGTAGTAAATTCTTATATTTTCGCTGTTTTGAAAACAGTAAAATCATGAACAACAAAGATGGAAACATTCATCTTAAAAAAAAAAAAAACCACATATATATATAATTTATGTGAATCAAGTTTTTCATTCATTGAAGATGGCCCCCTCAAAATTTTCTTGAGCGCTTCGTTGGCTCCCCTGAAAAATACTGTTTGGAAGGAATGTATTGGACCTTAAAGTGCGAACAAAATATATTTTATCTATTTTAAATTAATGAAAACTTAAACGCGTGTCTTTTCATCTTTTTGATTATGTAGAGAAATGTAGAAAAGGTAATGTGCGCATGATGTTAATATAAATCTATGGTCTGAGATCAAAATGCTTGCTTGAATAACTGTTTTTAATTTCGTAAACCTTTTAGTAAAGTAGGAAACGGAAATGTCGTGAAAGTTAGAAGAATAATTTTGCATACTTAGATGTGATGAAAATTATTTTAAAAATGTTAGAGAATGAAATAAATGGCGCAGGATGACATTGCTAATGTCCCTTATTTTCATCAGGGATGGCCAACACTTCGACCGTGGTCTACTACTAGGACGTAAAACCTAACAGGTAGACCTCGGTGCACTGTGTCATACTATCTAATCCAATCAGGACAAATTTGCTGATTTTTGATATATTAACATTTTTGATCATATAAAACAAAACAATTATGTTTGTTTTAAATATTCTTCAATTTTATGATTTTGGCCTTTATTATTTACTTTTCATTTGGTCCTCGTTATTAATTTATATCAGTGATTCTCAACCTATTTTCTATAATGATTCCTCTTTATCATATCCTGTTGCCAGCAACTGTTATATCTAAGTTTCTGTTCTTAGGAAGCGTTTATATGGGGTTTTTAGTCTACCTATCGCAAAGGGATCACGATATTAGTGAGAAGAGGCAATTTAGACTTTTTTAAAAGTTGCACACATTACGGAGAAATGCTAATGAGCATAAGGACGTTTTTCTTTCACAAGCCATGTTTACGTTCGGTGGCCAACAGTCTTAACTAACAAGTAAGAGTTTTCGAGTCTTTTCCTCTTTTCCACTAGGAAAATGCTGGAAGGTAGGAAAACGCTAGGAGCACTATTAATGTAGATCCACAGCGTTTTTTGCTTCCTCTTCCTTTTTCATTGTTATTTGGTTTTATTTCAGTGTAGCGTTCCGTTCAACAGCGAGGCTGTATGAGACGTCCACCTACAGCTTAATGTGAAATCCGAACCACATGAGCTTCCGGCAGGAATTGAACCCGGTATCCCTTTTCCATTGTCATTGGTATCACTACTGTTTACTCATTGCTAAATATTAGAATGCAATTCGGAGATACAAGTTGTATCAGTAAACGCTTTAGTAAATAAAAATAAACGAAACCCTCCTTACTAAATTACAGTGAAACAACAACGAGAGTGTAAGTGAGGAATTATATCGACTTAGCAATAAAGATTTCATTTCACCCGTAACTGTAGTTCCTATATGTTGTCTTCCGTAATATTTATTATCAGTTTATTTTTCCTAGACTTAGTTTTAGAATATATTTAGTATAACATGTCACTAAATTACGGAAGGGTTCTCAATCTGTAGGGACAGTGTGAAGGTGTTACTTCACAGCGTACTCCCTTGGTCTAGTTGCTATTGCGTGGGACTCTTGAACGAAAGGTCGAAGGTTCGATTCCCAGTGGGTGAGTATTATGGGTTTTTGGTAAGTTTAAGATTTCTACATGTGGCGTTTCTTGTTAGAAGTTACAATTTCTATTTCCATTTTTTTTGGAATTTATTAATGTAGCCCTCAAAAGGACTGTTTTATGTAAACTCGTCTCCAAAGACGTCCAATGGCTATCTGCATCAATAACCGCCTGTATTGTTCGTGGCATTCCATCAATGAGACGACGGAGGTAGTGTTCGCTCTGCGCAACTTCCTCCCATGCGTCTTCTGCTAAGTTCCACAAAGCAGCTTGTGTCGTGGGTGGCGGATTAGAAAAGCGTTCCTTAATCACTCTTTTCACCTCGGCCCACCGCTTTTCGATCGGGTTCATGTCAGCCCCACATGGAGGCCAATCTAGATCAGCCTGTTCTGCTAGCCAATTCTCAACTACCCGACATGTGTTGACTGGAGATCTGTCGTGCTGAAAGTTGACTACGCCATCAGGATAAAGATCTCTAACAGACGACAGCATGACATTCTGAAAAATGTGCAAATACTGCGCACCCGTCAAACGTTCCTCTATCCGATGGAGTACTCTTAGGCCCTTTGATATTAAGAATCCCTAGTTCGACACCAATACACGACAACAGTGTCGTCTATGATGGATGTATCGTTGGTCATATCTGGTTCCACGCGGACGATACACAACGCCTGGTCCTAAATTTTCAGAGAAGAACACGTACTCGTCGGCGAAAATAACATCGTTCCAGTTGCGATGCCTGTTTGCTGCTGCCAATTCGTCGCAGTCGAATGTGATCTTCCGAGAGGACTTCCTTTTGAACCCCACGACGAGCGAAAAGGCCAACTTCCCTAAGCTGTCTTCTAGCAGTGAACCTAGAAGCTGGGAAATTTGCTATTCGCATCAGCTGTCTAGAGGTCGTGTGAGGTTGTTGCTGTGCAACATCAATGAGCTGATGATCTTGCTCTTCTGTTGTCACACGATTCCTCCCGCAACCGAGGCGTCTACCAGCTTCCCCAGTTTCTCGGTACCGCTTCACCCACCGTTGAGCTCTTCTTGGGTTAACCCCAACACTTACTGCTGCTTGCGAGACGCTGTATCCCGCGTTAACAAGGGCAAAAATACCGCCCATTTTGTTCTTCGCCATTGCGCTGTATCGAATGATTACACCTACAGGTTGAGTTTGTAAAATATTACTCCTAAGAACAAACGTGATTGGCAGATAGCAATACTGAACAGAACTCCACAGAAATGCATGCTGAACTTACGTTTATAGCTAACCTTTGGTGATTTGCCCTCAAGGTCAAACGAGTTTACGAGTGGTAATTCAGTTCCGTGCGTGTTCTTAAGTCATGTTCGTATTGCTTTGAACAGTTTTGACGTATTTGTTTTCCAACCACCATAGGAACAGAATCAGGGCAAATCATAGCATACAATACATTTAAGGAAGTATATTTCTCGTGAAATTATTACACGCTACCCAAAGACTCCCAATATATGGATCTATACATTTATTTATATACATAAAGAAAACAGTGGAAACTACCTATCAAAAAGAATAAATTTACAGCACGATTGTAATGAAAAGTATGCCTCGTAATATAACAGATTTCTTTCGCGTAAGAAATCGAAACTCAGTTGGTCAGAGCAACTAATCTGTACGGAGGTTGTTGGTTCGTGCCCAGTAAACGTAAGGGTTTTTATTACCATTGTTTTTCTTTTTTGTGAGGAAAAATCAAATTGTGATATCGCGATATAAAATGTATTTGGTTAGGTAACTTTTTCTTAGCTAAATTTTAAATGTCAGTAACCGTCTAAATTATTTCATTGAGGTAAATGTGAATTAAATCTACAAACAGAACTTCTAACGAAATAATGTGTTAACTACACCAGCTCCATATTACTCTGATGTTTACTTTGGTTATCTCACTCATTCTGCTCACAACATTTTCTCATGTTCATAAACGAAACTATTTTGGAAACTTTTTAACTATATTACCTGAGTGTTAATGTTTGTCCGACTATCGCAAATGTATATTTGTCTTCTTTACTGTTTGTTTTTTCTTATTCATGTCCTATCTTGAGCTACTCTATCTCTGTATAATTGATTTCTAAATAAAGAGCTTTAAAAAGTTAGTTAGAGTAGCGGGTCTGTAGAGCATTTGAGATTTCATGACCTTTTAGACTTTTTCTTATTATTGGACGAAAGAAATTATGTATTAGTTATCTAAAGTTTAGACTTCTTTAGTAATTCTAAGGTGAGTTATCTCAGAAGATTAATATCTACGGAAGAGAGAAGAACATTCCAATCTCTGTTTTTCTTTCCATCTTTTACACTTAGTGATACTATAACGTACTTACATCATTTGTACGACAGCAACGTGTCACTCATTGACCGTTTGACGTTGAGAATGGACATAGATAGTACTGTTCATTGGGCAATTCTACTGCTGATAAGAAAACATGGTTAACTTTGTAAATTTACTAATATCATCATTACAATACGATAACCATTATGTGGTTAAGTCTACAGGATTAAGCTAACTAAAATGTAGGAAAACATAGGAAAGAAACATTAATGTAAATGGGATTTTCCACGATTAACTAACTAACTCAATGGCCTATGGAACACGAAGGTTCAGTGCCGTGTTCACAAAATATCTCCACTGACTTTTATCCTTAGCCAACTGGATCCAGTTTCTACTCTGTATTCCTATTTCTGCAAGACCCATGTTAATGTTGTCTTCCCATCTACGCTTAGGGCTTTCTAATGGCCTTTTTCCAATTGGGGTTCCAGTTAAAATTTTTAAAGCGTTCCTACTTTCTTCCATTCTGGCTACATGGAATACCCACCTGAGTCTCCTAGCTTTAATGACCCTAACAATGTTAGGTGAGCGGTATAAGTGCAATTCCTCCATGATTACTACTAAACAAAATAAAGAATCAAACTAGACGTTTTCTACCTGTTCTACTAGAGAATCTTAGCAAATTAGTAGTGTTCTTTTAATTTAAGGAGTAAAGTTACACTATCTTAAAATATAATACAAATATTAATCTTTAATACCAGTTTGTAGGAATTTATATCGGGGTCGGGAACGTTGAGTTAAAGAGGAGGGGGATAATATATAACTAAATGCATGCCGATTGTGCTAAGCTGCGAGAGGGAGAGGGAGCTGCGCCCAGAATACAACTTTTGCCGATCGTTGCTTTAGAGGGTTTTGTCCAGGATGGATTGGTGTCGGGCAAATAACGATTAGTATGTTTATTTACATCACCGTTAAAGAAATAGCAAACTTTCTGAAAGGAACTTACTTGGGAAACGCCAGATCCTCCTTATACTTAGCCAGAGCCCATTCTGAAAAATTGCATTGGCGTTCTGGGTGAAAGTTCTGTGGGCCTATTAGAAAAATATGTATTCCCGTTTCCACGTCGATGGTAGAATTTCCCGAAACAGTTATTGAATTACGTTCGAGGCATAGGTGTAAATAGCGCCCCCGCAACCCTGTGGGATGGGGACCGCACAAGCTGCAAGGCCAAAAATATATAAAAAGTACGCTGGGGCGGACCAGGCCAAATTTTCACCCGGGCAAAGTGACTTTTTGGCGCCCTTACCCCTAGTACTAGCCTATATTTTACATTTTATCTTAGTGTTTTTATATTTTAAACCCATTTTTCAAAAAGACTTTCGTTACCTAGGAAAACTTCACAAAGAATATGGCCCGTTATAAACAATACCAACTCTGTCCCCTCGCTTGATCTAGTGATTAGCACGTTTGCCTTCTGTGGTCCCGGGTCCAATTCCCAGTGGGTTACTGTTGAACGATAAATGTGGTTTGGATTCCATTATAATCAGTATCCACATCTCCTTTGGCCATTAAGGCATAACCGTGGAACGCTAAACTCAAGCAAACAAACAGACAATACTTACTACCCATCCACTCTTTATTCCACTTGCCATCTCTCCATTTGTAGATACAACTCCCTTAGTACTATGAAACTCTCTTCTTCCGTGGTGAAATGGAAAAAATTATGTAATTGCCGTTACTTTACAAGAATATAAACGAAAAAGTCAGTAGAAAGCACATTATAAAATTTACTTTTTGATGCTTGTTTTGGTGCCCCTCTGATTGTGGCGCCCCGAGCTGTCTCTAGGGTTGCCCGACCCTTGGTCCGCCCTGAAAGTACGGACGCATAACTAAGGGCTGCGGAGGAAAGGTTAACCTTCATGTTATGCCAATGGTTTGACGTGTTTGAAATGTTCAGTAACTGAACGGTTAGTGAAATAATTTCGACGGTTACTGATATTTTTAACTAGGACAAAGTTACCTAACCAAATACATTTGATATCGCGATGTCACAATTTGATTTTTCCTCACATAAAAAAGAGAAAAACAATAGTAATAAAAACTCTTACTCGTACTGGGCTCGAACTAACAACCTAATTCGTACAGACTAGTTGCTCTGACAAACTAAGTTTCGATTTTTTACGCGAAAGAAATCTGTTATATTACGAGGCATGCTTTTCATTATGATCGAGGTGTTAATTTATTCTTTCGATAGATAGTTTCCACTGTTTGCTTTATCTATATAAATAAATGTATAGATTCATATATTAAGTGTCTTTGGGTAATGTGTGTAATAATTTCACGACAAATATACTTGCTTAAATATGTTGTATGCTATGATTTGCCCCGATTGTCTGTTTCTATGGTGGTTGGGAAACAAATACGTCAAAACTGTTCGAAGTAATACGAACACGGCTTAAGAACAGGGACGGAACTGAGTTATCTCGATTGACCTTGAGGGCAAATCACCAAAGGGTAGCTATAAACGTAAGTTCAGCATGCATTTCTGTGGAGTTCTGTTCAGTATTGCTCTCGGCCAATCACGTTTGTTCTTAGGAGTAATATTTTACAAACCTAACCTTTCAATAGAACACAATGGCAGAGAATAAAAGGGAAGGAATTCTTGCCCTTCTTAACGTGGGGCACCACCATGTGCAATAAAAATGTCGCGTCTTCTTGAAGTGATAATTTATCGAAAATAACTCGTTTTCCTTTATATATTCGAAGTTTCTGAGGGTTTGCAAATGAGGAAACGTTACTGACAAACATGGACGCATTTAGGGGTGGGTCCAGGGGGTCCGAACCCCCTCTGAAATCCCAACTTTTCTTCAAATTAAGCCTAATTTTAGGGGTTATTTTTAAAAATTTTATTATAATTTATCCTAATATTGAGGTCGGACCCCCCAAATAGCTTTGGACTGCTCCCGAAATAAATTCCTGCATATGTGCCTGCTGACAAATATATTTTCAAAAAAATTGTTAAATAATAAAGTAAAATAACTAAATTAGGAGCAAAAAGCTTCAACACGGGCTAACTTTTGTCCACTGCCAATATTGTTTGAAGGGATATTAATAGCAAAAATTCCTAGTCTATGTTGAACCTTGGAACTTCACCCCGAACAGAAAGCCTATTATTGAGAACTACATATGAAACATTTTATCAAAACTTATCCAGCCTTTATCTGGCTTGAAATTATTATATACACCAAACTGCACTCTCCTAAAATATGTATCTAAACATTGCTATACGTATTTACGAAGCAATGATTTTTTTATCGAAATATGTAAGCAGGAAACTCTAACAGCTAGGCGTTGACTTGAAGACAAAGCTTGGTCCATTGGTAAAGCGTTGGAAGAATGATAACTCAATGTTCGTATGTTCGAATCTATCTACTCACCACAGCATTTTATTCTTACGTGTAACGATGAAATAAGAAAGAAAAAAATGTATAACCGTTAAGACAAAACTTCAACCAAGTCTGAAGAGAACAATACTAAAATAGTAACACAATGACGTCAACCAAGAATTATTTCATGTAGCGTTTGGACGAAATTACAGCTGTCAACGATTGCAGAAGTAAAAACAGGCTGATAGACGTAATGAAGTCTAGACTTCTGAATGCATTTACTTCCTGAAAACTTCCTTCTCTTCATTAGTATACAGGTAGTCATGGTAAAACCTTTCAATTGGAAGTGAAATGACTTGTTACACAAACTTAAACAGTTTTAAATCAATAAATATCTATGTGTAAAAATAGTTGTATCTTATTTGTAGTTCTGAGTTCCTTCCACTTTGAAGCGACAAATAAGAGAAGAAAGTATGGTGATAGAAAAAAAAATCAAATTTAAGATTTCAACTAATTTACATGTATTATGGCCTCTTATACCGAAAAAGTTATTTTTAGATACACGTCCATCTATTCGTCCGTCCGTTCGCTATACTTTTCTGTGCACTCGCCTAGAAGCCATACTGTTCAACTTATTTGCATCAAATTTTAGTTTAAGATTTCTATAGTATTTCCTATAGTTTTTTTTATTTCCCTCCTACTCCCAAAATAAGGGTAGTTTCCTGTACGATGAAAATAGAAAAAAGATATTTTCTCATAACTAGCTCTAACGATCTTGTTTTCTTTCTTTTTTTATAAATCAATATTTAATTAACAACCCTATTTTGTGGTATAAGGTATTTATCTGAGAAAAATCTACCAGGGTTAGTTTATACTTAGGGGTGAGTTTTTCTCAGTGATTTTTTCAAAATGGACTCAAGCGTTTTCGTTCGTATTTCATAAATAAATATTTCAGTAATGAACTGACAATATGACGTAAGTCATTTGATCCGAAAAATGTATGAGGGGTAATTTATTCTGAGTTTGTTTTAACGATTTTCTCAAACACGGCCTACGAAATTTTGTTTATATTTCATTAATAATTTAACAATATGGCATAACTCGTTTGTTCTTAAAAATGCGAGGGGTAGTTTATTCTTTGTGGAGTGTGTTGTTTGGGCGATTTTCTCAAAAACAACTCAAAAGAGTTTATTCATATTTCCCAAAATAAATATTTCGTTAACAACCGAACAATATGGCAAAACTCGTTTGTCCTGAAAAAAATATGCGAGGGGTAGTTTACTCTTGGGGTACTTTTCATCCACGATTTTCTAAAAAATTATTCAAGCAATTTTCTTCATACTCATAAATAAATATTTCATTAAAAACTTAATAATATGGAATAACTCGCTTATCCTGAAAGAATCCTTAGTTTATTCGGGGTTATTTTTCTCTCACGATTTTCTCAAAAATTACTCGGGCAATTTTATTGATAATTCATAAATAAGTATTTCATTAATAATCCTATATTTTAGTATAAGTCATTTCTATGGAAAAGAATTACGACGGATAGTTTATGTTTGGGGGTCAAGATTTTTCCCGACAATTTTCTCGAACGACAGGCTATTTTGTTCAAATTTCGCAAATAAATATTTCATTAATAACCAAAAGTATATCTTAACTCATTGTCCGAAACAATTCATAAGAGGTAGGTTATTCCTGACGTGTTCTTTTCGAACGACTTTCTAAAAAATGACTCATTTGATTTTTCATATTTCATAAACAATTATTACATTAATTGCTCTTTATATGTCTAATGAAAATGTTCTCAAAGTGTGAGTTAGTTTTGTAGTGTGGATTTTCTTCAATCGAAATTTTTATTCGATAATCTGATATTCGATGTATTTGGATAATACGATAATTTTATTCGTATTATCCAAATACACACTTCAGCAACTGCGGCCTAACACAGTTAAGAAATTGAATTGATAAAGTTTAGTGCGGTGGCCCGTACCCTGTAATCGAATATTTTTTTGGTAAACTCTCTACCTTTTTGTGGTAAACTAAGGCTTTTCTTTTTCGAGCGACAAAAGAGAGAAGAGAATATTGTGATTGTGAAAATAATATATCAAATTCAGATTTCAATGGATTTACATGTTTCATGGCGTCTACATTCCGAAAATGTGATGTTTCCTTCGCTACATTTTTCTGTGCATTCGCCTAGAGGCCATACCGTTCAACGTATCTGCACCAAATTTTAAACTTAGGGTTTACATAGTATTCCTACAGGAGATTTTACAACTTTTTGCCTACCGAATAAAATAAGTGCGGTTTACTAACAGCCGAAAATTGAAAAAAGCTATTTTCTCAAAAATGGTTTTAACAATTTTTTTCATTAATCAATATTTAATTAACACCCCCATATTGCGATATTAGACATTTCTCTTAGAAAAATTTACGAGGGGTAGTTTATTCTTGGAGGTGACTTGTTCTCGACGATTTTCTGAGAAAAGACTGGCATTTTGTTCTCACTTCATAAGTAAATATTTAACCTGACAACATGGTATAATTCAATTGACCTGAAAAATACAATGATGCTACTCAGCCGGTTCGCACCGGTTCGCTAGAACTGGTTGCTAAAATATTTCGAGTTCGCAGAACCGTTTGTTATACCGAAATATAAACACACACGCATGACCTAACCAAAACTGAAAGAAAGAAGCCAAACAAATTAGTGAAAAACACCTATGTACTTTTCCCGCATACTTGTATTGTTGTGAAAACAAACAACTTTCAATTGTTTCAATTCAATAGGCAGACAGATATTTGAATGGGCAGATAGAAATTTGAATATGAATTTCGGGATTTTGTCCGGGATACTGGGCTCTGACTGTAATGAATGTGATACGTATGTAAGAGCTCGTCCACATATTACGTAACGCGGCAAAGAGAGAGAGCGAGTTCAGCCTTGCGTTACGAAGTATTACACAAGGGGGAGGGGGTTAATGTCTTTGTTACGTAACGTGTTTTCTCTGTAATATTTATTTTTATTCTCAGATTTATATGCAGATTTGTAACTAAATACTTATAATTTAATACTTTATACTTATAATATTATAATTTAGACTTATATGCATATTTATATAAAATTATTAAACAAATAATTTTATTCAGTTCTTTTCATTTTTATAAATAAATATTTATATTGTTTCGGAAAATTAAAAAAAACAGCCTGTATAAATTGAATCATGCAGAAGGGATTTGAAGACGCTAGTAGACACCAGCATGACTGGTGACGAACCCTGCGTGTATTACAATACAATACAGCTCTGTTCTGTGGCTACCGCTGGGTACATGCTTTTCTGGAGTTAGTTGTTAGCGATCGTAACTACCATTTGAAAATGCCCTCGCGTTCCCACTCGTATCGCTGTTTCTTAGAATATATTTAAAACTTTCGATTTGAATTATTACCCACTCTATTCTTCCAAGGGGTTTCGCATGTGAAACAGAAGAAACTCTTTTTTGTGAAATAATATTTTCCGCGACAGAACGATCCAAGCAATATTAAGATATTAGAAACGGAATTTGTAGGATATTCTTTAGATTTGAATTTTCCAAGAGCAACACTGGAAAACTTCAAATGCAGAAGCATCCTGGATTCCAGGAAACAGAAGTCAATGTAAATTCTCTAGATCCTGTTTTACCTGCGTCTTCCTGCAGCATTTCCTCCTTGCCAATCATCGGTGGCCTAAGAGGTTGGGTGCGATCTCTTTGGGAAAACGACAGTATGGAATTTCAAAGAAATAAGACTGGTTAATGGGGTTAAAATATTATTACGATACTACCATTTTCTAATACTTTAATTTTTTGGCGAAAAACACTACAAATATATTCAAAATAAAAGCATTTTGTAATGAAAAGTTCTGTCATTAAAATTTTTTCTTGTGATAACCCCCAAAATAAACAAAATTTGTGAAAAAAATCAAAAAGCGTTGCATAACAAAAGGGGAGGGATTTAGCCTTGCATTACGAAGTGTGCCAAAGGAGAGGGAGGGGGAAAATTGATAAAAAAAATAGCGTTACGTAATATGTGAACGGCCCCTAATGCCTATTACGTGTGCTACCCATCAGCAATACGTTTTTGAGTGACTCCAATGGCTTCATTAGTTCTCGGGATATGTACCTTCGAAGCAATGTGTACAAAATAAAGTGGTCTTTTCATTGATATTGATTGCTGGTCATGACCAGTACTATCATTCCTCAAAATATGGCACCTTCCTGGTGGGACACCCTATATTTCTATATCTATCTATCTATCTACAGAGAGAGAGAGAGAGAACTGGTTATTAAAAGATTAGATTAGCACTACTGGAAAAACATATGAGTTGAATTTATTCCCAGTGAGTTTCTCAAACACGAGCTAGTGGATTTTATTTATATTTAATAAAATATTAAAGAAATAGGGTGAACCTAAAAGATGCGCACAGACTTCAGGAGGTGATTCGTGACATCGTAAGAAGATAAAAAGTCCTCTTGCAGTTTTTAAAATTCAGCGTCGTTTTCGATAATACAGGGTTGAAACTTGAAATCTTAAATCTACTCTTGACATTTGAAAATGAGTACAAACATGTGGAGAAGTGATTCCTTAGATCAAAACAAGACAACAAGTCTTGTTGCGGTTCTTTTTAAAATCAGCTTTGTATTCGAGATAAAAGATTGCTAACTTGGAATCAAAAATCGATCCCCGACAATTGGAAGTTAAGACAAACATGTGGACAAATTTCGGAAGGTGGTTCCTGAGATAAAAACAAGAGAAAAAGTTTTCTTACCGTTTTTTGAATTCAGTTTCGTTTTCGAGATCCGGAGTTGCAAACTTAAATCGACTCCTGACAACTGGAATTGAACACAAACATATGGGCAAACTTTGGGAGGTTATTCCTGAGGTCAAAACAAGAGAAAAAGTCGTTGTTGTTCTTTTTTACAGACTAGTTTTGGGAGTCGATGTTGGATTTCAAGTTGGCAACCCTGTATCTCGAAAACGAAGCTGAATTCGAAAACTGCAAGAGGACCATTTGTCTCCTTGTGATGTCACGAATCACCTCCCGAAGTTTGTGGACATCTTTCAGATTCATCCTTAGTGAAGCATCTTTTCGAAAAGTTAACTATCAACTTTAGGCATTGTTTATCTTTTCTAAATAACAAATGTTATTAATTTTAAGGCAGAGAGCTACTTCTGAGAGAATATATCTTGAAAAACGAGACATTTTACAAGCTCTCATGCCCAAAGCATTTGCCTCCTCTTATCTTGGATGCCACAAAGCGCGTCTCGTCTCTTTCTCGAGACATGTCTCCTCTCATGCGCATTCATTAACACTTGGGACAGGATTATCATTCTACTCAAAGCATTGCTTTTATAATGGTTGCATATTTATGATAATTGCCGTCAACATAAATTTCAGTCCTTTAAGTTGAATTAATTGTTTCTTCTTCTTCTTCTTCTTCTCATCCTCCTTCTTCTTATTACTATTAAAATTAAAATTAAATGGAATTTCTAGTTTAACGTTGCACGATTATGCACTTACGCTAAGGGTGAATGATGATGAATGAAATGGTGAAATGAAGAAAGTGGGAGGAAAATGAAAAATCCCAAGAAAACCCATGCACACGGTATTTGTCCACCTCAAATTTCACTGGAATTTCAAAGTGGAATCGAGCCACGGACCCATGCATCAAAGGTGAATGCTCTATCACTTCTTTTTAATTCGTCCCAACGGGGATATTCAATTCTATTGTCAATCTTTTTATTCGATCCTTTGGTCATTTATATACGGTAGGGACATAAACACAGAAATATCAAGGATATTTAAAATCACAAAGGTTCTTCCACCGGGAATGTAACCCGAGATAATCCAGGCTCTGTCCATAAGAGTTGTAGAAAAGTCGGGGATGACAGCAGATCTCTTCAGAACCTGTTAGTGGGTGATTAATTAATGAAAAAACTCGAAGGTAACACTTCTGCAACCGGGGCCTTCATTGTGAAATTCAATATCCAAAATGGCGCCCGCGCGCAAGTAACAAATTATATTTGAACTGAAATATCTTCTCACAGAAACAAGTAAGAAACTTCGTTTTGTACCAAATTAAAGATAATTGATAGTAGAAGTAAGAAAACTGGGTATATTGTTTACATGTTGACGCCATATTTAAAAATAACGGTTATTTGGGCCAAAAATTAGTTTTTCTCGTTTCTCTTTTTTTCATTTCACGACAAATAAGTATGAAGTTATTAAAAATATGAAAAGGCAGTCCAAACTAATTAAAGGAGCATAATCTTAGCTTTCTATCGTTACCAATATCTTTAATAGACCTTAAAAAATGACGGAGCTATTTAAATTTAAGTGGCGCAGGGTGTAGCGTTTTTTTCTAACTGTTTAATAAATTACCGGAAAAACAGTCACTACGCGCAAAACTTTCAAAGCTATTACTTCTCAACAAATTAAAATAGTCGATTCATTTTATCGATAAATTAAAGGTAATGTGTGGTAGGAAATGAAATAATAATGTTATTGCATTTGTCAAATATTATTATTAACATGTTCGTTTATATAATATATAGCTAATGTAATTATTATATTGTTTTATTTTGCAGACTTTGATGTCATGAGAATTTACTTTAATTCGATGGTAATATCATGTGTGCTTGTGAGAGCTAGTACTCTTTAACTAAGGTTTTCTACAGTTTCAAAATTTTTACTAATATATGACTTTAACTGTGATTTAGAGAATATTTACATATTTATTTTCAGAGCATAATGTAAAATTACTGACACACAACATGAAACACTCATGTAATTTTTGGAACAATTGAAGAGGCAGTGAGATATAGCAGGAGTTACACCATTTTCAAGCAGTAATTCACTCAGATACATTTCAAGACGATAAGCTTTGCTTTTGTGTAAAGGTAGTCTTTTAAGACATCTTGATTTTCAACTTTGTTTTCCAAAAAGCCCAAAATCTCTCCATTTGCACCGGTAGGAATGTGTACATGACAGATTAGTTAGTAATATAGGTGAGGCGGTTACCCTTTGCTGCCTTTCCACATTTTTGACCGAGGTGATGAGATAGTCACTTAAAATTCCTGCTTGTGCGTGTTTAAACATTGCTGAAGCTCCTGAAGAATACATCAAACAGATTAGCAAATCAGCTAAACCTTTCACACGAGTTTTACGAAGTTGGTTCATAACATCAGCAATAATTGCTGTATTCATTGATGCATATCCTTCGGAAACGTACTCAGATGGTCCCAACAACTTTTGCAAAGTAGATAAAGTAGACTACTTTATTTGCTTGACGAAACAGTGGAAGTTTTCGTCTGTGAATGATCTTTAACAACGGAGTTGTTTTGTACAAAAATCGCTCGTAGCCACATTAGCTTCATGGCTACGTGTCAGGTAATTCAGGATTTCTTCTACATTAGAATCTGGTACAACTTCATGCGACGTGAAATGGTACAACTTCACAGGACTATGAACTTTGTACGGGATTTCCCTGTGCTCCATAAAATTCTACCATTCTGTTAATAGAGTTACGAACTTCATCAAGTATATTACCAAGGAACTCATGGTCTGTTTGTGATATACCAAGAATCTGACTGAAGATTTGGCATGTCAAAAGAACTTCGTGGTACGACAGTTCCCACTCCGTAATATAATTCTTTCTGCGCGTCTGACCCATAATTCCTTCCGATGATTTCTTTGATCTATTTACAATCTGTTCAAGTATCATATCAGCACCAACTGTGCTAAATACATTGTTCGTTCTTCTGACTACGAAGTGACCATTCATGAACTGAGCATTTATTTCCGGGTGTTGAGTCTCCAAATTTCTAATTTGTTCAAGATAGAGGGACGCGCACCAGAGGAAATTGATTCGATTGAATTCCATGAATACCAGAAGCAACTGTTGTATAATATATAGATGCAGTATCCTTCTTGGTCAGCTCTTATAAGACTTTTCAACAGAAATAAAAGATGTAAAAACTGTTCAAGGCAGCGGCCCTGCTCTGAGATTGAGCTGAGTTTCTTTGAAAAGTTCTGCAAAGCTTCGATATTTCATCCGAATTAATGACCAACTCCATGAACTGATAAGAGCACGTTAAGCTTGTCTTTCTTTCATAATAGTCATAGTGTCAACGAACTGCTGGATGACAGACTTATAATATTCACCTTCTTCTTCCAGGAAAGCCTTCCCTTTACACATCTGCAATCATAAACATACCTCTCACTGCCCTAACGTAGATAGTTCCGTTTAGAATACTCAAGGTTACTTTGGACCCAAAAATTTTCTATGAAAAGAGACTCCAAACCACTACCAGAAATGTACTTTCCTGTGTAGACAAGAAGGTCATGTGGAATGATCCTAGCATGAGGACAATGTTTGAAAATTCATTGCTCCTAAGTTGAATTTCGGCAGCAATGTGATACACCCCTTCGTAACATACTACAGGCATAAGATTGGTTTAAATGTATAATTAGGCTCTGGAAGTTTTTTCATTGCTGTGTATACACTATTATATTCCGTTACTGGACACGGCAGTACTGGAAGAAAGCCAACTTGTTTCTTGGAAACATCTGAATCCGTTATTATCGCATTCACAGTATCCCGCGTTAGAGTGGATTCTTTAGTTTTTAGCTCGTATGCAACATGCATTATGGCTTGAGTAAACTCTTTCTGACGCAGATCATCGATGTTCAAATCATACAGTTAGGGAGAAATTGTCAGCGTATTTTGAATCGATATAGGTTGTACCTTCCTTTCTTATTTCTTCAATTGCTGAGACGGAAGCAAGGATCGAAGATCTTGGACTGGAGGTCTTGCTAATACCGTCTTCAACAATTTCGGTTTCGATGGGAATTTTGTTGGCACTTCCCGGAAAATTCCATGACTGTATCGTGGCTATCACGGATTCATGACAGAGTAGCCTCTTCACGGTCGAAATTGTCCATAGCTCCTACCGTGAAACTATCCTCCTAGAGTGGTTTGAAAAAGACAAGGTGGAGGAACAGGATTTTAGTGTATATTATGCAAGGTTGCTTCGTGCTTGCATGATATCTTTATAGCCAACTGATACACCTGATTTATTCATAGTTGAGATCAGTTGTCTGATTTTGTATTCCTCATGAACTGAATGTGCCACCATCAAACGCATGAGGGTTGCTTTCCTACTACGATATATATTATAGAATAATGTGTGGAAGATTGACTTCAATAGATTCTGAAAATTTAGATTTTGTTGGTCGAAAAATTCAAGATCATTTTCACTGTCTTCTTCAGTGATATGTATATCTTCGCTTGCGTCCCAGATATGATGTTCAGCTTGATCACTTGTAGTACTTCTGCTAGGAAATCCAAAAGAGGTTGAGGAATTCTAGTTGTTGGCCAGGACTTATGAAGTTGCTGACTGTCCCCAAATTCTCCTTCAATACCGAAATTTGTGTGAAGAAGAGCCGTTCGTACTTCTTTCGCTGCACTCGTATGTTAATCGATCTCAGTTTGTCAGCTACTTCTTCGGCGCTAAATAATGAGTTGATACCTAGAATCGGTTTATTTCTATTCGAAAGCTTCGAAAACCTTACTTTTTCTCCAAAGTTTAACTTCGTTGTTATTAAAAGTCAGTTCACTGTTTCCATTAATAAAGTCTCGAATTTCCGACAATGTCAATCCACACCCTCATCCAATAGTTTCTCGATAATTGGCGGTACTTTATTAAGCACTCCACTTCTATTAGTTTTCTTAGACTCGGTAGTTGTGCTATCTGATTTCTGAGAATATTTTTAAACTTCAGAAGATAGTGCTCAAGACAGGCCTTATGATAATAGACGTCTGCACCGAATACAAGCAATTCATCCTTCAAGTCACAAGTTCTCGTAAATCCGTCATCCTTAAAGAACATGGTTGCAAATAAAAATGTAGTTTGCACGATTTGATTCACATAGTCTGTACTTTTGTTTAATTCCGTTGTGTTTCTCTTTCCTACATACTACACACAAAATATTTCTTGCTTTCTTGTTTGAGATGGTGATTGTCGAACTGGAATATCTACTCTCATTTTCTTTGTCATTGGCTCAGATTGAGATTTTATTGAACGTTGATCCAGCACCTCAGTTTCACTACGTTCTCTTAAGACTGAAGATCATTAAGTCTTTTCACACCATCCTTGCAAATTTCAGCCGCAGCTATAACATCTTCTCTCCCTCGGAAAGACAACATTATTTTACCTGAAGATTTGTCACAATTCTGGCAAAGGATGCAGGCACTTACGTCTAATACGGATGCAGAGGAAGAGGTGTTTCGGGATAGGAGATGCCAAAAAGGTTTTATATAGTCATTGTCTAGGAAATTGGTGCCAACTATGGATTTTTATTATTCCACTGTCCACATTAGAGTCTGCAACATTAGCTACATATTATATAAACGAACATGTTAATAATAATATTTGACAAATGCAACAACATTATTATTTCATTTCCTACCACACAGCAACCTATTACCTTTAATTTATCGTTAAATGAATGGACTATTTTAATTTGTTGAAAAGTAATAGCTTTGAAAGTTTTGCGCGTAGTGACTGTTTTTCCGGTAATTTATTAAACAGTTAGAAAAAAACGCTACACCCTGCGCCACTTAAATTTAAATAGCTCCGCCATTTATTAAGACCTACTAAAGATATTGGTAACGAAAGAAAGCTAAGATTATACTCCTTTAATTAGTTTGGACTGCCTTTTCATATTTTTAATAACTTCATAGTTATTTGTCATGAAATGAAAAAAGGAGAAACGAGAAAAACTAATTTTTGGCCCAAATAACCGTTATTTTTAAATATGTCGGCAACATGTAAACAATATATCCAGTTTTCTTACTTTTACTATCAATTATCTTTAATTTGGTACAAAACGAAGTTTCTAACTTGTTTCTGTGAGAAGATATTTCAGTTCAAATATAATTTGTTACTTGCGCGCGGGCGCCATTTTGGATATTGAATTTCACAATGAAGGCCCCGGTCGCGGAAGTGTTACCTTCGATTTTTTTCATTAATTGATCACCCACTAACAGGTTCTGAAGAGATCTGCTGCCATCCCCGACTTTTCTACAGCTCTTATGGACAGAGCCTAGACTAAGACCTCGTACACCAAAGGCACACATGTATTATTATTTAACAGGACACGATTCGAACCGGGTCTCCTGTTTGGCAATTCCATGTCTTATTTTTACACCACCAACCTTTCCTACCACTGATCCACATTATTATTATTATTTCATATGTATAATAGAATACTAAGAATTGAGAATAGAATAGAAATACTGATCTCAGCAACTAAGTTATTTTGTTTTGAAAATACTAGTTTGTGAACAATAAACATTCCTGTGAGTTTATATTCCATTCGAAACAAATAGAGTATACGGTACTAAATGTTAAAACTAAATACTTCAAATTAATGAAAGCTGATTTTATGACTTTCTACTTCTTTTACTATAAAAAAAATCAGAATGGGTAATTTGGGTAACCTACTAATGCGGTTATAGTTTTATTTGATAGGATTCCAAACCTTCCCTGGACAACTATCTTCGAAAATAAATACTATACAGATATAAAAGCAGATTAAGTAGATAATAAAGATAAAGTAGATAATAAAAATAGTTATTAAGAGAAAATCGAATTGGAAAGTGCAAACATTAATCTAATATCCTGTTGTGGGAAAATAATTGACTATGGTAGTTCTTGTTGTTAATAACACTATTTTTAATGACTATAGAAAATCTCATTTGGAGGAGCATATTATTTCTAGGAGTTTGATAATCTTTACAACCCTTTGAGCAATTACTGATTTAACGCACTTTCTACACTCCCGCCAATTTATAAGACTCAGAAACAAGAATTGCGAAGTATCCTTCATAGAAAATAATTTATCACATAAAAAGAAATAATCATGAATTACAGAGCATACAATGATAACGTTGATGTTTAGTTCTTATTATTACCTTTATACAAGTTCAAATAGTATAAGATCACTGGAAGGGAGTGGCTTATTTATGATTTTATTTTTCAGTCTTACAAGGAGAATGGCAAATGAATTTTGGGGCCATCTTTCGGGAGGTAGTAATGCACATTTAAACTGTTGATATTACAAACTGATAGGGCGCAGCAGCTAGAAATAGCGGAGAAAAAGCGTCTTAACATTTCCGACTCGCCACATATATGGTATAGCGCATAGAGCTGTTACGTGACGGCGTGGAGGAGTGAGGAGCTTCTGTGACTTCCAGGCGAAGGGTCCCGGGTTCAATTCCGCACGAGTTAACATTTCTTTGATTTAACCAATAACTTAACCATTTGTAACTACAACTAAAATTTTGTGACCACGTGTTTTTAATGCATAAAACAGTAGAAATGTTCTGTGGACAGTGTACGAATTACAATGCGGATGAGAGGGAAATCCCATTTGGTAATGCTGGATGTATTCTATAACCAGGACCGCCATTGCAGACTTCCCTTGGGGAAGGGGGCGGGACAAGAGCGCCACCGACATAAGATATTCATGTCTTTTACTAGTATACTAGTACAGTATTAGTAAAAACCGATTAAAGTATCTGTATTCCTCAAGCTCTTGGGGGTTGGTCAATTGCCCCTTACTGTCCCCCATAAATGATGCTCCTGACTATAACTGTCATAGTTTCCCATGCTATTGTAGTCTAAAGCACAATCCACCCCCTTTTGCAAAGGTCTGGTTAATTCGTACACTGTCCACAGATATAGACATGAAGCGTCAAGAACAATTTTTACACAACAGTGGTAACTATTATATAACTCTTGATATCAATATTTCATGGAATAGTTTTCATTTTGTTGCTAGTTAACATGGAACATTGAATGATTTTACAACTGATTTAAACCTTTCTATTACTTTATGCATTATAAACATATGGCGAAATAATATTTTACTTGTAGTTACAAATGGTTGGCTACTTTATTGGTTAAATAAAAAACGAAAATAAAAGCTTATCCAAGCGGGACCATTTTCACGTGAGTTATAAATGCTTCTCACTCTGCCATACCGCCATTTGGTAACTTCACATATCTTATACTTAGATATATGCAGCGATCGAAAACTTTGAGACGTCTTTTCTCCACTATTTCTGTTGTGTCCACTATTTCTGTTCTGGCTATTTCGCTCTCAGTTTGTAATTTTAACACTTTATATGTGCATTACTACCTCGCGAAAGATGACCCCGAAGATCATTTGACAAAGTCTGCTTTCTTCTTGTTAGCTCAACTCAGTATAAGACTTTCGAATGTATAACGTTCAGTAAAGCATGTTGCAGTTTTGGATAATGAAGCGCAAAAGTTTCTCTCGAAAAACTTAGGGGGCTTGCTCAGGAAACACTACTAGTATGAGACAAAAACAACCACTATCTCTTATTATTATTATTATTATTATTATTATTATTATTATTATTATTATTATTATTATTATTATTATTATCTTCTGGCGAAGGTTCTCGAGCGTCCCAAGCACGGCCAACATTTTGAACATCTAATGTAAACATATTCTTACTAGAATATTTGTAACACATGTTTGAATAATAATTAAATGTAATTAAGAAATATTATATATAGCTTTTTCCCCTTAAACAGTGTATACATTTTTCTGGCGGACTCTGTATTACGTATGAAGGACTCAGAGAAATAAACACAAGTTATACACTGATTCACAATGTATTCTAAAACACATACCGAAGCCAACGTATTTTTATCATTTTTTTCATAAGCTGAAGAGAAATTTAGTGTCCATATCGCTTTCATGTAAATGTTTATTGCTTTTCAAAACAAAAACATCTTGATATACGTTTAGTTATTCAATTGGAATTAGTAGAAGCCTGAAGTAATTATATTTTTGTAAGGAATTTAGAATCAAGACTAAATCATAGTTCATAGCCAGATATGCAGTATTTATTCGTAATATACTCCAAAGCACACTACAGTGCCAAACAACGTGTTGTTTTCAAACGAGGCAGAAGCAAAAGTGTCCCTTTCCATATCCCAAAGAAATTTTGCTGACACTTGAATTCCTTGCGAACGCCTCTCTCCTACCACAGCAAATACCACAAGTCTGTATCTGGGAAGAGAAAAAAGTATTGTTAAATTCAGACAGACAAGAATTAACATGCACACAAGTTGTTACCAGAAGTAAATGTGTTCATCTCACTCCAGATCAGTGGTGCATGCAAGAGGAGAAGTTCTGGGTTTAAATTCCCCTAAGCAAGATATTATGGAAAGATAAACAGTTAATATATACAAAAATCACTCTTGTTCTGAAATTATATGAAATTGAGCCCTTGAACCTCCCTCTATAAAATTCTGCGTACACCATTAACTCTTTGAACCATAAGTTTTACCTAGATCGAGTTTACACCTACTTTGCACTCTTTCCTTTTGTACTGACGCTATAGAAAATGAAAAAAAAAAAAAAACATATTTTTCTTGCCTATATATACGCGCCTGAATTCGACAGGTACCCGAATTCGACATACCTGTGATTAAATGTTGTGAAATAAGCGTAACATGTCATCCCTTCAATCGTGCATAGAAGTGGCAACATTATGGGAGTGTCTTTTCTCGTGTCAAAAGTGCGGTTACAGTAGATGAGTCATATGTATGGAGAAAAGAAGTACATTGTTGTGTGTGTGTGAGACACTCTTCGAGAAAAAAAACATAATCTTAAGGAAAAATAAGACTGCAAGTTATTTTCCTAAGATTTTTTATTAAAGTTAGGTTTGATTCAAGCAAATAGTAGTACTTTAATGTTGTAAAGAATTTTCAATCCGTGCGTTTTATTTTCTTCTGTGAGGACAAGGGTTGTGATGTAACATGAACGGGGGGTTGTTGAAAACACGAGCCTTTATTCGTAACGTGAACCGGATTTCGACAAGGTTGTCGAATTCATGCTCAGTAGTGCAAATATAATTTTAATTGAATATCTAAACATACAAGTATGTTCAAAGTCTTTCATAAAGCTATTTGTTGCATAATTCTCCGATACTTGTAATCTCAGTTCGACATGGGATGTCGAAATCAGGTTCCAGCATGTCGAATTGAGGATCATCGAAGTAACTACTCAGTTCAGAAAATTTAAGTTGTGCTCTTTTGTCCGTCTGATTATTTCTGCACAATAATAAAACAATATTTGAAGCTGAATAATGCCGACTTAATGTTTTACATGGATATAATTGAAGGTGACGAATTCAGGTACCGCAACTGTCGAAACCAGGTGAAGTGTGTCGAATTCGGGTTCCATTGGCGAGTTCTAGTTTCATATAAATTTCTAACATTAACATTTGAGCCTTGAAGTGACTTTTAGTATTAGTAGGGACTGTACAGTTCAAGGAAAAAAAAATGGGCCAACACTGACCAATATTATGGCCACAATAGGCGATTGATTTTTAAACACCAAACCAAGGCCAAGAGATTACCAAGATTACTATGCCTTTCGTCTTGCATACCCAATCTTTATCTTGTTCTTGTATCGATGTTCTTGGGCTTGGGGAAATAAATAGAAATATTCAGTTTAAGGTCTCTCGATTCTGCACCGAGGCTAAGGGATATGGTGACCATGAGAAATGAATGAAATGGTGGGATGAAGAAAGTGGGAGGAAACAGGAGAACCCCGAGAAAACCCACTACACGGCGTTTCTCCACCAGAAAGCCCACTTAGCACAAGCTGGGATCGAACCATGGACACCATGTACCAGAGATGAATTCTCTACCACTGAGCCACCGCGGCCCTGCTTGGGCTTGGTCGTCCATATCCAATCTTTCTTTTGGCCTTGCTTAAACAACTTCTAGTTTTGTTCTTAATCCAGACTCCATATTGGCGTAGATATTAATATTACAGTCGATTGGTAAAATCAATCTTCCACATTTAAAAATTAAAGTGCACACAAGTACAAAAATAAGCATTTACCATAAAAACACTAGCTGCAAGTGTTCAAAATAGATTTATGGTTTCTATAAAATCAATTGAAAATTGCCATTTTTAACTAGGCAGCTAGTGAAAAACAGCAGCTTTCGACTCCAGCCGAGTTTAAGCTCAACCTAAACTCAGTTGACCAAAGTGAACTGACCCGACCCGATAACCCGACCCGAGTTGACCCGACCCGAGTTGACCCGACCCGACAAACCGACCCGAATAACCCGACCCGAGCTGACCCGACACCCGACCCGACCCGTTTGAGAGCACTATGTGTAGGCTTCTATGATGTAAGTAATGCGACCCCTCCTGTTAGATTACTCCCAAAAATGTCACACGTTTACTCATTTCTGTACATAGGGTGCCAACATTCTTCATGGAGTGGTTTCATGGCAACACATAGCATGCAGCTGCATGCTGCAGTGCAGTCATTGACAAAGGATAACTAGATGTAGAGGGACCCTATTACCTTCAATAGCTTAGGGCCAATGTTGGGAAGCAACGTAACGCAAGTAACGCGTTAATTTTTAAGTAACGTTTCCTAGTAACGCGTTACATTTTTCCAAAGTAACTGTAACGGTAACGCGTTACAAATTTTTAAGTAACGTACCTAGTTTGCGTTACTTTTTTCGCGTTACATTTCGGATGAGTAACTACAATATATGTATTTTTTTTTTCGGAAACAAATGTTTCTTTCCTGTAAGTGAATTTCTCAGAATGAAACAATCGAGCATGAACTACGTATGTCAGTGACCGACAGTCACAGACACACAGAGAAACAGACAAGTTCGTAGTGCCACTTGCTGTTTTTTGAGGATGAGGATAGCCTTAGGGAAATCACGTGTACTGATTGCAAGCACCTGGAAGATTTTGTCGTAGATTTTGACAGCTCCAAATCAATGCATTCAGTGAGTGAACTAGGAGTGCAATGATACCTGCAGTCTATTTTACTTTCATTGGTGTTGTTTTTATAAAGATGGAGTACGAAAACATTTTACCGTTCGAACATTTGAAAGAATACTTTTTTCTTAAGAGCTGAGAATGATGGTAGACAGAATTTAAAAGTAAAGTGTCTGAAGTGCCCCGGCGGAAAATATTTATCAACAACTAGGGTGTCATAATTAACGATTTACAATAAGTGGTTAATATGAATAAACTGTGTTCTGATGATCAGGCCTACTCTATTACTAGAAAATAGTTTGCTGATGGTAATATTGGAGTTCTTTCAGATCAGTTTGCTTATCCTACAGTCCCGCTGATTATAGTATAATGTTTCTCTATATTCTTTATTTTTAATTTTACATAACAACATTGTTATTATTACATAATTAGTTTAGCAGAATTGTAATAAGCAACCGTTTTTTTCTAACGCATAGGGATGAGCACGAGTCAAGCTAAAACCCGACTCGACTTAAATTCAAGTCGAGTTTCGAGTCAAGTCAAGGGTAATATCCTTGAGTCGAGTTCCGAGCCGATTCAGTTTTTCGCGTCGAGTTTCTAGTCAAGTCTAGCTTGATAAATGGCTCGTTCGTTTTAAGATTCTTGAAATCATGGCCTGATTACACTGGAAAACAAAAGCCATGAGAAATGTAAGCTAAACAGTAATATGGGGGGCGCGGTGGCTCAGTGGTAGAGCGTTTACCTCCGGTGCTTGGGGTCTCTGGTTCGATCCCAGCTCGCGTTGTGTGTACTTTGTGGTGGACAAACATCGTGCTCGTGGGTTTTCTCGGAGTTCTCCCGTTTCCTCCCACTTTCCTCATTTCACTCATTTCTCATTATCACCGTCTCCTTTAGTCTAACTGGCATAACCGTGAGAAGTTAAACTTAAAGATTTCATTTCATTTTTTTTTCAAACAGTAATATGGAATACTTTTAGTATTGCTTACGAGAGAGGACACTGCTAACATCTCGTCTCGTCTCGATAGCGAGACCATAAGAGATTTTTTATAACAAACTCAGCTCGGCTCGGCTCAACTGAGAAGATGGCTCTAGCCGGCTCACTTGGGGTGAACCATCGGCTCGAGCTGGCTTAGTAGGGATGAGCTATTTGCTCGGTTTGGCTCAACTGAGCGGAGGGCTCTAGCCGAGTCAGTTGGGTGAGCTGTTGGCTCGGCTCATTTCTCGGTTCGGGTCGATAGTGAATGAGCTGTGAGCCGAGCTGCTCGAGTCGTTGACAATTCTAAACCCGGGCCGAGCAGTTTTGAAGATATTTGGCCAGTGCCCTATAACTTTTAACAGAGTTTGGCTCCAACCCGAATATTCAAACTAGACTCTCAACCCAAATTCAGAAGCTCGTGAACAAGTCCTTGACTCCTAGACTTCACGACTACCGAGGTTGGCAATCAACTAGTTTTTTAGTATTCAAATACAAACCGCCTATCTTTCATTTTTATATACAGTATTGTTATAATTAATAATAATAATAATAATAATAATAATAATAATAATAATAATAATAATAATAAAAACAATATAAGTTGTAGTAGTAGTACTGTCTTTGATAATAATTATACTCTCTGTGTAATATACTTGAAGAATGTACTCGAAATTACACGCCGGATTTGGCTCGAGTCGACTCGAAACTCGACCCCAATTCGAGTCGAGTTGGAGGAAATTTTTCGAGTCGAGTTCTCGGGTCGAGCTCAAAGATGTCTGTTTCTAGTCGAATCGAGTGTCAAAGAAAACTCGCTCGAGTCCATCGCTACGAGTAACGCAGTACGGCATTTTATCAATGTTACATTGTATAAAAATGTTCATATATCAAGTAAAAATTTGTCCTTGCATTTACATAAAGCGATTCAGAACGTGCATTAATAATAATAATAATAGCGGTAGTAATAGTAGTAAATTAGAGTTATAATTCTTTTTCATATTTTTAAAGTTTCGGACCTGAAAGTAACGCGTCAGTAACGCGTTACTTTCGAAGTAAAGTAACAGTTACTTTTTTGGGACAAGTAACGCGTTACTAACGCGTTACATTTTAAGAGAAGGTAAAGTAACTTGTAACGCGTTACATTTTTACAAGTAACTTACCCAACACTGCTTAGGGTCTCATCAAATATAAATCCCGCTTCATTAGTACTCGTATCTTATGTAGTATGCGGATCTGGAAAGCTGGAATCAAGGTGCGAGTTTGGTACTTTGAAGAGAGTAAAACCCAGTGGCGTAGCTACAAAATTATCAAGGGGGCTCTCACACACACACATACGCTCACACATAATGGGGACCAGACCTGAAATTTCGAGCAGCAGCTAAGTAATATTTTTTAAAACTTTTACTTTTTTTTTTTTTAAGCTCCCTGCATAAGCACGCGGGAGGAGTTTATGGTTTTACTCCAAGTGTATGTATGTAAGTGTGTATGTATGTTTTCCTCGTATCTTATTTCTCAGTAAGTACTGGCTGGACTTGAACGAAATTTGGTACTCAAGTAACCCATCGACTAGAGAATATAGATTGCTACATCTGGTGGCTGTGCTTGGCCAGGGACAGGCTTGAGTGGGCACTAGGTTTGTGTTCCACAGCTTTGCGCACTGGCAGCTTCTGAGTTCTGTTAACCGACTGTGTTCCATTTGTTAAATGCTTTCTATTTGCCCCCACAGATGGTGAATTTTGGCGCATATGCTACAGAGAAAGAGGTCAAAGAGATTAAGAATACATCATATACATGCAATTAGTTTGATGAATTCTTATGAAGGGTTAAATAAATGCCTCTGGCGAGTTTTCTTTTAATAAGGCTGTACGGTACTTATTTTTTGTGAGGAGCTCCTTCGTGGCTAAGTGGTTAGCGTACACGCCTTTGTCGTGCGAGACCCGGGTTCCATTTCCGGCGGGAGCTCACGTGATTCGGATTCCACGTTAATCAGTAGGTGCAGTCTCATATAGCCTCGCTGCTGAAAGGGACTTTAAACTCAACTCAATTATTTTTTTTTGATAAATTATATAAAAAAACAAAGTCGTAACGTCAGCATAAAACATAGAATACTGTATGTAAGGAGAAGCCATTTTCAAAATCACTTCACTAAGGGAGGGACTTGAGAAGGATGAATCCCCTGGTTACGCCACTGGTAAAATCTGATTATTTTGTAACAACGATTTATGGCTCTGATTTTCTCGATTGGTTTGACGCAGGTTTACGTTCTCCCTTTCCTGAGCCAGGGGAAGAGAGTGACTCAGCAATAGAGTGCTTACTTCTGGTACGTGGGGCCTCTGGTTCTGTTCCTGGCTAGACAAAAACATGTCCGTGAGCTTTCTTGGAGTACCTTCATCTGACGTACAATCTTATTCCTATTTACCTCGCTAGTTGCCTTTGCTAATACTCCGCATACACAATCATCTTTCAACTTAAACCTTCTTCCCATTCACCAAGCCGGTTTTCAACCTCATTTTAGTACGCTGTATCAGTTATTACGATTATCCACGGCTGTTTATAATCAATATAACATAGGTTTTCCTTCTTGACTGGTAGCCTTTCATCTAGAAAAGCTTTTGACAAAGTTTGACACCCTGGTTTACCATACAAATATCATAGCTATTTTTATCTTCTTTATATATCTGATTCATCCATCCTTTTTAAAGTATGATGCTTAGCTTACATCTCTATTAACGGAATACTATCTCATCTAATCTTCCTACAATCTGGCATCCTTCAAGGCTCGTCACTTCCTCTTTTATTATACCTATTATACGTTACCGACTTTATTGTTCCAAACAACACAAACATATTTCAGTTTGCTGACGACACCGCCTTTTTCACGACGATCCGCACAGTGCAATCCATCAGCAAATCCATGCAAACAGCAATTGACGCATTCGTACGCTGATGTAACATAGACGGTTTATTAATTCCATCAAAACTCAGGCTATTGCTTTCCTACCCAGTAGACGCCGTTCACAAGTACACAGAAACCTGGGTCAATCCAACCTCCAAGTGGATTATGCACCAGTCCCGCTGTCAAATACTCTTATCTTGATGTCATATTTGACTCCAATCTTACTTGGATTCCATACCTCAACAAGGTCATATGTCAAGAGCAAAATATGACAACCTACTCAAGCGCTTAGTTGATAAAACCTGGGGACTAAAAACACTAACAGTACTTAATACGTATAAGGCCTTTATGCACAGTACGTTAACATGTGGACATACTGCCTAGACATCCGCACCAGCAAAATTCGTTTAGAAATTGGCTATCCTAGAGTGTCATGCTCTTCGCTTAGAATATCGTATCAGCTTTCCGCTAGCGAGACACT
This sequence comes from Thermobia domestica, assembly GCF_964235325.1. Lineage (NCBI taxonomy): Eukaryota > Metazoa > Arthropoda > Insecta > Zygentoma > Lepismatidae > Thermobia > Thermobia domestica. The sequence goes on along the minus strand of NC_137469.1, from coordinate 134,429,959 downwards.
TAATTTACATGATTTTTCGCCTTTATTGCCTCATCTCGAACTAGAAGTCTGCACGGGCCGGAATTTACAGTATGAGGCCCGACCCGAGTCCGAAATATGTTTGAACATTTAGGCCCGAGCTCGTGTCATAATCAAATGAGCCCGAAAGAAGCCCGAATTACAGAAACTTAATAATTAATGCAAAATTGTATTTTTATTTACAGCAATTAGAGGTTTAATTTTGCAGTTGTACTTTAAAAGTTTTCCAGAAAGAATGGTACAATGTATATCGTTGTACAGTATTTACAAAGTTAGGCCCGAAAAGGCCCGAGAAATATGGTTGGGGGCTCGGGCCTGAAGTGATATATGCTCTGTAGCCCCAAACCAGGCTCGCGGGCTGGGCCCGAGCCCGTGCAAACCTTTATCTCAAACAACTTCGTATACTCGATATGTTTTCACGCGCATTTGCCAGCACCATCCCATGCTACTAGATATCCTACGATACTACCAGGATCAAGACACACCACCAACTTACGTGGATACTCCCTTACAGCACTTCATGACTATATTATTTGCAGTTAAATGATGCTATACTAAATCCCCAAATCTTTCCCATTTACCGAACACTTGAACTTTCATGTTTCATATTTCCATTACATGCATCCTAATTACTTATTAACATAGGTTTCTTCTGTTAAGTTTCTGAATGGCCCCAGATAACTTAATTCTTTAGCACTAACAAATCCCTGTGATGTGGCGTTCAGAGCACTACATTTAATCTTCATTTATTTTTACTGCACCATCCATTATATTTACTCCAATTCCGCATTCGTCGTAACTGAACATGCCATCACAATAAGTGCATGTTATTCCTCTTCAATGTTAACGTAACACTCTTCGATCCCATTATATTATGCCTGTTCCTGACTATATGATGTTTTTCTTCCTTCACTCACCTCACTATATCAGGTGCATTTCGCCAGCCCCCCCACCTTGGAGTTTCGAAAAAAAACCTATGCCAATCGTTTGTGCCGGAATGTACCGCAAAAATTTTCGTTTGTACCACTTCCGGTACGAAGTTATAAGGGTTTTAAAGTGGGGGGGCTGGGGAAACGGCAGCCCCCCCACCTTGGAATTTCGAAACGAAACCTATGCCAATCGTTTGTGCTACGTTTGTGCCAGAATGTACCGCAAAAATTTTCGATTGTACCACTTCCGGTACGAAGTTATAAGGGTTTTAAAGTGGGGGGGCTGGGGAAACGGCAGCCCCCCCACCTAGGAATTTCAAAACAAAACCTATGCCAATCGTTTGTGCTACGTTTGTGCCGGAATGTACCACAAAAATTTTCGTTTGTACCACTTCCGGTACGAAGTTATAAGGGTTTTAAAGTGGGGGGGCTGGAGAAACGGCAGCCTCCAAACTTCGAATTTCGATACAAAACCTATGACAATCGTTTGTGCAACGTTTGTGCCGGAATGTACCGCAAAAATTTTCGTTTGTACCACTTCCGGTACGAAATTATAAGTCATTGAAAGTGGGGGGCTGGAAAAACGGCAGCCTCCAAACTTCGAATTTCAAAACAAAACTTATGCCAATCGTTTGTGCTACGTCTGTGCCGGAATGTACCGCAAAAATTTTCGTTTGTACCACTTCCGGTACGAAGTTATAAGGGTTTTAAAGTGGGGGGGCTCGAGAAACGGCAGCCTCCAAACTTCGAATTTCGAAACAAAACCTATGGCAATCGTTTGTGCTACGTTTGTGCCGCAATGTACCGCAAAAATTTTTGTTTGTACCACTTCCGGTACGAAGTTATAAGGGTTTAAAGTGGGGGGGCTGGAGAAACGGAAGCCACCAACCTTGGAATTTCGAAAGAAAAACTATGCCAATCGTTTGTGCTACGTTTGTGCCGGAATGTACCGCAAAAAATTTCGTTTGTACCACTTCCGGTACGAAGTTATAAGGGTTTTAAAGTGGGGGGGCTGGGGAAACGGCAGCCCTCCCACCTTGGAATTTCGAAACGAAACCTATGCCAATCGTTTGTGCTACGTTTGTGCCGGAATGTACCGCAAAAAATTTCGTTTGTACCACTTCCGGTACGAAGTTATAAGGGTTTTAAAGTGGGGGGGCTGGGGAAACGGCAGCCCTCCCACCTTGGAATTTCGAAACGAAACCTATTCCAATCGTTTGTGCTACGTTTGTGCCGGAATGTACCGCAAAAATTTTCGTTTGTACCACTTCCGGTACGAAGTTATAAGGGTTTTAAAGTGGGGGGGCTGGGGAAACGGCAGCCCCCCCACCTAGGAATTTCAAAACAAAACCTATGCCAATCGTTTGTGCTACGTTTGTGCCGGAATGTACCACAAAAATTTTCGTTTGTACCACTTCCGGTACGAAGTTATAAGGTTTTTAAAGTGGGGGGGCTGGAGAAACGGCAGCCTCCAAACTTCGAATTTCGAAACAAAACCTATGACAATCGTTTGTGCTACGTTTGTGCCGGAATGTACCGCAAAAATTTTCGTTTGTACCACTTCCGGTACGAAATTATAAGTCATTTAAAGTGGGGGGCTGGAGAAACGGCAGCCTCCAAACTTCGAATTTCAAAACAAAACTTATGCCAATCGTTTGTGCTACGTTTGTGCCGGAATGTACCGCAAAAATTTTCGTTTGTACCACTTCCGGTACGAACTTATAAGGGTTTTAAAGTGGGGGGGCTGGAGAAACGGCAGCCTCCAAACTTCGAATTTCGAAACAAAACCTATGCCAATCGTTTGTGCTACGTTTGTGCCGGAATGTACCGCAAAAATTTTTGCTTGTACTACTTCCGGTACGAAGTTATAAGGGTTTAAAGTGGGGTGGCTGGAGAAACGGAAGCCCACAACCTTGGAATTTCGAAACAAAACCTATGCCAATCGTTTGTGCTACGTTTGTGCCGGAATGTACCGCAAAAAGTTTCGTTTGTACCACTTCCGGTACGAAATTATAAGTCATTTAAAGTGGGGGGCTGGAGAAACGGCAGCCTCCAAACTTGGAATTTCAAAACAAAACCTATGCCAATCGTTTGTGCTACGTTTGTGCCGGAATGTACCGCAAAAATTTTCGTTTGTACCACTTCCGGTACGAAGTTATAAGGGTTTTAAAGTGGGGGGGGGGGCTGGAGAAACGGAAGCCTCCAACCTTGGAATTTCGAAACAAAAACTATGCCAATCGTTTGTGCTACGTTTGTGCCGGAATGTACCGCAAAAACTTTTGTTTGTACCACTTCCGGTACGAAGTTATAAGGGTTTTAAAGTGGGGGGCTGGGGAAACGGCAGCCCTCCCACCTTGGAATTTCGAAATGAAACCTATGCCAATCGTTTGTGCTACGTTTGTGCCGGAATGTACCGCAAAAATTTTTGTTTGTACCACTTCCGGTACGAAGTTATAAGGGTTTAAAGTGGGAACTGGGGAAACGGAAGCCTCCACCCTTGGAATTTCGAAACAAAAACTATGCCAATCGTTTGTGCTACGTTTGTGCCGGAATGTACCGCAAAAATTTTTGTTTGTACCACTTCCGGTACGAAGTTATAAGGGTTTTAAAGGGGGGCTGGAGAAACGGCAGCCTCCAAACTTGGAATTTCAAAACAAAACCTATGCCAATCGTTTGTGCTACACTTGTGCCGGAATGTACCGCAAAATTTTTCGTTTGTACCACTTCCGGTACGAAGTTATAAGGGTTTTAAAGTGGGGTGGGGGCTGGAGAAACGGCAGCCTCCAAACTTCGAATTTCGAAACAAAACCTATGCCAATCGTTTGTGCTACGTTTGTGCCGGAATGTACCGCAAAAATTTTCGTTTATACCACTTCCAGTACGAAGTTATAAGGGTTTTAAAGGGGGGGCTGGAGAAACGGCAGTCTCCAAACTTGGAATTTCAAAACAAAACCTATGCCAATCGTTTGTGCTACGTTTGTGCTGGAATGTACCGGAAAAATTTTCGTTTGTACCACTTCCAGTACGTAGTTATAAGGGTTTTAAAGTGGGGGGGGGGTGGCTGGAGAAACGGCAGCCTCCAACTTTGGAATTTCGATACAAAACCTATTCCAATCGTGTGTGCTACGTTTGTGCCGCAATGTACCGCAAAAAGTTGCGTTTGTTCCACTTCCGGTACGAAGTTATATGAGTTTTCAAGAGGGGCTGTGGTAACGGCAACCCTGCACCCAGTAATTTCGAAATGAAACCTATGCCCACTCTTTGCACTACTTTTGAACAGGAACGTTTCGCTAAACTCTTTTCTGTACCACTTCCGGTACAAAGATTCGAGAGTTTCAAACTACGGGGCTGCAGTTTTCATACCCCCTCTGAATTTCGAAACGAGACCTATGCAAATCGTTTAACAACATTTGTGTCGGAATGTATCGCAAACATTTTTGATTGTATCACTTCCAGTACAAAAGTATGACAGTTTTAACTAGGGGGCTGCCGTTTCCAGAACCCCCCATCTTGGAATTTCGAGATAAGACTATGTCAATCGTTTGTGGTACGTTTTTACCGGAATGTACCGCAAAAAAAAAAAAAAAAAAAAAAAAAAAAAAAACGTGCCTGAAGTTGGCCCCCCACCTCTTCCAAATTACACCAAACGTTGCACATCGTTAATGCATCGTTAGTGCACGTCAGTGCATTTAGAACTAACGTTAGTGCTATCAGCGTTTACGAGATATTGAAGATTTTGGTGGGGGACCAACTTCATATGAAGTTAGCCCCCCACCCATCTTTATGCAGACAGATTTTCACTATACATAGCGCATCGTTAGTGCACTTAAACACACTAAGCACTACCGTAAGTGCTACCATATTTTGGGATTATTCAAGATTTTCGGTGGGGGGCCAACTTCAGAAATATCAAATTCAATACAAATAGAGGTAGAAACATGGGGTTGACGGTAATCGTTAGTGCATCGTTAGTGCACTTAAAAGCACTAAGCACTAAAGTTAGTGCTGCCATATTTTGGGATTTATTCAAGATCTTTGGTGGGGGGCCAACTTCAAAAATATCAAATTTTATACAAATAGAGGTAGAAACATGGAGTTAACGGCAATCGTTAGAGCGTGATTAGTGCACTTAAATGCACTAAGCACTAACGTTAGTGTTACCACATTTTGAAATGTATTCAAAATTTTTGGTGGGGGCCATTTTCAGAAATATCAAATTCCATACAAAGTGTCAGTATTTTCAGGAATCAGTAACGAATGCACTAATTACTTGGTTAGTGTTTGAAGAGGGCGCAAATTCACGCTGACCACCAAAGATATTTTACTTGTAGCACCTACACTAATGAAGCACGAAACTTAGGTGTTGGTGCACAAGGAAGCACTAATATTACAAGGAAAGAAAACTTTCGAATTTATCGTGAACTTAGCCCCCACTACAAGCACTAACGAAAAAATTAGTTTTATACGTTAGTGCATTGTTAGTACTTCTAGAAGATACAAGTAGTTTCGTTAGTGTTTCACCATTAGTGTAGAAATGGCCAATTATAGGTCTCAAAACTCCCATAAGAAACACATGGGAAATTATTCATTGTATCAAATTCCCATCTCATTCAAAAGCACTAATTACCTCTGTTAGTGCAATTGTTAGTGCATCGTAATTGCTTCTTAGAGCACAAACACCTAACGTTAGTGCTTCATTAGTGTAGGTGTTACAAGTAAAAAAAAACCTATGGGGAAGTCAGCGTGAATTTCGCACCGACACTTTAAGCACTAACGGAAGAAATAGTCCAATTCGTTAGTGCTTCTATAAAGCACTAACAATTTCGTTAGTGCTTCACTATTAGTGTAGTTATGGCCAATTACATATCACGAGACGCACAAGAAATTTAGGCAAATTTTTCATTGAATCAAATTTCCGCCAAATTCACAATCACTAATGATCTCTTCTAGAGCGATCGTTAGTGCATTGTTAGTGCTTTTTAGCGCATCTACACCTAAGGTTAGTGCTTCATTAGTAAATGTGCTACAATTAAAATACCTTTTGAGGTCAGAGTGAACTTAGCGCCCCCACTTCAAGCACTAACTAAAACTTAGTGCCATTCGTTAGTGCATTGGTAGTGCTTCTGGAAAACACTAACAATTTAGTTAGAACTTCAATATTAGTTTAGTTATGGCCAATTACATGTAACGAAACACATAATAAATTTATGGGAAATTTTTCATTGCGTCAAATTTCCGTCAAATTCAAGAGTACTAACGATCTATTCTAGTGCAATCGTTAGTGCATCGTTAGTGCTTCTAGAAAACACTAACAGTTTCGTTTGTCCTTCAATATTAGTGTACTTATGGACAATTAAATGTCACTAAACTCCTATAAGACATTTATTGGGAATTTTTAATTGCATCAAATTTCCGCCATATTCAAAAGCACTAATGATATCTTCTAGTGCAATTGTTAGTGGTTCTTAGTGCACCAACCCCTAACGTTAGTACTTCATTAGTGTAGGTGCTACAGGTACAATATCTTCGGAGGGCACGGTGAACTTGCGTCAACTTCAAGCACTAACAAAAAATTAATGCCATTCATTAGTGTATTGTTAGTGCTTCTAGAAAGCACTAAATGTTTGTATGAAATTTGATATTTCTGAAGTTGGTCCCACCAGAAATCTTGAATAAATCCCAAAATATGGTAATGCTAACCTTAATACTTAGTGCATTTAAGTGCACTAACGATGCAATAACGATTGTTTTTAACTGCATGTTTCTACCTCTATTTGTATAGAATTTGATATTTCTAAAGTTGGCCCCCATCTAAAATCTTGTATAAATCCCAAAATATTGTAGCACTAACGTCAGTGTTTAGTATTTTAAGTGCACTAACGATGCACTAACGATTGCCGTTAACTCTATGTTCCTATCTCTATTTGTATAGAATTTGAAATTACTGAAGTTGCCCATCCACCAAAAATCTTGAATGAATTCCAAAATATGATAGCACCAACGATAGTGCTTAGTACGTTTAAGTGCACTAACGATGCACTAACGTTTGCCATTAACCCCATGTTTCTATCCCTATTTGTATAGAATTTGATATTTCTGAAGTTGACCACCCCACCAAATTTACTGAATAAATCTCAAAATATAGTAGCGCTAACGTTAGTGCTTAGTGCGAATAAGTGCACTAATGATGCACTAATGATTGTTGTTAACACTATGTTTCTACCTTTATTTGTATATAATTTGATATTTCTGAAATTGGCCCCCCCACCAAAAATCTTGAATAAATTCCAAAATATGATAGCACTAACGTTAGTGCTTAGTGCTTATAAGCGCACTAACGATTTCCGTTAACTCAATGTTTCTATCTCTATTTGTATTGAATTTGATGTTTTTGAATTTTGCCCCCCACTTTAAAACTATTATAACTTCGTACCGGAAGTGGTACAAACGAAAATTTTTGCGGTACATTACGGCACAAACGTAGCAAAAACGATTGGCATAGTTTTTGTTTCGAAATTCCAAGGTTGGTTGCTTTCGTTTCTCCAGCCCCTCCACTTCAAAACCCTTATAACTTCGTACCGGAAGTGGTACAAACGAAAATTTTTGCGGTACATTCCGGTACAAACGTAGCACAAACGATTGGCATAGGTTTTGTTTTGAAATTCCTAGGTGGGGGCTGCCGTTTCCCCAACCTCCGCTTTAAAACTCTTATAACTTCGTACCGGAAGTGGTACAAACGAAAATTTTTACTCTACATTCCAGCACAAACTTAGCACAAACGATTGGAATAGGTTTTGTTTCAAAATTCCAAGTTTGGTGGCTGCCTTTTCTCCAGCCCCCCCCCACTTTAAAAACCTTATAACTTCGTACCGGAAGTGGTACAAACGAAAATGTTTACGGTACGTTCCGGCACAAACGTAGAACAAACGATTGGCATAGGTTTTGTTACGAAATTCCAAGTTTGGAGGCTGCCGATTCTCCAGACCCCCACTTTAAAAACCTTATAACTTCGTACCGGAAGTGGTACAAACGAAAATTTTTGCGGTACATTCAGGCACAAACGTAGCACAAACGATTGACATAAGTTTTGTTTTGAATTTCCTAGGTGGGAAGCTGCCGTTTCCCAGCCCCCACTTCAAAATTCTTATAACTTCGTACCGGAAGTGGTACAAACGAAAATTTTTGCGGTACATTCCGGCACAAACGTAGGACAAACGATTGGCGTAGGTTTAGTTTTGAAATTCCTAGGTGGCGGACTGCCGTTTTCCCAGCTCCCCCCACTTTAAAACTCTTATAACTTCGTACCGGAAGTGGTACAAACGAAAATTTTTGCGGTACATTCCGGCACAAACGTAGCACAAACGATTGGCATAGTTTTTGTTTCGAAATTCCAAGGTTGCAGGCTTCCGTTTCTCCAGCCCCCCCACTTTAAAACCCTTATAACTTCGTACCGGAAGTGGTATAAACGAAAATTTTTGCGGTACATTCCGGCACAAACGTAGCAAAAACGATTGCCATAGGTTTTGTTTCGAAATTCCAAGTTTGGAGGCTTCCGTTTCTCCAGCCCCCCCACTTAAAAACCCTTATAACTTCGTACCGGAAGTGGTACAAACGAAAATTTTTGCGGTACATTCCGGCACAAACGTAGCACAAACGATTGGCATAGGTTTTGTTTCGAAATTCGAAGTTTGGAGGCTGCCGTTTCTCCAACCCCCCACTTTAAAACCCTTATAACTTCGTACCGGAAGTGGTACAAACGAAAATTTTTGCGGTACATTCCGGCACAAACGTAGCACAAACGATTGGCATAGGTTTCGTTTCGAAATTCCAAGGTGGGGGGGCTGCCGTTTCCCCAGCCCCCCCACTTTAAAACTATTATAACTTCGTACCGGAAGTGGTACAAACGAAAATTTTTGCGGTACATTCCGGCACAAACGTAGCACAAACGATTGGCATAGGTTTTTTTTCGAAACTCCAAGGTGGGGGGGCTGGCGAAATGCACCTCACTATATCTCTCAGTAATCACTAAATAAATACTAATATTATATATACCTCTTAAAGCACCCACATTCATGTGTAATCTTTCATATATAAAACAATTACCCGAAAAAGGGAAAACCCTTTTAAACGGGACGATGGATAAAAAAAGTTTTATTTGTAACAAATTCAACCGAATTACTAACGCTTATCCTCTCTGATACATAAACCTTTAGAACAGGATTCTGCTATATCACGGTAGCACATTCGTCAATCGCCCATGTCTTTGCAATCTATAACAAGAAAAGCTACTCGAGAATCACAATCCTAATCGTCGCATCTATCTACATCATCCAGAGATTAATCTTTCATAATTCCAAACTTGCATACATCTTTGTGAACTAATATGACTTCCTTTCTTTATGCAAACCGAAGAATCCCATAGTAGAACACAAGCATCCTCTGCTACAATAACTATTTCCATATGTATCAGTGAAGCAGTACTTCACATAATCCATTCATCATTGCATGTCACTCTTCTATTGTACCTGGCGGCTTGACAATTATCTTACATTTAAAAATCGAATTATATCATTAGCCGTAGAGAAGGCATGACCTTCTACGGCCTGGTCATCTATGATGGGAATGAAAGGGGTTTAAAAAAAATAGTTCTGTTGACGAAAATTGAATCTGTAGGTTTATAGAATACAAATATCTCCAGTGGTGAACTAGGCAGTTGCCAGCGGTGATTTCTCTACGTTACCGCATGGGAGTCAACGAGCAAGAATTGTTGGTCTACGACCATCACGAAAGGACACCTAAAATCAACGATGTTCGCAGGGCGTGTGTCCTGCCAGCCTTCACCTTTACCTCCCAAATCTTTACTTTTCTATATAAATTTAGACTACTTTTGGGGGCAATTTTACAAATTTTAATATAATTTTTCTTATATTGAATGTGAACTTCCCGAAAGCATTAGCCTTCCCTCGAAATAAATTACAAGTACTTGCCTGTCCAGAATTGTCCTAATTAGTTCGTAGCTTTGGAAATTACCTCAAGCAAACGCACATAACCAATTTGACCTGGCGAATTGGAAATTACACTGGTCAACAAATTTTCACTTTTTATTTTTTACAGAAACGAAAGTAGCCAATCTTTACAGATTTCGAGGCGCTGAACACGAATACCACACTTAAAATTAGCTGCTAGCTCAGGGTTGCCAGTAAATGTGGAATGAACCTAAAAAATTCACGTTTTTCACATTTATTTTGTTAGGTTTTACTCAGGAACGTATAATTACGTCCCTATTTATCGTTGCGGAATGTGTTATACTCTTGCTATTCGTCGATGACAGTACTTTCTGAAAATTTAACAATAATTCCGGTAACCGGTACCGTTGGGAAATTATATACCCATATATTCGAAAATAACTCTTTTTTTTAGAATAAAATCTAATTTTTTAATTTTTTACTGGCAACCCTGCAATAGTAAAATTATAATTTATATTTGAAAACTAACCTGTCAATATTGGGAATGTTTTCTGCAAATGTCGTCATGATCGAAGCAAGCCGAACTGTGAAAAAAATATTATCCCTTCTACCGAAATGCCGAAATTTTACATACCTTTACAACATGTATAATTACGTGCCTATTCATCGTTGCGGAATGTGTTATACCTCTTGCTATTCGTCGATGACCGTACTTTCTGAAAATTTAACAATAATTCCGGTAACCGGTACCGTTGGGAAATTATATACCCATATATTCGAAAATAACCCTTTTTTTAGAGGAAAATCTAATTTTTTAATTTTTTACTGGCAACCCTGCAATAGTAAAATTATAGTTTATATTTGAAAACTAACCTGTCAATATTGGGAATGTTTTCTGCAAATGTCGTCATGATCGAAGCGAGCCGAACTGTGAAAAACAATATTATCCCTTCTACCGAAATGCCGAAAATTTACATACCTTTACAACATGTAATATTGACTTCCGTATGCCGAACAGAACTATAGGACAATACATTCAGACAATGTAACTATCATTTCGGTAGTCTGTACTGGGGTGGGGAATTTTATGTACTGAAATATTGCACGAAAAATTTCCTTTCTGCAAAATTCCGATTTTTTCTGCCTACAGCTGGCAATCCTGCAATAAATAACTTCACTGGGAATCCTCGGATTCATAAAATATACGTTGACACCAACAATTTATATTCTATTCACATCCACACACAAAAAAATGTTTTTCCCATGGGATGACCGTACTGTCAAGAAATTTCGAAGGGGTAAATGTCACACGTACGTAGGGAACAAATGAATTGCGTTTTTGTTATAATAGCAATATACAAAGAAGTGTAACAACGTTTTTGCTGCCGTCGTTAAGCAAGTTGTACTTGTTTGATCTGGCAACAACGCGTAAAGTTCACTCATGTGCCCACGATCCAATTACCTGATCATTCGACAGGCTGAAACTTGTTGGCAGCGTGCGTGTGTGTGTCCACGCTCTCGTTCACTGTACTGTAATGTGTCTTGGTTGAGAGGTGGTTGGTGGTGAATGTATATACAGTAAAGTATTTGAATCAAACTGTGTGTGTTTGTGTTATTTGAACGAGTGTCGGTTTTCACGAAAATACCCCAAACCCTCAAGAACAATCCTGATAACTTTTGTTACATTTGTGCAGCCGCTATTTGTGGTAATAGAAGGCGACCACTTACTGATGCAGTAAGGAAAGCCTATTCATTGTATTTCGGTTGTCGAGTGGGAGACCAAGACAAATCTTGGGCTCCACACGTGTGTTGTACGTCGTGTTCTTCCGTACTAAATGCTTGGAACGACCCGCTCGAAAGAGTAATACTCCAGGAAGTACGTTTTTTCGCGCGCTACTCTAGCCAGCTGTTTTACGCGCTATCCTAGTCAGTTGTTTTAAGTTGGTCACAAAATCTATATCATGTAGTACAAGGGGAACAAAACGAGCCTTATATCATGGAGTACAAGAGCAACAAAACGAGCCCTGTGGGGCTTCTAACCCGTTCCTACTACTACTACTACTACTTATCTGCACAAAAGTAAGTAAATCACATTTTTAAGTATTATTTTCGTATTATTTTAATTTAAAAAATGTTATAAAATGTAAAAAAAAACTTTCCTCGGGCCGGATTTGAACTTACACCAAAATAGATTTTCGTTACTAACATATAGCGATAGCCCACTCGGCCACGAGGACCGACAACAACAATGGTCTGAATTCTGCTATTTGAATGCATCGTGGCAAGACATAGATAACGCGAACCAATCAGAACTGTGTTTTTCGTTCCTACTTCCGGGAGCATTACTCTCTTGAGCTAGTCCTATGCTTGGATGCATGGGAAAAACGTCTCCATGAAGTTTGGCGTGCCTGCTATTTGGCGTGAACCCACAAATCGTGTGTCTGATTGCTATTTTTGTATGACACCGCCCTTGAAGAAAGGAATCAATACCAAAAGGAAGATAAATATCGAATGCCCTGACATCCCATCTGTAATTCTCTCTGTGCCTCATGGACAAAGACTGCCGGTTCCTGTACCCCAAACGCAACAACATCAAGCAGTGATAGCGTGAATGCTGATCCTACACATCCAGCCAAAGAAGTGCATCCATCCACCAGTGTTGTTGATCCTTCATTTACGCCATCTTCATCCAGCGAATCACACAAAATCACACAACGTGAACTCAGTGATCTGATTAGGGATTTAGACCTCCCGAAGTGTAAAGCTGAAGTGTTAGCCTCACGACTGCAGCAGTGGAACCTTCTAGCTGAAACAGTGCGAGTGTCAGTTTTTCGGGATCGTCAGAAAGAACTTGAGAACCATTTCAGTACTGAAGGTGACATTACATTCTGCAGTGATGTTGAAGATTTGTTTCATGACCTACATATTTCATACAAACCGGACGAGTAGAGACTATTCATAGATGGTTCGAAAACAAGCCTGAAGGGTGTACTGTTACATAATAATAACGGAAGACCGTCCATCCCTGTCGCATATGCTGCTTTAGCGAAAGAAACGTACACTACGTTGAAATCTGTTCTACGCATCATTAGTTACAATCAGCATGAATGGCTAATATGTGGAGATTTCAAAGTAATTTGGATTTTGTTGAGTTTGCAAGGAGGTTATACTAAGTATTGTTGTTATATATATAGTCACGCAAGAGATAAACACTATACACAAAAGTAGTGGCCTTTAAGAGCAGCTCTGATTCCTGGCTCAAAAAATATTGTCAATGAACATCTAGTGAACCCTCAGAAAATTGTTCTCCCACCACTGCATATTAAGTTAGGACTTATGACAGCGTTTGTAAAGTCAGTGAACACGAATGAAGAAGCATTCGGATATTTGTGCATGAAGTTTCCACGATTAAGTACAGAGAAGATCCAACAGGGAATATTCATTGGTCCACAGATACGCCAGCTCCTAAATGACCCTGACTTTGAGGCCACTCTAACCACTGATCAGCTCCTTGCGTGGCGTTGTTTCCGTAATTTGACCACATTGTTCTTGGGAAACAAGAGAGCCGACAATTACAGGGAACTTGTGAATGAATTAATTCATGCTTATCGAAACATTGGCTGCAACATGACACTGAAAATGCACTTTCTTCACTCACACCTCGATGTCTTCCCAGAGAACTGTGGTGCTTTCAGTGACGAATACGGCGAGATATTTCAAAGGGATATTTCTCTCATGGAACATCGATACACAGGTCGGTGGACAGCTGCAATGTTGGCTGATTTCTGCTGGACGCTACAGAGGGATGCTCCAGACACAACTTACAAGAGGAAGGCAAAGAAACGGCGCATTTATTGAAGGTGAGTGCATTCATTTATCCTATGTGTTGAAGGCAGAAACTGCTATGGTTCAATACACATGCCTTTGAGAAAAAGAAGAAAGAGAAGTCATGTTGTTTCGGGATGTTTCTGGATATATATATATCTTGCTTTGGGTATATTATAATTGAAAAGGTTTTTTGTTAGTAAGCTGTAAATATGCAAGGAAAAAGTTAAATACATATATATTATTCTACGGTAAGCTGATTTTATATTTTAATATCAAAAATGTGGTAAATAGAATAAGTAGAAAGATAAATATCAACAACATTCCGCAGTGGAGAAGGCAGTTAGCATACATGTTTGGTAGTGCTGAAGAATTGAAGCAAGTAGAAGCTGTGAGCAATCAGTCAGTAAAAGTATTACAGAATCAGGTGTTGCAGCAATTTGGTGAAGTTTTTAATGGATCTATTAATGTTCCCATTAAAGATTTTAAAGTAGCTATTCCTTTAAGACAAGGTGTCACTTCAATATTTAGAAAAGCATATGACATACCTTATTCATTACAGGAGCAAGTTAAGAAGGAATTGGATAATTTATGTAATGCTGGGGTTTTAAAGAAGATTTCAAAAGCAGATTGGGCTACTTCAATGGTAATTGTTCGGAAAAAGAATGGAACTATAAGGTTATGTCTAGATTTTAAACGAACACTAAATTTAGGGACAGAAAAAGTTAGTTATCCTCTACCTAAAATACAAGACTTGCTCAATAATTATCGTGTGCTAAGTACTTTGTATTGTTGGATCTAAAACAAGCTTATTTACAACTAGAAGTGCAGGAAGATTCGCAGAAATATTTAGTAATTAACACTCCTTGGGGTTTATATTTAAAGTATCGGTTACCATTTGGGCTTAATTGTTCAGCGCAAATTTTCCAAAAATTTATGGACAATGTCTTACAAGGTTTGGAAGGAGTAAGTTGTTATCTTGATGACGTGCTTATTTGGGGAAGTACGGTGGAAGAATGTTATCAGAGAACTGTGCAAGTCTTGAAGAAATTTAAACATTACAACATACAGGTAAACAAAGAAAAAAGTATTTTCTTTGTTGATTCCATAAGATATTTAGGCTACGATATTTCTCAGAAAGGCATTCTTCCAGCAAAAGACAAGCTGCAACCGATTTTGAATACACCTTCGCCAAAAAATGTAACACAGTTACAGCCTTTCTTAGGTATGCTGAATTTCTATCATAGACACTTACCTTCATTGCCGTCCTGTATTCCTACATTATATGGATTATTTAAAAAAGGTGTACGCTGGGAATGGTCTAGTAAACAAGAGAGCGAGTTTCAGTTAGCGAAAAGCATGCTACAAGATGCAAGAATTTTACATCCATTCGATGAAACATCTAAGGTGGTACTGATGACAGATGCCTCTCCAGACGGAGTAGGGGCAGTACTGTACAATGAAAAAGATGGTCAATTTAAAACTGTAGCTTGTACCTCAGCTACTCTATCGGAAGCGGAGAAAAAATATTCACAATTCGAAAGAGAGGCTGTAGCTGTGGTTTTTGCAGTGCGTAAATTCCATAAATTTTTGTTTGGCAGAAACTTCAAGATTATCACGGATTCCCAACCAGTGAAATGGATTTTTGGTTTGAAAGCTGCTCCAGATGGAGCTTCTCCAAGAATGCAAAGATGGTTTCTAATCTTAGCCAATTATGATTATGATATAGTGTACAGTAAGGCTGTAAAAGTGGCTGATTTCTTGTCAAGGTTTCCTTTAGAAACGTCTACTGAAGAGGATCAAATAGCTCCAGATTACATCAGTGAAATTTCTTCTACTATTTTAGATAAGACAGAGATAGAAGGGGAGTCTAAGAAAGATCCAACGATACAAAAGATTAAAAAATGGATGTTATCTGGTTGGCCTAAAAGATTACCACCTTGTTTTGATTATAAGGAATATCAGGACATGTACAGAAGAAGATTTCAATTAGAATTACACAATGATTGTTTATTTTGGAAAGGAAGAATAGTGCTTCCTAGAAGGTTGAGAGTGTTCTATATGGAAAGGTTGCACAAGGATCATCTGGGAGAGTATGCTACTGTGAAATTAGCGAATAACGAAGTATGGTGGCCTGACATGATTAATGAATTACGTGGTTATTTAAAGAGTTGTGAAGTTTGTTCAGCTACAGCCAATAATTCACCTAAAAATTATTATTGTCCTTGTCCTTGGCCTAATACAGAAAAACCTTTTCGTAGGATACATATAGACCATTGTCAATTGTTTGGTTTCCTTTTTATGCTCATGGTGGATACATATTCTCATTGGATTAAAGTGTGGAAAATGGATTCGACGAACACTTCTGCAACTTTGACTTGTTTAGAAGAGTTATTTGAAATGGTAGGGTTTCCAGGAACTATAGTTACAGATAATGGTCCTCCTTTTAGAAGTAAGGAGTTTCAAGAATATTGCAGGAAGAGAAGTATCAAATTGGTTTCTACACCACCGTATTCCCCTGAAAGTAATGGTAGCGCTGAGAGGGCGGTGCAGACTTTTAAAAAATTAATGAAGAAAAGATATGTTCAGAATTGGTATCGAATTAACCGTCAGTGTGTAGTTAATTGGTTAAAGAAGATTAATTATGCGCTTTAACACACTCCATTGAAAGTTATCCATGCGGCTCCAGCTTCATTGGTGTTTGCGTTCAAACCATGTACATGGTTTAATATTACTCCAGTGTCGTTCGATAGTCAAACTAAAGCACCCGAGTGTCCAAAACGCAGAGAAGTAAATTGGAAAGAAGGAATGACTATATGGGTACGAAATTATAGGGAAGACTTACCTAAGTTTATTAAAGGGCGTTTTGTTCGATACTTAGGTAATCATCTTTTAGAAGTGTTGGTTAATGGTATTGTCCGTAAGTGTCATAGACATCAAGTTAGAATAAATGATCTGAATTCTTGTGAAAATAAGAAAGTAATAAACTCAGAGGATAAGAGGATGTTTAGACTAAGAAGTCCTGAGTATAAAGTTACTGGTCAGATAGGAGTAGACCGGCGTTTGGACGATAGCTATTTGAATGAGACCAATGAAGAAAACGTATCAAAAGGCTGTACAGAGAAAACAGGGTCTAATAGTACAGATTGTCGGAGATCACAAATAAGTTGTAGACCACCTGATAGATGGGGGTACGAACTATAGTTAAAGGGGAGGAGGATGTTGAAGGCAGAAACTGCTATGGTTCAATACACATGCCTTTGAGAAAAAGAAGAAAGAGAAGTCATGTTGTTTCGGGATGTTTCTGGATATATATATATATATCCTTGCTTTGGGTATATTATAATTGAAAAGGTTTTTTGTTAGTAAGCTGTAAATATGCATGGAAAAGTTAAATACATAGATATTATTCTACGGTAAGCTGATTTTATATTTTAATAACAAAAATGTGGTAAATAGAATAAGTAAAAAGATAAATATCAACACTAGGCAATAAATTTGTGTACAATTTACTTTTGTGCAGCACTAACGAAGGTCCGAGGACCAATTTATTTTTTTGGCCAAAAATGTAGTAGACAGGGGAAATTTGCGGTATTTCAGTTCAAAGGATAATATTTATTCTCAGTTCGGTCTTCTTGATGTCACATAATGTTACCAGTCTTAGAATAACTTTTCCAGCATTCTTTCCAGTTATTTATTGCAGGATTACCAGCTGTAGGCAGAAAAAAGTCGGAATTTTGCAGAAAGGGAATTTTTCGTGCAATATTTCAGTACATAAAATCCTCCACCCCAGTACAGACTACCGAAATGATTGTTACGTTGTCTGAATGTATTGTCCTATAGTTCTGTTCGGCATACGGAAGTCAATATTACATTTTTAATGTACACGTTGTAAAGGTATGTAAAATTTCGGCATTTCGGTAGAAGGGATCAGCGGCGGATCCAGGACGGACTTCTGGGGGGGGGGAGTTGTAATACTGCTACTTAGAGCTACTTTTAAGAGCGTCAAAAATAAAACTATATATTTTATTTATATATAAAACAAAAAAGTTTCCTCTTCTGGGGGAGGGTCGATCGCCCCGATCGCTCCCCCCTGGATCCGCCCCTGGAAGGGATATTTTTTTTTCACAGTTCGGCTCGCTTCTATCATGACGACATTTGCAGAAAACATTCCCAATATTGACAGGTTAGTTTTCAAATATAAATTATAATTTTACTATTGCAGGGTTGCCAGTAAAAAAATAAAAAATAGGATTTGCCTCTAAAAAAGGGATATTTTCGAATATATGGATATATAATTTCCCAACGGTATCGGCTACCGGAATTATTGTTAAATTTTCAGAAAGTACGGTCATCGACGAATAGCAAGAGGTATAACACATTCCGCAACGATAAATAGGGATGTAATTATACGTTCCTGAGTAAAACCTAACAAAATAAATGTGAAAAAACATGAATTTTTTAAAGGTAAATTCCACATTTACTAGCTACCAGCTAATTTTAAGTGTGATATTCGTGTTCAGCGCCTCGAAATCTATAAAGATTGGCTACTTTCGTTTCTGTACAAAATCCACTGTAGACCAGTGTTATTGGTGAGAATTCTAAAGTAGTTGGATTGAAATAGAAGCATCGAAAATTCATTTTAGACACTTTTATACAAACGAAAATCTATGTGTCAAAATAGGTGGAGAAACGACAGAGGAGAATGCAATGATAGGAGACTTTGAAATAAATGCTGCCTCTCACCATAGTTATTTAATGTTAATCTGGAAGAGAATTTAAAAGGGAGACAGTATTTCGGCAGGAGGTAAGAGGAATAGGTGCATACGATGTGCAGGCGATGATGGCGCTTATCCTTCGTTTTGTGTTATCGTTTTAAAACTCTCCGTTACACTTCTGACTTTTTCTTTCTTTGTTTATAATACAATAACAATTAATTGTAGTACGCATTGCAAAAATGTGGATGTCCCACAATACATAGATTTAATAATCACGGCAACTTCTTCTCATTGTTACGAGACTATCTCACCGAACGTGAACAACGTGTTGTTCTCTCTGTATCTGCTTCGAATTTTGTTCCTGTTCTCTCTGGTTCTAGGCCCACTTCTTTTCCTTCTCTTCATAGATGATCTCCCGTCTTATCTTAAGTTATCTGATACCAAAATTCTTCTCTTTGCTGACGACTGCAAATTATTTCGGGAAATTAGGACAGCTCAAGATGTGATTGAACTGCAAAAAAACCTCTCAGATCTTCTGGACTGGTGTAGCATGTGGAATCTAAAAGTAAATCCCTTAAAATCGTCTACCATTACAGTTTCATTAAAGAAAAACAAAATCCCTTCTACCAACTTCATTGGAGATAACCCTATTGGTAAGGTCTCATCTCAGAAGGATCTCGGGGTTGTGTTCGACTAAAGACTTCGGTTTACTGATCGCATTGTTGCCATGACCAAGAGTGCTATGCGATTATTAGGTCTCCTGTACAGGTTTACAGAGATTAGGCACATTACAGCCTTAAGTATATTCTATAAAACGTTCATTTCAACCAAAATAGAGTACTGTTCCACCATTTGGAGTATGGCTAGCGTATCAACTCTCTCTCGCATTGACTCAGTTCTAAATTTCTTTCTTGCCATTTTCAGGAAAAGAATACCTTCTGTACGCTGTTTAATTAACCTGAATTGTTGACTGTTCTTGGCATCCGTACACCTTCATCTCGTCGCATGCTATTTGATATGATGTTTCTTCATAGAATTCTAAATGGGAAACTTAGAACTGAAGAACTAATCTCTAAATTTAATATTCGGGTACCTGCAAGAAGAACTAGAAATAGTGAACTACTTCATTGCAACACGCCTCGATTATCAATTATTGAGCGTTCTTTGTTCTATAGACTGGCTTCTGAATTTAACTCCATTGCTTCTGACGTGGATATTTTTAAACCTGAGAATGTTTTCCGACAGGAAATTATTGCTACACTTATGGAACCTTAGTTTTATTTCAATTTGTTATTGCTACACTTATGGACCTTTATATAGCTTTTTGTTTATACTTGTTATTGTTAATTTTATATTCTATGTTATATAGTTTCAGTGTAAAATGGCTGCCTTGCTGTATCTGGAACTTTGGCAAATAAATAAATAAAAAAAAATAAATACTGATGTCATAAACTAAGTCCATAAATATTTGGGCTGTAAGAAGAGATAAAGTTTATTTTATATCATTTTGAAAGTAAAGCAGCTAAACTTTGAGAAAATATCTGGTTTGAAGCCCAATTACTTTTTATATACTGTTACCGGGTATTCTACCCTTATCGGAAACGTGAACTACATAACGACGATCAATGTCTTCAGCATTGCCTCCATCGATTATCGAGGACCAGCAACCATAACGACATCAGAGTATTGTGGGTTGCCTACTTCACAGAGGCAATGGACTGTACACAACTTTCGCCGCTTTCGACTTACGGCTGAACAATTTCTTTTAACGATGTATTACTACCCTCACTCTCCCCTCCTCCTCAAGTTGTAAAGAGAGAAGAGACAGAAATATCCAAGATAATCTCTCAGACACTAATCAATTGACTATAATCAAATCTAGTAGCCGAACGACATGGAAAAAAGAAAAGACGGTAAAGGCCGCTGCACTACAAAGACAGGGACGTCATTTGGGGAGGGCAGGGGAAATTGCCCTTCTCCCTGAGTTTCACAGGTACATATTATTTAATCGATTGTATACTAATATAGTAATTAATAAGGTGGAATTCTCATGTCGGTGAAGCATCTTGCCCCCCCCTCTCAGCAAACTATCAAATGATACTATTGCACAAAGAAAGAGACGAAAGTTAAAAGTTAATGGGATAACATATCTCACAACACTGTTATAGCAAGAACTACACTTTGTGGCTAAGTGAATGAGTATATGACCATAAAGTGCGTTCGTTATCGTTTAAGAGTGTGTGCGTCAATTATGAACATGTTTTTTTTTTTTTTATCTCGTTCCAAGTTTTCCTCTGAGGGAATAGGGTTAACACTGGTTTTAAGGCAAAAAGTTTTGTAAAAAAAAAAAAAAAAACTGCAAAATATTCTGTAACAGAAAGATCACTTTATATGTTTCTCGAGGGACAAAAATTATTATATTTTTGATAATGGATTATCAATTAAAAATAACTTCTGGAAAATTTAGCCCGTTAAATTAAAAATTAATAAAATTTTTATTGATTAATTTAATTGTGGAGTTTTTAATTGATTACTTACAAACCTTCTTGGATGACGAATTAAGCAAGAACGAAGACCATCTAAAAACCATTGGATTACATACTAATTAGAATCTTGAGTTTTCTAGAAAATTACGCAAAGAAATTTTAATATTTTTTCACTCTGATTTATTTTGAGAAAGAAATGAGGAAGATCTGATAAGCACCTAAAGCTCGCATGCACTACTCATATGTTGCAATAAAGAACGCTAATGTCAGTTTGATTCACACGAATAAGTACGAATAAGTGTGAGACTACGCTTATTATAATATCACAAGCAAGTGTCGCCAGCTTTCATACTAATACACACAATCAATACACTTATCTATTGGCACAACACTCGATGGTGACACACAGCTGCCTCGTGGCTATATGATTAGCATAGAGGATTCTATGTTAAATGAGGGATTCTGGTGGCTCAGTGGTAGAGCGTTCACCTTTGGTGCAACGGGTCATTGGTTCGATCCTAACTTGTGCCAAGTGAACTTTGTGGTGGATAAACACTGTGTGCTTGGGTTTTGTCAGGGTTCTCCTGTTTCCCCCCCACTTTCTTCATTACATCATTTCCTTCATTTCTCGTCATCACCGTCTCCTTTGGCGTAGCCGGCGTAACTGTGGGACGTAAAACTTAGAGATTTCATTTCACTCCATTTTTTTCTATGTTAAATAAAATGAACTCTCTCAGTATAACGTCCAACGATTAGACCCTTCAGGCTAAGGAAACGGATGATTAAGACAAATGAATGATGATGGAATGAGAATGTGGGAGGAAACGGGAGTACTCCGAGAAAATTTACGGGTGCGATATTGTCTATCATAAACTTACTTGGCGGAGGATCGAACCAGGAAACCCACTCACCACAGGCAAGCGCTCTACCACTAAACTACCCTAATTCCCCCTGGATTCTATGTTAAGCTGCAGGCATATTTCTCACATAGCCTCGGTGCTGAGAGGGACATAAAACTTCAAATCAAGCAACTAATCGATCTCGACATTTGAATATTCCGTGTAAGCGAAACTTCAAGATTATCTACATATATACCAGATGTTCACAGAATTTCATCAAAGGTATGTTCAAACACCAATTTCACATCGATAATATTTTATGCATTACTTTACATACTTCTTATATAATGTTTCCGAATCTCACGATCTTTATATAAATAAAGCTCGATTTTGAAAGCTTAACTATTCAGTTTAGTCATTCTTTAACACGTTAAAATGCTATACACTGGTATTGACCCCAAGATAGATAGCTCTTTGTGACTGTATAATTCTTTCGAGATAATTTTAAAAAGTTTATTTGAGACGAGAGCATTGATTTGTCTCGTTTTGTCTCGAATTCTACAAAGCGCGCCTTGTCTCGTGCGCATCACAATTCAAAATTTTTAAGGAAAATATTACTGAATTCCTATGTAGTCAAGTTTTCAACGTGCGCCACCTCACTGTCTACGGTCCCTGGTTCTATTCCAAATGAGAACACTAAAATTTTCCGGTGCTGATTCAGAATCATGAAGTAATTGGGGAGACACCTGAGTTATAACTACTATCCAGAAAGTTTGAAGTAATGTTGCATTGAATAATGGTCCTGGGCATCACCAAGTTGAATGTGAGCTATCAGGACGGCCATATACAGAAGTATCAAATTTAGTTCCCTGCCGCTATAACTCATGAAGAGTTATAGCGCCTGGGAACTAAATTTGATACTTTTTTATATTTGGGAGCTAATTTCATCAATATTTCACTATTGTACAACTAAAGAAAACCGAAAGAAATTTGGCTTCTTTATTATCTGTAGGGATGATATTGAGATGAGACGAGACGAGACTTAAGAGTCGCGGTTGACAAGTAGTGGTCTGAATCTCGATTTCGTCTTGAGTCAAAAAAATCATCGTACGGGTTTAGGTTTCGTCTCGATCAACATATGCTTATCTCGGTCTCGTCTCGGTAGTGTCGAAATAAATTATGTAAAATTAAAAAAGTATAATTAATATCATATTATAGCCTAACGTGTCCTGTTTTTGCTTTTTCGTTCATTCCTGACGACAGAATTATTGTAGGCCAAATACGCTTTCGTAGCTAAGTTTCTACTGGTTGTGCTTTCTGTGTATGTGTTCGCGGGCTTAACCCCTGTTGGATGTATTATGCCTTGGATGAAACCCGAATAGTATAATGACTCGGATCCCGCTTTAAGCAACAGATTTTGTATTAAATATCCTCGGTGCTGACTGAAAAAAAAGAATAACTTCAACCAATAAACTAAAATACTTTACACTACTTTATGGTTTATTGGCTAGCACACGGCCCTTTAGTGCACCCTGTCACAGGCTCGACACCGGTGGTAAAGTATTAAAAAAATTAAACGCTTTACGATGGTTCACCTCTGTAGGTACACTCATGTCCAAAATTATTGTCGCATGTCTATAAATATGTTGTTGTAGGAATATAATTTGATAACGAATTCGTCCGGTATTCTTATAATGTTAGTATGTGTATAATCGGCAAAGACATGTATGTGGCAAATTTCATGTCAAAAGAGCAGTAAATAAGAAGAATAAAATGAAAATAAAACTTTCTTGTCCATTTAGCAGCATTTTGTTTTACTTATTCTAATTTTCGTACTTAAAATACTTTTCATATGAAATTTACCACAAAAATACATTTCCCGATTATATACATAGTATCAGTATTAAAAGTACCCTGCAAAATCATTATCAAATTATATTCTTACAAGAAGACAGTTATAGCTATGCGACAATCATTTTGGACATGAATGTACATCGCTCATATACCCTCGGTACTGAAAGAGACGCTAAATGTCAGTTCAACCAACAACTTTACATTACTTTACATCTACATACTTCGAACTAATTCTCTGATTTAGTCTGATGCTTCCCTTTCCATGACCTATTTTGGAATTCTTGCTCCTACTCTCTTCCAATATTAATATTTTATCCTGTTTCCTAAACTTTGTGGAAAATTATTCAAAAGTTGAAACCTTATATATTTGCTTTACAAAATTAAACTTCGGAACATTTCGATAACATGGTCTTTGAATCATTTAACTTACTGGGAACATAATAAAATATTGAATCGTAACCTAAAATTATATGGTCTTTAAAACATTGTCGATATATCTAAGTATCAAGTGATCAGTGGTGGCATTTGCCCCCTTTTCTCCCATGTATACGCCTTTGCTACCATCCAAGGGCAATCGTTCCACTATCTGACATACTCGTAGATCTATATCATAGATGACATAACACGCAACAAATTTTGAGCAAAGAATGTAATTTCAGTAATTTCTGTTAATATTTGAGACGAGACCAAAACTATTTGTAGACTTGGTCTCCTCTCGAAATTCAAGTGTATGTCTCGATCTTGTCTCGATTTAGAAATGTCTACAATTTCAACTCGATACCATACCTAATTATCTGTCTATCGTGCTATTAGCCTCATCTCGTGCACTGAAATAAAGTACTCAACTTCGTGTCGGAAGAGTTCATAAAAGAGTCTGGCCTGTTATACGGCGCACGTTTTGTGCTGGTGACTCATGGTTAGCGCATTGGCTTCTAACGCCAGATATATATATATATATATATATATATATATATATATATATATATATATATATATATAGAGAGAGAGAGAGAGAGAGAGAGAGAGTATTACCTTAGGCTAGTATATATAAATCTCTATAATCTGTATGTGGCCTTGTCTGCTCGTGAACGAGCTTGCGCGTGCTATTTTGGTGCACGGAGTTAGTTATTTTCGATTTTCTGTGAAGAGCTTTGAAAAATGTGAATGCATTATTGCGGTTCGGATTTACAACCTTAACTCTTTCGCTGCCACCTTGATTTCAGTACCCCAACCCAATGTGCCACCTACACTTTCGCAATATTTAGTCTTTTGCAACAAACTAGCTACATCTAGTGAAAACCAAGCACACTACAGAAAATGACCAGGCCAACATTGTGTGCCATCAGAGCTCTAGCCCTATATACCTGCGTACCACTTTATAGAAAATATCTACAATGAGAACTACCTCTTGACACCAAATTATTAGGAAACGTAAAGAACTTCGAGTTGATCGAAATTTTTATAATTTCGAAGATCAAACTTCAACATTATTTTAATGGATGATAATGTCACCTTGGAAAAACCAGGAACAGAAATAAGTTATTATTGTTATGGTTACATACTTGAAGAAGGACACCAGAAAACCCAAACAATTATATAACAAAAATATTCTGTTTTGTGGTAATGTGAAAGCAGTATTTTCCCGCATACGTCAGAAAAACTATTATTTTATAGTTTAAAATGCACTGGTTAAAAAAAATAAAAAAAATAAAAAAAATAAAAGAAAAATAACAAATAAAGCAAATATAAAAACTCCTGGTTACTAAACTAGGGGGCAGTCAGTCGTCAGTTCAGTTTTCGGAGTGTTTCAATCGCGCACATACGGTTGAAGTCTCGATCCATCTCAAATTCCCAAATAGGAAATTATCGGGCAGGTGGTACAATTTGCAATTGTCCACTGAAGTAACGCGAAGATATTGTCATCGTTACCATCAATGGACCAGAATACGTAAGTTGCATATTTCATGGTTTTTCATATTTGTATGCATAATTAGGGTCAGGCAATGCAAATCTTTCAGATCCTCATAACCGCAGGTTATCATAAACCCTGATTTATCTTCCTTTTCCTTTATGCTCTCTTGCATATAATAATCACAGTTGTTAATATTAAATTTAAAAAATGCTTATAAGAAAGGTTATGTAAATATCGAATTCACAAGAAAAGGGTCTATGAATGCGCTTTGTAATTATAACTTAATGTAACAAATATTTTGTACAAATCCTACGTAGTATGTCATTGTTGTGGGTGACTCATACATATCAATATTTCTATAAAAATTAAAATAGCTCTATAAGAGTCACACCCACTTTTGTATAATTCATGTCTTACACAATAAAAATAAAATAGCTAAAATAAATTACTATTGTATCACTGTGTCTACTCATAAATAACTTTAACCCTAATCTCCTACATTAAATTTAAAAATAATTTTTAAAAAATCATACCCATTTACCACTATATCACTAAGGTAATTAACAAATATGGCTAAAATATCATTAGCTATTATAATAACGATAATTAAACAACATTAATTATCACGTTATCCGTGATAAAATGGAGTCAATGGCACTCAGCAATAGGTATGAATGGCGTCAAGTGGCAGCAAACGACTTAAACTACCCTCGTGTGTGTATGTGTGTGATTCTAAAATAGGATAGTTAATGGCATCCATGATGTAGGCATATTTCTTCACGCCATGTTCTGTAGAAAATGGTCTCGTTTCATTGGTATCAGGTAAAATGTAGTTTCGTTAATGACCCCCCCTTTTTTTTTATCTGGCTCTTAATGATTGTTTTTAGAAACATGAATCAAGTGCACGTGTGTATTGATTTTGTTTTGTTTATTTTAACTGGTAGAAAGTTTCGATTGAGGTCAGTGGGCGTCGCATTGGCTTAGTCGTAGAATTCTTACCTTGATGCGTGGAGTAGTTTGTTCGATCCTAGCTCGTGCCAAGTGAACAAACATCATATGCGTGAAGGGTTGTCCTACTTTCTCCCACTTTCTTCATTCTCTTCTCACCATTATCTCCCGTCTCATCATAATTGTACGGGGCAGGTGGCTCAATTGTAGAGCACTTACCTCTGGTACGTCGGGTACTTGGTTCGATCCCCGGCCAAATAATTTTGGTGGACAACATCGTGTTCGTGGGTTTTCTCGGGGTATTCCCGTTTCCTCCCACTTTATTATTCCATCAATTCTTCCATCATTCATTCACTTGCTTTAATCATTGCCTTCCTTAACCTCGATACATAATCGTGGGACGTTGAACTAAAAAGAAACATTGAGATCGGTGTCCAGAGTATCAGGGCCAGCTGGTGTTTTTGAGTCAAAATGAACTAACAGCTGGTGTTGAGGTAATTACTTCTCCCTCAGACGGTTTAACCAGTTAAGTGAGTGTGGGAGTTGCATATCGTGCCTCAGAATATGCTTTGTTTACTTACCTGAGCAGAATTGTACAGGGTGTAACATAAATGCATGGCCAAAAGTGACGGTGATTGTGGACATCCAATAAGTAAAAATGTTCCTACAAACATGGGTCTGATGCCGCATCGTTTCCAAGATATAGGGTGTTCAAATGTCGAGTCCCTCCAATAACTCACTATGGGAAAGTGAATGGAAATGTTCAATATTACAGGAATAATACAATTAAGTTGTATTATCTATGCCTGTGCAAATACATTTACACTAACATAGAGAATGAAACAAATGAGCATTTAAGGTTATTGGATTGTCAGTGTTGCCAACATGGTACAGTGTTATGTTTTCAAATAGCACTAGACGTTCACAGTCGCCGTTAATTGACTTCACAATTCGACGCCTTATCTTTAGAAAACGAAACGGAATCTGCCACACGTTTAGGAACGTTTTGATGTCAGCAATCATATGCTAACGTGTGGACGTCTAATGCTATTTGAATCACACCATCACTTTTGGCCATGCATTTATGTTACACCCTGTATATAAAAATGAAAGTGATTATGTTTGTTACTTAATAACTCTCGAACAACCTGACCGATCTAGATCAAATTTTCAACATAGATGAGGTTCGGGCCTGGAATAGTTTTTATTATTTTACTTTCACGGTGCAACGTAGGGGAGGGGAGGGGAAGGTGGAAGATATACAAAAATAATCGAAAACGACCAAAATTAGTGTCGAATCTATAGTTTTCGGGGTCGCTGAGATGAACAGTGACACTTCCAACCGTTTAAATCCAAATTCAGCCGCCATTAGTACTCCTAAGGGGGGATGGTGACGTAAACATAGTTGAAAATGACTTATATTAGTGACGAATTCCTAGTTTTTGGGCTCCTTGAGCTGATTTGTGACAGTTTTAGTGCCCTTTATATTCAAAATGAAACGTATTCTCCCCGTGCGAACAACGGGCATTCTGCTAATATGAGATTATTACAGTAGCAAAAATAGAATCGTACTTAATTTATGAATATTTATTCAATACAAATAACTATCACAGATGAAACCACTTACCTATCAAACTTCAATGCCTTTATTCTAACCCTCGCCTCAGCTGTAATTTGTTTACACAACTCCATACATAGACTTGCTTCATACCTCACATCACCAAGTTTGTCTTGTAAAATGCTTTGCAATATTTTTTCAACACGCTGTGGATGGAAAGGATTGTGTGCTTCCATTCGATATGTGTTCAACATCGTGACCTATGAATATATTAAATAACGAGTTATCAATAATAAACTTGTACACAAAAACTTAAGTACACAAAATGGTGGTCACTAACAGGTGGTTTGTGACTGTATTGATCTAACAAGTCGTAGTAGCCATTGGCAACATTACGGTTGATTTTTCTCACGCTACGAACACCACGTAAAATTTAAGGGTTTACAAGATCTTCCTCTTGGTTATATGGTTAGCATTTTCACTTATGGTGTGTGAGACATGGGTTCGACTCCTATTTAAACATTACGTGCTCGGATTTTTTATTGACTTATATGCAAGCGCCGGATATAACCTCGGCCAGTGGGTACTCGGTACTTTTTCAGATGTGATAGGAGGGATGTAACAATAAGCAGAAGGTGCTATATTAAGTTTGTTTTAACAATTAGCATAGTTGTTAAAATAGGCGCAGAACAAACTTGTCCTGAAGAGTAGATTACCCTTTCGGCGTACTTTTCTGGAGAAAGGAATTGTGTCGTATTATAGGGTTGTTAGTGGTATACTAATTAATAAAATATAAACGAGTTGTTTTAGAGACAATAACACTTTTTTAAAAATCATCCTTCAGTAAACAATTCTCATTTTGGGAATAGGAAGAAAGATCGAGTCTACTCGCTCTACAATGTCAAGCTCAATCAATCAATAATATACAAAACTACATGAACTGACTCACTGACATAAAATAACAGGTACAGTACTTTCGGTTGACGTGGGAAGATGAAATTTGACATGGTTGTAGCTTATCAGGACTAACTCACAGAAAGAGTACCACAAAAAGTGAATATTTTTTAATTTTTAGGGGTCTAAAGGGAGAATGAAAATTCCCATGTTATTTAAATTGACATTTTTTTTTGACCTACAAAAATCTCATGTTTTAGGCACTTGGAATTGGAATAAAAATTTGAAATTGGGTATGCTTGTAGGTTTTTATTAGCGTTACCTAAGTAGGTCACCAAAAATAAAAAAATCCAAATTTAGTTTTGTTTTATCAGCAATTGAAAAATCTTCCCAGTGTTATTTATATGGGACATCTACACCCCAAATTATTGGGCACTTCCTGTAGGGCTACAATGATTAAATTTGGTATGATTGTAGAATTTCGGGACTACTCCACAGGAAAATTCCGGGACAGCCTTTTGGAACTGACCTACAGGAAAATTGCTAAAAGTGAACTTTTTAAATTAAGGGGTCTAAAAGGGGATGAAGAAATTCTCATATTACTTAAATGAGCATTTTCTTGGAATACAATATCTTATCTTTTAGGTAGGTAAAATAGGAAAAGAAACTTGACATTCGGTAGAATTGTGGGTGTAAGTGCAAGGCCGTAGGCCTAGCAAATGCGGGGGTTTGGGGGCAAAGTCCCCAGTTTGCCGAATTCAGGAAATATTAATATCAAATGCACAAAATATCACTCTTGATGCAAAGGCTGATATACTATAAGAGATGCGAAGCGGTACGCCAAGCAATCACGGTGGTTTGGGGGCAAACGCCCCAGCTAGCCAAAGGCTAGTCTATCTATATAAAAATAAAAGTGACTACGTTTGTGACCTACTAACTCTTGAACCACGCGACCGATCTTGATGAAATTTTCATCATAGATTAGGTTCGGGCCTGGGATTTTTTTAATCGCTTCACATTTGACGGTGCAACTTAAGAGAGGAGGAAAGGGAGATATTTAAAAATGATTGAAAATTAACGATATTAGTGTGGAATTCATAGTTTTTTGGAACGCTGAGACAAACAGTAACACTTCTGAATCCAGTCTTTGATGTCCAACATGAAACGTATTCTCCCCGTGCGAAGAACGGACATTCTGCTAGCTTTATATAACTCCAAGAAAAAATTTGGTCTCGTTACATCGAACAATATGACTTCTGCGTGAATGTACATTCGTCGAGATAAAAAGATGGACTAATCCCTTTTCGACATGTAGAAGCCATGAAACATGTAAATCTGTTGAAATCTCAAATTTGACTTCTTTTTCAAGATCTTCATACTTCTTACCTTTGGTGTTTCTTGAAAGTAAAATTCAAAGTTACACAACAACAAAATTGTCCATTTTTAAAGTTTCTCATTTTCGAAATTATTCATAACTTAAATATTTACTTCTAGTACCATAAAATTAGACGTGGAAGGGGAGAATTGTGGGTTTCTATTGTTATAAAGAGTCCATTTCTTAGAATCATTTCAGATTAGCGAAATGAAATCTTAGTATTTAGATTTTACATAATTAAACACACGTCTGAACCATTTCTTTTTAAATATTTTACTCAAAAAAGGGGAGGAAGAAGTGAGAAGAAAAAGATGTGGAGTTTTTAATTATTAGATTTATAAACTATGCTATGCATAAGTGTCGCACGTCTTATAGAACGGTTGTATCCGTTCGCTCGTCCGTCTGTCGAAAAGTATCAGACCTAAAACAGTAAGAGATACCTAGAAACGTTTTTTTTTTTTAATCGAGTCAGGGTCCCAAGAATAGGTTTCATCTGGTTTGTTACCCCCCCACTCAAAATAGAAATAGTACAAATTAACCATTTTCGGTTTCAACTTTTATCGCTATAGAATAAAAACGGTAACCGATAGCGACATACGGTTTCTTGCAATCGATTCGACGTCTTAAGAGAACGCACTATCACCACCAGCAATACTCTACCCAAACCGGAAGTGATTAAAATTTACTAGTGCTTCCGGTCACATTACTGCTTCCATAGAACAAGATGGTAAAATATATTGAGAAACATTTTTTTTTTTTTTTACAATAGATTTAGTAGCCCGAGAACAGCTTCCATTCCTTCGTTCTTTCCGCTAACCCTTATTCAAACCAGAAGGGTTAGACATCAACCATTCCAGTTTCATTGTTGGTCGCCATAGAGCAAAAATGTTAATAAATATCAGCAAGCGGTTTTTGCAATCGATTCAACGTTTTACCAGAACATACCAAAACAACCTTCACCACTCAACAAAACCGGAAGTAGTTGAAATCTACTAGCCTTAGAGTTTCAATACTAATTTTCATGGAGTAAAATTTGTAAATCAGATTTACGCAATTGATTCAGCGACCCGAGAATGCATTCCATTCTTTAGTTTGTTGTGTTAGTCCTTATTGAAACCGGAAATGCTAGAAATTAACCGTTTCTGGTTTCAATGTTGATCGTCATAGAACTAAAACGGAAACAGCTAGCAAACAAGGGGTCTTTTGTAACCGACTCATCGTTTCAAGACAACACCACCACCCAAAACACACTACCAAAACTGGAAGTTGTTAAAATTTACTCACACTTCCATTTCAATAATGATATCCATACAGCAAAAACTGTAATAGATGTCGAAAAATGCTTTTTGTAATCTATTCAGCGTCCCAAAAATATGTTTCATCTCCTCCTCTAATCCTCTATTCTAACTGGAAGTGGTAGAAATCAACTGTTTCCTTCAGCGTTGAGTGCCTTAGAACAAAAGCACTAATAAGACAGCAATAAGCGGCTTTTTTGCAATAGATTCGGCGCCTGGAAAGGACATACCATCACCACTCAAAATACTCTACCAACACCGGAAGTGGTTTTAATTTACTAGTGCTTCCGGTTTCAATGCTTATTTCAACAGAGCAAAAACTATAGGACATATCAAAAATCGGTTTTATGTCACAGATTTAGTGCCCAAGAATCAGTTTTGTACAAATTTTTATCTATATTTTGAAACCGGAAGTGGTGAAAATTTATGATTTCTGGTTATAACACTGATCGCATAATATATGTTCACACATTTAAAAGTTGTGCGAAATATTGATGAAATCATTGCTTTATAACTATAATCTTATATTAAGAACACAATCCTTTCTTGAAGCTTGAAAGATTAGCAAGATCTGAACAATTCATAACCATGGATTTTATACGATAGGATCAAAGTTAATTTCACTCAATACCTCTCTGAATCACTTGATAGTAAGCATTACGCCATTTATACAAATTTTGCTATAGCTTTTGACAAGCTAAATCATTACATGTTGCTTGAAAAGTTATCAGATTTTGGTCTTCCAGATGCCCTCTTAATGTTAATTTCATCTTACTTAAAAGTCGGTAAACAATTTGTGACATTTAATCAAGTCAGTTAATTCTGGCGACCTCCGAGATCGAACCTCGGAGGAGGAGACAATATGTTTGCGAGAATCGTCGCCATAGATGAATTTTGGGCCAGAGCCAGAACTGAAACATCAGTTCGCAGAATGGCGTCATCCAGGTTCACAACGCAGGCAGAAATTTCGTCACAATTCCTCTCCTGTCAAGTTAATGGTCATCTTGCCTATGGCAGTAGAGGAGTGATTGTGTGCCATTTCTTCCACATGAACAAACTGTGGATGCATTGTATTACTGTTGCACTTTCCTCCAACGACACCTATGACTGGCTATTTCTGAAAAACGACCTGAACGTCTGCACGATGCATTAATTTTTCATGACAACGCGAAAGCCCACACGGCAGCGTGTGTGCGGAATCCAGTCGCGAGATGGGGATGGGAAGAACTGGAGCATCTACCATATTCGTCAAACTTATCACCTTGCGATTATGACCTCATACCAAAGCTGAAAGAGGAATTGCGTGGAACACGCTTTCGAACACGCGAAGATATCGTCACAGCAGTGACGCGTGAGATCCGAAGATTCGCTCATGGTGAAGCCACGGATATTCGGTGTTTTCCACAGCGTTGGTAGTGTGTGATGGATTCTTTGGGAAACTGTTTCGAGGGACTCTAAGATGTTACAGTACGCGTTCCTGCCCTGTACTATTGTGTACTGTTGCAACTGACAGTAAAACACATTTGAAACACTTTTTTTTTTCTTTCGTGCTATGTCTTTATGGTGGTGTGTGTGTTCATCCACCTCCCTACATGTAATGTTTAATGAACTAACCTTCCATTTGCATGTTTTAGAACTTTTATTCGTTACCATTTTCGAGAAAAAAATAGTTGCCCTGACTTCTGCAATGACTCTCGTATAAGTATATCGATTGGAAAATTGAAAGAATACAAAATAATTTTTGAAATACTTATACTATATGATATTATTGTATATACAAGGAAAACGTACCGTATTCAACCCTGCTAAAAGGTTTTAGATTTCACATCTTTATGGGATAGAAGGCAATTTATGAAACATGTTTTTCTCTATAATTCTGTGAATGGAATTATAAATAAGCAAGAGTTTCGCAAATTGTATTTTAATATCAATAGGAAGTTTTCACGAATAAGACCTCTGTTTACTGTAAAAAAACACATTCAGTAACTCATTCAAATTCTCCTGTAATTAGACTATGTGAAAGATATAATTGTCTTATGAAAATGAATGCTGATGTAGATTTTGTGATGCCTTATTCGGTGTATCTAAACACAGTAAGGAAAGCTATGAAATTTGCTCAAGTTTAATAAAACAAGTAGAATATTGAATTTGTGTTGTTTGAATACATAATGATATTGTTTTATAATATGTCCTAGTAGGTAATCTCTGAGTTATTCCACTGAGGAATGAACAATACGATATCTGTATTGTATTTGGGTTTTAAATTTGTATGAGTTTTAACGTTCACTATTCATGATTCGCCACTTTGTTATTGTGATTTTATTTAATTTTGGTACAGTTAAATTTTGGTTCTATTCTTCTTGGGAATATTCCATATATATTTTTGTTGTTACAGTTTTAAATTATACAATCCTATACCAGATCGAGAAGAAATGGTGTAATTTTGTGATGTTTTGCTATTTGTTATTCTTCTATAAAGTTATTTTCTTTATTTTTTCTTCTTGTAACCTTTAATTGCTTTTTACTAGATTTGTATTTACTACATTTGCATTTTACTTTCATTCTATACACAATATTGTGTGCAAGTCTTTTGTAATAAAATAGATGCAAATAAATAAATAAAATAAATAAAAATATATAAATCTAATATAAATAAAATAGTTCGTTTGTCTGTCTGTGTGTGGTCTTCGTAGCAGACGAGTAGATCGAGTGTTACCAAATTTGAGTCACGGATACCTGGTCCAGGCCACAGACCAAGACGGAGCGTTTTTTTTTCTTTTCAAATTTCGTACCAGAGGTCTCAGGGAGGGAGTTTACCGGGGCATGTAAAAGTAGTAAAAAATGGCATATATTAGTGTTAATTTTAGTTTTCACGGTCACTGAGATCAATTGTGAAACTCCGATCGCATTATCTTCCAAATTCACCCTATTCGGCTGCGGGCCGAGTTCACCTGCGGGGAAGGGGTTATCAAGACATGTAAAAATAATCCAAAATGGCCGATATTAGTGTCAAATCCATAATTTTCGCGGTCGCTAAGATGAATAGTGATACTCCCATAGGCATTGACTTCCAAATACAGCCTCCATACGAAGAATGAGTATTTCAGCTAGTAATAGATAAAATGAAAATGGACCCCGACAAGAAGTTATTTGATATGAATTCAGTACCGCAAGAATATGTTTCACTTCTGATTTTGTTTCTCTATTGTAACCAGAAGTAATATACATCAATTAGCACTTCTGGTTCCAATAATAATCTCCAGAGACGATAAACAATAAAAGACAGCGGGAGCGGGTAATAACTTTTTAATATGAATTCGGAGTTCGAAGATCAAGTTCTATCTTTGATCTTATTCTTCTATTGTAAGCTGAACGGAACGTAAAACTCAAAAATCAATCAATATATTGTAAGCAGTAGTTATAGACGTCTACTTCAAGTTTGACTGTTGTATTTGCATAGTTTGGAAGTGTATTGTAGTTCCACACTGCGAAACGAAGCTCACTTGTTGTATTGAGATGTTCGTGTCTGGGAATCCCTTAAGGTTTGATAAATCTTCGCTTCTTTAAATCCTGAGTGCGACTCCTATCCTGAAAGAGCCAGTCCTAATTAAGATGTAGATGGATTCCCAGCGTTGCTTTGGAGGGATACGGTGGCTCAGTGTTAGAGCGCTTGTTTCTGGTGCCTGGGATCCGTGGTTCAATCCCCGGCCAAATAAGTTTGTGGTAAACAACATCGTGTCCTATGGTACTGCGGTAATCCCATTTCCTCCCACCTTCTCATTCCATAAGTTCTTTCATCATCATTCACTTGCCTTAATCATAGTCTTCCTTAGCTTAAAGGGCATAAACGTGGAACGTCGAACCAAAAATTTCATTACAATTCATATTACGTTGTAGTTGCTGTGCCACGTTTGGACTGGTAGAATCAACAAAACTAAAAATATGATTTGCTTTGGTGGCTGTCTCGATTTTTCTCCTAAATTTACCTTACTTTCTGATTCTCCTTTCCATCAGTATGAAAGCTCATGCTTAGTTTTTGAGGAAAGCGATTTTTTTTTGTAAATTTAAAGTTTGATGTTGTACCAATTGAGATGAAACTGATACTGACGTATATCCTGATCAGTACATTATGGTTAATGAGATATTGTTCACACTTATCAACTCATAAATTCCTCAACTTTAAGTTCTCTCTGTTGAAATAAAATATTTTTCAAAAGTGAGAGATCAGTCGATAGATAATATTGAACTGAACACAATGGTATGCTTAGGCCTAAGGGTAAATTATCATGTGTAGCTTTCAATTATGTGTATCATGTGTATCATGTATGTCATTCAACTCATTTTTTATTTGAACTATTTGGTACATAAAATAAAAAGGTTTTAAAGCTTACATGGATTTCTCCAAAACTCCAAATATGTATTTTGCCTGCAGACGTATTACTATAGAATGGCACCGAGCCGACTGACACATTTCAAACTTGAATATTGCGCAGGCGCAATAACTTACACTGGTTGGCAGGATGGGAACCCGAAGAAGAAGGAACGCCACTTTATATGATCAGTCGCAATGAAGCATTGAAGCACAGAACATCATATTACATCAGTTCGTAGTTATTACGGAACTATGTGCCAGAAAGCAACGTTTGTCTAGACGAAACTTGAATGTTGGTCTCTACACGTTCTCAGGAGTTCGCTCAGTTGTTGGAACATCCAACACACTACCAGTCTCTTCAAACTTCTTCATGCAACTGAATATGGTATTCCGAGACAGAACCTTACCATGCCGACCAACATTATTTCGCACTTCTGGCACAGACTTATCGTAATAACTACGAACTTAGGTAACACGATGCTCTGTACTCTAATGCTCCACTGCGACCGATCGTATAAAGTGGTGTTCATCTTTCCTCTTTTGGTTGCCACACCGTCAACCAATGTCAGTTATTACGCCCTAATGATTTCCCTAATTTCTTTGTAGCTAAACTCCTGTTGACAGGTATTCACTTCAAAGCTGAAGACGTACGAAGACAGTAGAAATTATCTATAGTGTATACTAAATTAGTTTACCGGGTTGAAATTGCTTTTGAAATAAGACAAAAGTTGTAACGGCCTTTTTATATCTCAAACACAATAAATACACAATAACTATTTTTATGTAACTTAACTACATACAGTAAAAATGACTGTTAATTCGAGACAATAGCTCTGTTACACGAGTTGTGTTAAATTTTGACGCAAACCTGGTGCTACTTCAACTCATCGCACTTTGGAGTGATGTTAAAATAGGAGTCGATAAATCAACTATCTGACATGATTAGGAGTCATGCTAATAGTTACACATTCTTGGTGGGAACTCTTTCGTGGCTAAGCGGTTAGCGTACGCGCCTTTGGCGTGGGAGACCCGGGTTCGATTCCCGGCGGGAGCTCATGTGGTTCGGGTTCCACGTTAATCAGTAGGTCCACATCTCATATAGCCTCGCTGCTGAAAGGGACGCTAAACTAAAATCAACTGAATTCAACATTCTTGGTGTTCTTTTGTACACAGTTGCCAAACAACTACTTTTACAAGAAGTATTATCTTTCTTATTAAACGGATATGATTGTTACGAGGGATAATAAAGTATGGCATAAATTGTTTATAAGTGGTTACGAAAATCGAAATATAGTTGACCATGAATAGTAACATAGTGATCAAAAGAACAACAAATGACAGGCTAGATGGCATGAAATTAGAATCGCATCTTTGATTTGTTAATAATTTTTTGTACAAACACTGTAAAAATAATGACTCTAGCTTGACACCATGCCAGAATAGCCACTTTAATTTGTTAATAATTATCCGTATATATAAAGGTAACCAAGAAAGTTCTGTCGCTTTTTCACCCATCACCTTCGAACATCGATATGTCACCTAAGACGTACCTGAAAGATGAAAAATAGTCCCCATCAAGATCGACCACCTTCTGCCAACATTCTGGAAGGCCATGGATTCCATCGCGGTAGAACTTGGTGGGCCATGCGGCGAAGAAAGTATCAAGTGCATTTTGCAATTCTACTAGGGATTTGAACTGGCGTCCTCTAAGGTGATTGCCCAAGGAATGGAACAGGTGATAATCGGACAGTATAATGTCCAAGGAGTATGGTGGATGCAATAGTATTTCCCATCCAAGACATAGAGTGGTGTCCCGGGTCATCCTAGCCACGTGAGGCTTCGCATTGTCATGTAACAGGAGGACCTCTTTGCGATTTAAAAGTGCTAGTTTCAGAGTTTCGAGCTTGACTTAAACAAGGCTAAACTACTTACAGTACATAGTTACAATGATGCTCTGACCAGCTGGTAGCAGTTCCCGATGCACGATGCTGCGAGCAGTCCACCAAACACACAGGAGTGGCGACTTTAACTTATTAAACGTTTTTACGTTTCATTTCTACACAGTTGCTGGAGAATTACTTTGCATTCAAAAAAAGATCCTAGAAATGCAACGAGTTTGTATACAGCTGATAACAGGCTTGAGTTAACCACTATACTATCACTTTACTTAAATGCATTGATTTTGTATGCTCAAAATCTATTGAATTTAATATATCGAATCATACTGATCTATTTGTCTACTTAATGAAATGTTGTTACAAAAGATTGATATATGACTATTCATTACTTATTCAGATAATTTTACGTTCATGTTTATTCATGTTTATCTACTTTTGTGACACCGATATTCCAAAGCATGGCCAAAACAAGTGATGTGCGATATTAGTAAAATAATGAGGTAATAAAACTTCAATATGATTTCATCTGATTTAATCTGTGTAAGAGAGAAATTGATAAACAAAATTTCGTTTCACTTACCTTGGGTTGCTCTACTTCTAACGTGGGAGCGATGAAGGAGAAAACAGACGACGTTTGAGACGCCCTCGCCGCGCTAGAACGTCCAACTGTTGGTGGCAAAGTCAAGTCTTCCTTTCCTGGCAGCTTGTCTTCCTCAACATCTTTCTTGTCCGCTCCATCACCCTTTTCTGCCTCACGGTGTATGGAACGCTTCGGAGACTAGAAATAATGAATTTAACACTTTTATTAGAACTAAACAAAATAGTAGAATTAATAGGAAGAAAATAGAACATTTGCACTTTAGAGGCAGTAGCGTTCTTTCAGATTTTGCTAGGAGAAGGGGGTTCCAGATTGTCCACCGACATAAGAGTTTCACGTTTTATATTAGTATATTAGTACACAATTTATTACTTCTTAAATGACGGCTCTATTTGGAGGGGAAGGGGAAGTAAAAGTACGTGGGTCGTTCAATATATAAGTTTCCCTTAAATATTTCTTTTTTAAGATACATTTCTAAACTATACATACATATATAGGTAGATCCTTTCTTACTTCTCCACGTAATTTCCATTGAGATTCAGGCATTTGTTTCATCATTGCACCAATTCGTCCAAACCCTTTGCAAAAAACGGGGCTCTGGCTATTTAGAACTCTCCTTACATTCCGCTTCACGTCATCTGTTTCGAAACGTTTACCTTGCAATGCAGAGTTTAACACTGGAAAAAATTACTCGGTGCTCGGTGCCAAATTGAGGCTGTATAGAGAATGGGGGAACCATTCCCATCCTAATTCTTCAATTTTGTGTATTGTTTGCGTGCTGAGGAGGATGGGCGTTATCGTCAAGAAGAGACAAGATCGCTTATGTCGAATCGCGTTTTCCTGAAGAAGAGTTTAAGTTTGACATAAGCGACCTGGTCACCTGCCAACTGGTGATGAAGAAGTAAAGAAGAATGCGAAGAGAGTGCTAAATAGCCAGAGTCCTGATTTCTTGAAAAGGGTTTGGACAAATTGGTGCAACGGTGAGACAAATGCCTAAATCTCAATGAGGATTATGTGGAGATATTGAGGAAGGACCCTCCTACATATGCACTTATAGTTTAGAAATATATCTTTAAATATTTTTTTTTACAGCTTAGGGAAACTTATATTGAACAACCTACGTACAGATGAAAGAACGAATCTAAAGAAATTGGATTTATTTAAATATCCGAGTTTGATACTGACTAAAGATGACAGTTTGGACGCTGTAATAGGTCATAGAATTAAGGCGTGGTTGATGTACTAGAAGATATCGGGTATTGTATGCGATAAAAACGATAAGCGCCAGAGTAAAAACACTACCATACAAGATTGTAGTGAGTCCGGCAATGTTGTATGCAGCAGAAACGTAGGGATTCTATAATCGGCAAAAAAAGAAACAAGATATGTCTAAAATGAAAATGCTAGAATGGGTTTGTGGTGTTATTAGGATGGATAAGATTAGGAAGGAAAGAGTAATATAAGTGATAATGTTAAGGTAACTGAGATTCCAAAGAAAGTATAAGAAAGATGATTACAGCGGTATGATCATACCAAGAATAGAATTGGGAGCAGAGAAGAGAGTGAGGAAAATTAAAATTCATAACAGGAAGAGAAAGATCACAAAGAAAATATTTAGTTTGTGTAAATACGAACTGGGAAGAGTAAGATGAAAACGAATCAGAAAAGGTCGACCCTCAGCAAGCAGAAAAAGTCTGTGTTAGTTAGAGAAGGAGTATCAAATGGCGGTTCATAAAGAAAAATGTTGTGCAAGACGCAAGTTTAGAAAAGGTTTAAGATGATTTCATCGTGCAAGCGAAGAGATAAAGAAAAAAAAACAACAATTGTAACATAATCATCATTACGAGCATTCACATAACTCTCATGGAAAAATGGCGCCAAAAATTAGATTTTTGTAAATATCTCGCATGGAAAAACATTTTAGAACAAAACATGTTATTACAAAAAATAATCTACATTAAATTCTTTACAGGAAATTTTCTCAATTTTTTTTCTAGCATGCACTATTTAAATGTTATAGGCGTGGCAAAGTACGCATTTTTTTCAGCATCGCCTTGTATCAGAAACTTAACGAAAATTTTCTGATACTATTTTGTTTCAGTGATTTTTTATATATATAAAATATAAATTAACATGTTTTTCATTCATTGCAGGTGTGACTAAGGATAAGTAATCCGGTCTATTAGATCATCTATGTTCAAGATGTCAGCTGAAAGATGTTTTATCTGTAAGAGACTTCTCGGTGATGGTATTACATGTACAGTAAAAGGAAAGGGACTGGAAACATTAGTAGACTATTAAAGTATAAGATGGAAATAAATGTCAACTTAAGTGACTGAGAAGTGTTACACTTCATGAAAAATGTAGAAAAGTTTTCACAAAAGCAAAAAGTAGCAAAACATTGCTATCACAACGTACTTCCTCACATACGCCGATAACCCTTAGGTCAGAAGTACAGGGTGCGGCACGTAAAACCGGCCCGTCGTAATATTCTGGTATATTTTGTTTTTGGCAACACTTAAATAATCTACCTTCCTACCAAGAGATGGCGTGTCGAGGTCGGATCGACTTACGTGGTCTGCAGCAGTCACGTGCAGCCGCAGCCAGTAGAACTTGTCGAAACCACTTGAGAAAAAGGCCTCGTTATGTTAAGCCGGGTGAGTGTCAGTGTGTGATAATGCCGTATTCGATACTCGAGCGTGTTGCCATTGTTGAAGGGTTCATTCTCACTGGATATTTTGTGAAAACTAAGAATTTGTTTCGGGAGAAATTTTCAGGACGTTCTGTGCCAGCAAAAAGCACCATTCAGGAATTGATTGAAATATGGCGGCGTACAGGATCGGTTCAAAATGCTCCCAGGAACAGACGACCATCTGTCTGCACACCTGAATTAAAGATGCAGGTAGAGGAGATAATGACAAGAAGTCCTCGAAAGTCAACCAGGAGATTGAGTCAACAGGTTCATGCGAGTAAGAGAAGTTGCAGACGTGTTTTCAATACATTACATTTCATTTTATGTGTTCACTTTACGGGCCGGTTTTACGTGCCGCACCCTGTACTAAGATTTAACTTTCAAGAAGACTGCCTGTTTTGTAGATAATGTATATCAGATGAATTTTTAAAGAGACAGATTAAAAAACTTATGAGTGAGAAGCAAAATTCGACTTACGTAATGAACCACGGTTTGGAAGACCTTCTAATTTTGATTAAAACCGCCTAAATTAGTTTCCTAATTTAATTCTACCAAGCAACGGGAATTGACACAAATTATGGAACGCGAACACACAACCATTGTGCACCATTTGCATTAATTGGGCAAGGTACAGAAATTGAATATATAAGTACCACACGTGTTAAGCGACACCAACAGAAATCAGCGCATAGCCATATGTTTGTCTTTGCTGGTCCGTTAGCGTTTGCCTTGTGATAAGCACAAATTATTCCTTAGGAACATAGTTGCAGGTGACGAGAAATGGTGGCTGTATGTGAACTTAAAGAAGAGGAAAGAATGGCTTAGCCCATCGAAAAATTACAACATCTCTTGCGAAGGATAGTGCACATGTTGTGTGTTTGGTGGAACCAGACTGGCATTATTCACCATGAATTGCTATTAAAAATGAAACAATCAATGCTGCTGTGTATATTGAACCGCAAACATGACTCGCTATTGCCATTGAAAACAAAATCCCTGGTAAACCTGTTTTGTTACTCCATGATAATGCTCGCTCTCATACGGCCAAGATGGCTACAGATGTAATTTCTGAACTGAGTTGGGACCACTTCGTTACCCTCCATATTCACCAGACCTAGCCTCTTCTGATTTCCGTCATTTGTGATCTCTCTATAACAACATTCAGGGATAAGAGATTGAAGCTTCTCTTAGCATTTCTTGTACACCAAACCACATCAGTTCTACAGGGAAAGCATTGACCTACCTGAATACTGGCAGTCGATCATTGACGAAGATGGTGATTACATTACTGATAAGTGAATGAATGAGTGAGTGATTATTGATTTACGATGTAGTGTAACGTCTTGTTATTGTATTGCATTATATTGTTTTGTAGTGTATTGTAGTGAATTTACTAAATAATTTGATACTATAGTAACATCTGTAATAACTTACAAACGTTATTGCAAAATAAATAAGTAATTACAAAATAAATACAAATATTATTTAAAAAGTAGTTAACAAGGAACACAGACAGTGTGATAAGTCATCATTTACCGTTGAGCTCATTTTTCTAGTCGTTGCCTTAATCTAGACTTTTGGGTAATTCAAATTGTGATCACACTGTAATTTATGTGGATGGCAACACTGAAAATTCTTCTGATTCATATTTTCGAGTGTAGAATAACATGATCTATTATTGAGGTAAGTTACGTTTTAGTATCTCCTTTCATTTACGAAAAACTGATAAAAGAAAAATTGTTAGCTTTAGAAAAATATTTAGTAGTCTGGCCCCTTTACCCTTGTTTCACTTCAGGTCTTCACTATTCATTGTTAATCACAAATATTTCTTATTTCAATGCTTCCTTTGATCTTTCCTAAATCCGTATATCTCTATATAGTATTACTGCGCAAAATTAGTACCTTCGAATTGTTTAGTGTTGCGAATTACACACTAATCACAAGTTACTAAAACAATGAATACTTACCTTCTGATTACGAAGGAGGATATAGCTTCGAAACTGCTACTAAAAATTCGTGAATGATATCATAAAAGCCGTAGTTACGGTGGGGCGAAGGGGCGCCCGCCCCGGGTGCTAATAGCAAGGGGACGCCAAACGAGCAAAGATAAAGAAAAATGTTGGAAATGAGTAAATGGCGCGTCGCCCCCAGAAAGTATTGGCGCCCTATTAGATCAATATTGTCGATTTTCAATAAAATACGTAGATTTCTTAAAAAATTTCTTGCTCACTTCGCTCGCAAT
Organism: Thermobia domestica; assembly: GCF_964235325.1. Taxonomy (NCBI): domain Eukaryota; kingdom Metazoa; phylum Arthropoda; class Insecta; order Zygentoma; family Lepismatidae; genus Thermobia; species Thermobia domestica. The sequence continues at coordinate 134,386,540 of NC_137469.1, read as the reverse complement.
CCAAAAGCTTAAATGAGTCAAACAAGTTTTACTTATTACTTAAAGAAAATTATTATGTATGGTTTCTTAATGACAAGGACGATGTGATACATAAGGTGTCGAGTAATGACTTATAGTCTACGCAAGAGCATTTTCAAAATCAGAAATGACCGAATCTAAAATACGTGTTCGACGTTTTGATGGTAATGAGTTTGCTTAGTTAATCACGCTTTTCTACACAATGGGATTAATCACGGGGCACAGTGGGGCCAAAACTGGCAATTCTTGGCAAAAACTCAAAAGATGAAGTAAAAGATTGACGCGAAGTAATTTGTTATAATGAAACCTTAATAGTGTGCACATAAGATAGTGTGCAGGAAAGGAAGTGATAACAACTTACAATGGGCTCATGGCACATGTAAACATTTTTATCCGCGGAAGCCCGAGAGGCGCTGCTTAGTGACAGAAGATAGGAAGTTGATTTTTGAACGCGACTATCCCTACATTCCGTATAAATATTCATTGGCTGGTAAACATGGTGACACGACTCATATATATGTATCGTTTTGCATATTTAGAATCTTGATGTGATGTGTAGTAGTACTACTTAATATCATATCTGGAAAATGCTGTGGTACTGAAAGCATATAAACTATGGTCAAACGATAGAATGGCATTTTTAGTAGAAAATATGGCATAATGTGTCTGTGATTTTTTAATATGTCTTAGCGGAAACATTGTTCTTACAGTATGCAAAGAGAAAACCTGCACATATTTGCACTTTAGGAAATGTAGCGCATAAAATGTTTGCGAAAAACGCATTCTGGGTGTAGTGCTGCTTTTGAATTGAGCTGGATGAATGTAAGAGCAAGTGTTAGGTTATTAGACGCACACCTGCCAAAGTTGAATATAAGTCGATTCTGTGAATTTTGCCCCCGGACCTCTTTGGAACCCCATCTTGTTCCCAACATCTAATCATACTTCTCTGGCATTCACCAACAGAACTAAAGTCTAGTCAACCATATTTGATTAATTGTGGTGTCGTTTTGAAACGCGAATGTTTACTATACAATCTACGGACCATAAGGTGGCACCATATTAAAAATGGTGTTGATCAATTCAGTGTTTTGTTTTTTGGGATGCGTGCACAGAAGTGTCATTGTAATCAACTGTAATGAGCCTCCGCTCTCTCCAGCTCAGAGTGTTCCAATCAGAGCCCTGAAATGAGCACACGTAATGCACGATGCAATATATGAAACAACCTGAAGAGGTTACTGATGCTTGTAAATCATAATATGTATAACACTAGTAAACAAATTTAAACTTTTTGTTTATTACATGAGAAAAATCACCTGATCTTAAAGGAACTTTTTGCGTTGAATTCGAATATGCACTCGGTTTCTCTCCATCACGTACAGTCTTCCCGTAACAGAGGGATTTTTGGGAAATTCCCTCAAAAATTTCCCTTTTTCAGATATTTTATTCCCCTAGCTCCTGTCCCCTTACATATAGTAACATGGAAATTATACCTAAGTATACCTTGATTTATATTTAATAAACCCTAAAAGTTTCGTAAAAATCGCTTTGTTCTTTCTAGAGAAATTAAATATATTTGTATGTATACTGTGTGCACTGTTTATTGCACCTGATAGTAATGCTTTCAGATCTCCTGAGTTGGGGTAAAAACGATTGCCTTTATTACTACAAACACAGACATAAAAATAAATATTTACAATAGTCAACAACACACTTGTATTGCTCTCTGTAAATTAGAAACGTGTATAAAAATAGAATGTATTTTCAACGTATATTTTTTTAAAACGTACAGTATATGTATATCTTCATATATATACAATTCTCCAAGTTTTTTCGTTTTGTTCATGAAATGGTTATCAATATTTGTTATCAAATGTAACAGAATGCAAAAGAAAGAAAGAATGGATACAGACTCATTGATGACAACAATGAACTAATGCAGTCTGAATTTTCCACTACGGTATCGTTTCCCCCCTCCCCCCGCGCATTTCTTTCTTTCTTGTGTTCTTGACACCTAGTGAGGGAGTTTTGTACATTTTTATATTGACGTGTGGTTTAACACTACTTCACTTTCAAAGTTGTGTTTGCTGCTAAGAGTGCTTTCATGTTTGATCTTAACGGCATTATACCCAACTAAGACCAGAAGTTTAGTTTGTGATCAGTACAATGGCGTCAAGAGGACGGCGTTCGTGTGTTAACTCACCAAAATAGTTTTTGTTATGTGTGTGGCCAGTTTGTAGTTAACACGTTAGGCCGCCCCATTTTGTGCTTATTTTG